>NC_090449.1:432750148-433067480 GCF_031143425.1 Pleurodeles waltl
CAAAATGAAGAATTGATGGCATCATTGTTAACTTAGTTTGAAAAAACTTGGATTGGCCATATATAATCTAAGGCGGCCAAGTCACAGACGACTTCCATGTTTTCGGATACATGGTGGAACTACAACCTGAAATATTTAGAAGTATGTGCCAAAACTAATAATGCCATATAGGGGTGGCATAACTCTTTCCCCTGCTCTATAAGGAAAGCCCATATAACTTTCTATAATTTCCAGAAAATTAAAAAAAAGAGCAAAGTTTCAGGGAAATGAGAGAAGCACTTTTTTTGCCGTCTATAACCCCAAGTTAGTTTAAAAAAAAAACAAATGAACAACTCCATTCAATGACTAAACAATTTGACAAAGTTCAGGAGAGTAGAGTATTTAGAATTCATTTTAAATTGCTAATTCTTTAAACCATACGAAGCACACTATACTCCTTTTACTCTCCTGTCTAGACTAAATAGTGTAAACTAGGCCATAAATCAGGCAAAAAAAAAAGCCAAAGTCCTAAATATTAATAAAAGTATAAAGAAAATCCTGCCATGAGTTTTTTTCTTTTGTCAAGTGTAATGGTTTGTATTCCTTTTACCAACACACTACTGCAATCTGAGAGTATTCCTGTTTTTAAAAATCTAAAACACTACAAACATTTTAAAAACACCGCCTTGTTACAAACAGGTAAACATGTTAAACCCAAAAATGTTTACTTGGAAAATTGAACTCAATATATATATATATATATATATAGCTGTAAAAACATCAGAATGCATTAGCCCTTAAAAAAACCTTGAAAAACAAACTTACTGCAACATGTGCAAAAAGAAGAAGAAAAAAGAAGAAAAATCAAGAACAAACATCCTTTAAAAATTCTACATCAGATGTGCATACTCTCCAATGACTGGGTAGGAGTAAAAGCATATAAAAATAAAACACTACAACAACCCTTGCTCTAAGAAACCTCCTTTAACCTGTCTTCTCATCCAGCAAATATGTCACCTTCAGCCACTCCACCAATCTCCAGTGGACTGACCACAGCTGCGTCCACTTCAGCTTCAGTAAAACGACGACCCACCACCACCCTCAACAAACCCCCCGCAGGAGCTGGAACAAGATCACCGGCGACCAGCTCACCACCTTCCTCAGCCAGAACCCCCCCACCAGCTCAACGGACCCCAACGAAGCCGCCAACAACCTCACACAGTGGATCACCAACTGCGCAGACGCCCTCGCACCACTGAAGAAGAACCCCCCCAGCAGACGCAGCAGCAAGAAAGCCTCCTGGTTCACCGACGAGCTCATCACCTCCAAGAAGAACTGCCGCTCCCTGGAGAACACCTGGCGCACCAACCAGACCACAGACAACATGACGGCCCTCAAACACGCCACCCGCAAACACCACCAACTGATCCGCGCCACAAAGAAGACAGCCTTCAAGGAACGACTGGACAACAACACCCACAACAGCAAGGAACTCTTCAGCATCGTCAAAGAGCTCTCCAACCCCGACGCCGGAAACAATGACATCACTCCCTCGCAAGACCTCTGCGACTCCCTCGCAGCCTTCTTCCACGACAAGATCGCCAACATTCACAACAGCTTCGGCCCACCAACCACAAACCCCACCACCGAACCGATGCCCCCCACCGCCACCCTCCGCACCTGGACCCCAGTCAGCACCGAAGACACAACACGCACAATGAACACCATCCACTCCGGATCCCCTACGGACCCCTGCCCACACCACATCTTCAACACGGCTGACCACATCATCGCACCCCACCTCCGTGACATCGTCAACGCCTCCTTCAACACCGCCACCTTCCCGGAGTGCTGGAAACACGCCGAGATCAGTGCCCTGCTGAAGAAACCAACTGCAGACCCCTCCGACCTCAAGAACTACCGCCCCATCTCGCTCCTCCCGTTTCCTGCCAAAGTCATCGAGAAGACCGTCAACAGACAGCTAGCTGCCTTCCTCGAGACCAACGGATCCCTCGACCACTCGCAATCCGGCTTCCGAGCCAACCACAGCACGGAGACCGCCCTCATCGCAGCCACAGACGACATCAGATCCCTAATGGACAATGGGGAAACTGCGGCCCTCATCCTCCTGGACCTCTCCGCAGCGTTCGACACTGTCTGCCACCGCACCCTGGTACAGCGCCTGAACAACACCGGCATCCAGGGGAAGGCCCTGGAGTGGATCGCCTCATTCCTCGCCGGAAGAACCCAGAGAGTCCGCCTCCCCCCGTTCCGGTCAGCGGCCACCGAAGTCATCTGCGGAGTTCCACAAGGGTCATCGCTCAGCCCCACCCTCTTCAACGTCTATATGAGCCCCCTCGCAACCATCGCACGTCAACACAACCTCAAGATCATCACCTACGCCGACGACACCCAGCTGATCCTCTCCCTCACCAGCGACCCGGACGCCGCCAGAGCCAGCCTACACGAAGGGATGAAAGACGTCGCCGAATGGATGAAGAACAGCCGCCTGAAACTGAACTCAGACAAGACGGAGGTCCTCATCCTGGGATCATCACCATCCGCCTGGGACGACTCCTGGTGGCCCCCCGCCCTGGGAGCCACCCCCAAGCCAACGGACCACGCTCGCAACCTAGGCTTCATCCTGGACTCCTCCCTCTCGATGACCAGACAAGTCAACGCCGTCTCATCTTCATGCTTCAACACCCTGCGCATGCTTCGAAAGATCTTCCGGTGGATCCCCACCGAGACCAGGAAGACGGTCACCCAGGCCCTCGTCACCAGTCGGCTGGACTACGGGAACGCCCTCTACGCCGGCACCGCCGCCAAACTCCAGAAGAAACTCCAACGGATCCAGAACGCCTCAGCACGACTCATCCTGGACATCCCCCGACACAGCCACATCTCCGAACACCTGAGAGACCTGCACTGGCTCCCCGTCAACAAAAGAATCACGTTCCGACTCCTCACCCACGCACACAAGGCCCTCCACGACCTGGGCCCCAAGTTCCTCAACAGCCGCCTGACCTTCCACAAGCCCACCCGCCAGCTCCGCTCCGCCAGCCTCGCTCTCGCCACCGTCCCCCGCATCCACAGAGCCACCGCCGGAGGAAGATCCTTCTCCTACCTGGCAGCCAAGACATGGAACTCCCTCCCCATCCACCTCCGGACAACGCAAGACCATCTCGCCTTCAGGAAGCAACTCAAGACCTGGCTGTTCGAGCAGTAGCGTTTCCCCCCCCCCCCCCCCAGCGCCTTGAGACCCTCCGGGTGAGCAGTGCGCTATACAAATGCCTTTGATTGATTGATTGATTGGTCCTTGCTTTAAGATTTACCCTATTTATTTCTATTTAGTTATTTTAAAATGTACTTTTATTTAGTAATAATTAACACTCCTAATAATACTAAAGCATTTTTCCGACACTCACTCTTTAATATAGAGGTGAATCCCCTAACCCCTTTTTATTCTTTAAATAAAATATTTGAAAAATACACTAACCTCTATTTTCATTTTAAATAAAGTGTTAATACTACATTTACTTTTTAATATCTGTGATTTTTTTGCATTTGCATTAAAATATGTACACTAACCCTTATTTTATGGGGTGTTACCCCCACCCCGCCTGTTTTCCATTTTTAATACAGTACTAATACTACTAATTTTCAAGAAAATTATTTTATTACTCTAACCCTTCTATTATAGAGGCATGAGTCCCAGCCCCTATTTTTTAAAGTGTGTAATAAGTTAGCAACTCTACTTTTACTCTTTATTAAGTGGGATAAATCAACCCTATCATCCTTTTTAAAATTCATACTATACTAACCCTTCACTTATAGATAACAATACTTACCATACAATGAGAGGTAAAGGCATGCTGGGTAGAGGTATCAGTGTAGTAAAAACAGCATGGAATACAAGCTGTGGGGTAAAGGTAATATGCTATTTGTATACCTGTTAAATCAATGTCTGTTTTGTGTAATATAAGCACACGCATTCCTCAGAGAAGCACAATGGCAATAAGGCTCATCAGTTGTAGGCATTGTAGGAAGGTACAGTGGGATCCCAGGCCTGCTGAAATAGACTGGTGATGGGGTGAAGGGGTCAAAGGTACATGCTCTCTGACTGTTGTCTCCTTCACTTAATTCACTACTGCAAATGGCAATGTGCCTTTGTGTAGCATGATGCTTCTCACAGCAGGTATTACAGGGTTGACTCAAATAACCAGTACCCACAGTATGGCCACATTGAAGTATGAGATTCTCTGCACCGGGCTGTCAAACTTTCTGAAGCAGCAATTAGGAACAGACAAATGGCAGGCCGTCCTAGAAACTTCCTCACATCGAACAACAGAAACTGCAGTCTCAACCTTCAATCCTACCAGCTACCAAATAGCAGTGTTCAGAAAGGACTTATCAGCACCTCCTTGTTAACAAAAGTCCCCCTGGCATTTCTAAAATAGCCCTGTCTAGTCTTCTTACTTCATTGTCTATATCTCATCCCAACCCTCCAGCCACAGAAATGTAGGAAGTACACCTCTGCTGTCTGGAGAAGCTATCCTTACTAGTCAAACTTTAAGGGTAACATCAGAAAACATCCACTCAAGCATCTGCAGTTTCCTTTTTTGATGCCTCTATTATTTACCCTGTATACTCTGTCACGTTGCTCTGCTCATGAAGTTATTCCTGCCCTGGAGTGCAGACTAGACCTCTTGATATTTCCTTCTATACATTATGCCTGACCAGCTTTTGAGGGGATAGGCAGTTCACCTGATTCTAGTGCTTATCAAAAGTATGTAACATAGCACTATCTTATATCCAAATAATGTTGCATCTTTTTACAGTTTTGCATCCACAGATTATATGTCATCTAAAAGAACTGCCTCTGTATTCTAATGAAAGTTGACTTTGACTTAAAACTTCTAAATGTTGCTCCTGCTTTGGTTTCAAATAAACCTCTCTTTGCTTTCTATAATCAGCATGCCTCCTCTCTTTAAGAACAGTCTACTGTAAATCACATGCATGTTTGCCCTAATCCTTATTAATGTATTTCTGCAAATTGACCACACCCCATTTCAAAGATTACAATTTACCCTTTAAAAGTCAGACCTAACAAAACCTAAGCTCCTGTAGCTCATCTTTTAATACCACCAACCACTTGCATGACTCACATACTTCTCTTCCTATAAAGGATAACACCTAACTCCTACTAATTTAATCTACCACTTAGAAAAATGAGTAAATAAATGTCCTGGTTTCCTTCCGAGCACCAGCTTAATCTGCAATAACCAACATTTATCACAGAAAACAAAACTAACCTTGCATTACGAAGCAATGTGATGCACAACGGAAATAACTTGACGCCTCGTCAGGAGTACTAAGCATGAAATAAACACAAGTACAGTAAAATACAGTTTTCTCCTCACCAGTCTCCTGGCTGCATTTCACTTCACTTGTGAATACATAATATGCACTCATGTTCAATTTTCACATGCAATATCGGCATGTAAATTTTGCAGTATTTCAAATGTTTTGTAACATTTCTGTAAAATTTACAGTCACCCCTATTCACAAGACTTTGTTGCACTAAAACAATCTTAAATACATTTCTGAGGGCTTCCTTTAGTTTATGATATCTTCCGCCAATCCTTTTTCTTTTGTAGGAAACAGACCTTTGTGCACCAGGATTGATAAGGACTTCCTTATACCAGTGAAATAGAAAATGCAAAGCCACAGAATCCAAGCTTCAGTTGGCAACAATATCAGGACGGCTGAAATCATAATGACGTTATAACACTTTCCAGTGCTGCACAATCAAAAGACGAGATTAGATATATAAAGAAGCAGCTACATCCGCCCTCCCCATTCTCTCTTTACTCCTCACAGGGTCATCATGAGTGAAGGACATGGAGTATTAGTTGTATTACAGCTTCCACTTTAGGACTCATCTAGCTGAACTTAAGAGACTAGATCAGAAGGGCAGCCCAGGTGGTCAGTTGGGAGGCCCATCGTGAGCCCTACTCATGTCCAGAGTGTCCATGTACAAACCTAACTGGGGGACCAGTCAAATGGGGGATGGCATTACAAACTTTAACATGTCACCAATTTAATATATGTAACTTTAGAAAAACATCAGGCGCAAATACTTTTGTCTAGTCAGATTTCAGAAGTGAACAAACAAAAATCACATTTGAAGTTTTTCACCGCAATATTACTAGAATGACAACCATACTCGTCCTGTGAAAATCCTTCCCATCTCCACAAATACAAAAACATCTCTGCAGTCTATATTCATGTAAGATCATTAAATAACACGGGGGAGATATCAGAACGGCTCCCTTCACGATTATATCACAAAATACTAACTTTGTACAATGCATTATATTAGTCAGAAAATGGCAGTACCTTGAAGGCATGTTTAGGTCTAGTGTTTGCCAAGATCTTTTGATTTTACTAAAATTACTTGTATAATATGTTTACTGACAGGGGCTTTCAGCCAATGCTTTTCATTCATTGATCTGTTGTTGTGTCATCCATGGGTTTCTTCTGCCCATTGCAGCGTTCAGTGTGGGGCAATGGGTCAGCCTACTTCAGCCACTGGCTTTGTCTTCGTGAATGAACATTCTGCCCATTCACAAAAAGCATATTCAGACACAAAGTTGTTTCTTTCAGTGACAATGTTTGCTGTTGCTTAGTTATTATTTTAGTGTTTCCTTTTAGTTCTGTGTTTAGATCCTGGTGTGATAGCAGGGCACTTTCTAACAACTCTTCGTGTTGGTTTTCCTGTAGCAAAGGGCACATTCCAGTTTTATCAGTTTCTGTCTGCGCATAATGCTGTTGTAAATTCCTTTAGGGGAGGCCTTTGTTTATTTGACTGCTACTGTTTCACTGCATACGAGAATCGTTTCATTACATTTGTAATTTATTAAGTACACAAATACACTGAGATGTGCTGGTGTTAGTAAAAAAGAAAGGACAAGAAAGAATCAAAATGTAAAAAAGGAAACTTCAGCAGCTGGGGTTCGGAACAGATCAACAGAAGGAGTCTGTTCCAAGTCTGAGCTCTAACTACGGAAAGAGCACGGCTGTCCATGTAAGATTCTTTGAAGCAAGGGATTGGTGGAGGCGTTTGAAGAGCATTGAGAACGGGCATACATAAAAGGTGAAAAAGCTCAGACATAACATTTTTAGGGTGGGAGCAAAATATAGCCTTGTGACAAAAGCAAATGGCCTTAAAGTAGTGTGTTTTTGGATATTAAACCAGTGAAGAGAACGGAGGATTGAAGACACATAACAACATTTACTAGAGCCTAAAATAAGATGACAGCTGCATTTTGAAAGAGTTGCAGTTTATGAGAAGAAGAGGAAGGAAATCGACATAAAGAGAATTGCAGTGGCCCGGTTTACTGAGAATTAAGGACTCTGCTAGAATATCTTTAAAAGAAGGAGGAAGAAAAGGCGTACTCTTTTATAACTTTAAGTATGTAAAACATGTAGCTGGAAGCTTGGAAATAAGGGCCATATGTACTAAAGCTTTTTCCCATAGACACAGAATGGGTAAAATCCTTTGGTACATCTGGCCCTAAGATCCTTAAGAGGACGGTTTCGATCAAAAATGACTCCGAGATTGCGAACCGATGACACCCGAGTTAGGTATGTGCCAAAGACATTAGGACATCAGCAAGAAGACCAGATCGCAAGATACCCGAAGATCAAACTGTCCGATTTGTCTGTGTTTAGACAAAGAGAGCTAGCTTTCATCCAGGTAGCTAATGAATAAAGGCAATTTTGTCACAGGCACTTGAATGTGCAAACGAACCCTGAGCTTTCGGAGTAATCTGGGTGTTATCAGCATAAGCATAACAAATAAAGGCAAAATATGCAATGAGGTTGGACACAGCACCACACAGATTAACAATGGAAGGAACGAAAGAGGAGCCTATGGGACTGCACATAGAATGCATTTGAACGTGGACCATAAAAAATGTGATCCACTTGAGAAAAGTGTTCTTAATTCAGACTGTGTCAATTTGAAATTGCTCTGTAGTAAGATGTCACCTTTTAAGTATTTGTGCAATGGAAGCCAAATCTATCTATCTATCTATCTATCTATCTATCTATCTATCTATCTATCTATCTATCTATCTATCTATCTATCTATCTATCTATCTATCTATCTGTCTGTCTGTCTATCTATCTATCGTGTCTGTCTGTCTTTATTAGGCCATTCTGAGAGTTGTGTTGGATTTGTTCATTTGAACCCCCTGGACTTAGTTCTCAATATATTAATTTGTAAAACCAAATACAAGTACTGAATGGTAAAAACCACTATCATGTAAATTTCTGGCAGTCCACGGCGTTCTGTGGGTGTGACACCACCATATTGGGGGTCCCCATTCAGTACATGTCCTTTGTATATCTGTAAAAAATGTGCATTATATATTAAATTGGACTGGTAAAAGCACCTCACTACAATTTGCACTGGGTCTTCCATCACTTAACGTTACCCCACTCCCTTGATTTGTTGTCCATTTATCACTCTCTTGTTACTGGAGTTCTTGGAGGACCTATGGACCATGGCAGGCTTAGAAAACCCCATGCAAAGCGTGGCCATATGGTCCCTTGCAATTCTTTCACAGTGTGCTTTGAAGGAGGCCTGCAGGTCACCAGGTGGTTGGCTAGAGTATGAGAATGCACCCACTCTCTTGGACAGGCATTAAGTGTGGAAGGTTCCTCCAGTATCAAATCTGGCAGTAATAAAAATCTAATGTTGAGTCCAGTATCAACCAGGCTCTATAATGATGTTATTAACTTTACAGGAAAAAACACTGATGGATTTCTGAACAGTGAATGTAAAAAACATTGAAGTAATCAATGCCAGCAATGTTCCTGCTTACATTGCGCACGTTTTTTCGACTCTTGCATTCCATTAAAGTACTTGCTTTTTCCACAATGTTGTGGTTCTGTAGTTTTTTCATGCAACAAATGACTATTGTATAGTGTGTACTATGTAAAGAATCATCTGTAGGCATATGTGTGAGTTCAGGTTCCTGTGGGTGCATTTAACAGGCCATGATTGAGATCTCTGGATTTGAGACCAAAGACATTTCAAGTTTCTCACAGTGCCTCTCAAAGGATCATAAAAGGGCTCAGGACATGCTTCTCCAATCTTTGTACAAAATTCAATTATATTTTGTAAGTTTGCGCCGTTTTTGTGTCACTAGAAAAGTATAAATATGGGCCTAGGTGTCACCTCCCCTATGCTACCACTGTAAACCATTCTGTGACTATCCCTCTAGCTCCTGCTTCTGCTTATTGGCAGAGTTCCTTATTGCAGGGAAGATATTCAAAAATTACCAGCAAAAGCACATGACCTTCAGTCAGTATTTTCATCAAACTCCGAGGGCAAGAGTGCAACACCTGTATGTCCTTGCAACACCATTCTGTAGTAGTGTATAGGCAGGCCCTCAACAACCAAAAATGCTCACATACACTCAAACAACTACAAATGTGTGCATGGAATTGTGCCAAAAAGACATTTAATAGTCCAGGCCCTGGAACACGGTTAAAAACAAAAACTCTTATATATAAAAACTTACTATATTGCCATATAGGCCAGTAGGTCCCTGGTTTCATCCAACCTAACGTCCTGCTCTTGGAAGCATTCATACCACACATGACGGTCTGCATTGCCTGCAGCATAGTATTGCAAATCACTCAGTAAGTCTGCCACTCTGTGATGGTGCTCTATGTACTCCCACACAGAGCCTTAGCACTAGTGGCACCTTGTGTGACAATGTTTATTGGCGGCCCCCAATGACCACCTCTGCCATTAATTTCCTCACTACCACCCTTAACGGTGCCCCTCAAGTCTCCATAACCACTCTCTCTCTGGTGCATTTAATTAGATTTATAGCACCACTTATACCACTGTAGGGTGTCAGAACACATTACATTGCACACACATTACACAGAGACAATCAATCATAGGTGTGTAAATCAGTGGATAATTAATATTACATAAGACAGAGCATGACAAGGTGTAGGAGTCACATGTCGTCCATACTGGTAGGCTGTATAGTTTAAGAGTACTTGGTCTGGGGAAGCACAAACTCAGAATTTAAAATGTAACACAGTGGTTGGGGGTTCTCTTTAATAATAGGAATTCATTTATACTCAAATGAACCCTTTTTAGGACACTTGGATGATGAAAGACTGTGGAAAAAAAATAACGTTCTACTCTACACCTTGCAGTAGGCAAGCAGTTCTTTGATGACAGTTACTGTTCTATATTAGGATTTTTACTTATAAACTGCAAGCAACAACAAGAGCTCTCTGACAAAAGCAGTAGCCCACTGTCCTATTAGCATTATATACACTCTGTGATGTACATGGTACAGGTTCTTAGCAGCAGGAATATTGATCCTCTACACCATCTTAAAACTTCCACTAGAGAAAACTCCAATCTCCCTCCCAGCAGAATATTAATCACCAGAGTTTTCTAGACATATTTATTGTTGCCTGAAAATAGCTGAAAGCATGGAACGCCATTGCGGGTGCTTTTAAAACCATAATATACCTGCAAACACGGCGTCCGCACCCGAAGTCAGCACCCGGTGTGGTGACACCGGTTGCACCGAACTAGAGCCGGCCCTGCTCCCACATACAATTGCACACTGCTGCATAGGAAAACCTGTTCCTTTTCAGTAATTCTATTTCTGGCATTGATTTGCACACAACACTGCCAGTCTGCTGGCAGATCTGAGCGAATCAGTGCCATGCACAGCATTATATTATAAGACTAACAATGTTAGTTGCCTATCATTCACTGCCTGCTCCTTATATCGCAAAAATGAGAATGTAGACAGGAATAGTCAATTACAGTGCTTAGAGTTACTCGAAAGAATATGTGATGTTTATTATCAAAATAACTAATACGTTAGAGTCTGGAACAGACGTATATAAAGCATGCAATATGCAGTGTTCACAATCAATTGCTCAAAGAAGAGTTAATCAGTAGTTACTTTGTGATGGTAGCTGCCATTGGTTGTCCACAGCCCTCATTTTAGGGGACCATGATTTATTATTCATTGCAGCCTTTTAAGGAAAGCAAGAGTGAAAGGAAGAAAGGGAAAAAAGAAGAGAAAGATAGCAGGAATAAAAAAAACATAAAAATGATATGGAGAGACAGGAATTGTGGGGTGGTGGACGGAAAATACCAGAGGTCCAATAAGGAATAGGCAGACCTGGTATTCAGCAACCCTGCATTCGTGAGCACTGGCCATGCTCCTAACTAAACTTTGGAACCCTGGACCTCTTGTTTTCAAATCTAACCACTGGTGTTAGCTGTCTAAGACAACGTAAACAGATTGACTCCCAGCGATGCAATTCAGAGATTTACGCCATATGTAGGTTAAATAACACACCACTGGAAGGAAACCCTTTAACAAATAGTTCAGCCCATAGCCAGTAGATCCAAAGAACAGCAGGTATTACCTTCACCCACATATCTAACATTAAACGCTAATTTATGTGGCAATGTCTGTTGATAATTTTTTATAGAAACTCTTCTGCTCACAACACAGTAACAAATAGTGGCCTAACAGTCAAGGCACATGGAGATCATGCCTTCTCACATGACATCTGCTTTGAGATCCGCTCTTGGAATCATGTTGTAAACTGTTGCAAATGTTGCTTGTAACTGGTCATCACGCCATGAGCATGGAAATGCCAGCATTATCCTAGTACAGTAAGGACCTAGCTTGGCTGTCTTTTCAGTCAGTCTCCAAAGTCCCTACTCATCCTCCTTGCTCCAGGGACAGGCATCAAGAGGTTCTCTAGTTCGTTTCTGGTTCAATTTAGGTATATCTATATTTTTCACATTAAGTGTAATGATATTGTGTATTATCATAAAATCAAGTTGCAGTATGATGTTGAGTGTTACTTTAGGAATGTGAACACATCCTGGGTCCACCCTTGTTTTTGCTGTTTCTTTTGAGTTATTTTACTTGTTTTTATTTTTTAAAGAGGGGCTCTACCTATACACTATTGCTTTTTGTGTGTTTTTCAGGACACCTCCCACCTCCTGCCTCATAACCAGCACTGTGTGATTCTTTCTCCTGTTTTCTTTGCCGCTGTCATCGTCCGTCCACCATTACTCTTTTCAGAATCATTCTCATGCCAGCTCTGTTTCCGTAAGTCTCTTCTGGCCTTACCTCTACCCTGCTACCTCCCTCCTTGGCAATTATTCTCCTTTGTAAGAAAGTGGGTTATCAGTTGTGCAGGATGTGAGTCCTACACAAGTAATGGGTCCACAATTGTCTCTTACTTGGAAACAAGTACACCATTGTAGCACCTGACTCTCTCAGGGTAGCGAAGCAGAACAGTACAAGGCCTACTCAGGGGAGGTGGTGTGGGCAAGTAATCTCCATTCGCTGACATGCTACAACAACACACAAGAAATAGTTTTCCAGTCTGTGCTTTAAAAAAAATGAAAAATACAACTTTTACACACACACTATTAAATACCACACATTATTAAATTATATAAATATAATTCAGGGAGATGAAAATACCTTAGGTGACATTCTTGAATTACATTGGACCACTAGTGCGTCATGACCCCAATAATTACAATGCCACCCTAACCTAGACCAGATGTGACATCACAATATAAGGGGGCAATATTTTAAATGAAGCTGGCCCATTGGCTTGTCATGGGGTCACCACTAGGAGTGGGTCTGAATAGGTGGAGTTTCATTCCGTGGAACTCCACAGAATGACATTAAAATTCTGTGAGATTTTGCAGAATTCCGCAAAGGGGCAGAGTGGGCATCTCAATGTGCAGTTTATGCCCTTCAGTGCCCTTACATAAGTAAGTAAGGGCACCAAGGGGTATCCATTCCAGTGCATACCACTCATGGCCCTTATAATGGTATGTAAGGGCACAAGGAGTATGCACTGAGTTGCAGTGCATACCCCTTGGTGCTCCTACATGCGCATGTAAGGGCACTTACATGCATATGTAACGTCACCGAGGAGTATCCACTCCAGTGTAGTGCATACCCTATAGTGCCCCTACATACTTCTGTAAGGGCAACAAGGGATATGCTCTGCATTGCAGAGTGGTGCACAGCCCTCAGTGACTTTACATCAGTGTGTAAGGGCACCAAGAGGAATCCATTCCAGTCCATTCCCCTTGGTGCCCTTTCATACTTATGTAAGGGCACTGAGGGATATGCACTGCACTACAGTGGTTTAAACAGGGCTGGAAGATGGAGCAATCCCTATGTCAGGACCGGTGGTGAGGATTGGGTTGGCTTGAAGCTTGTTTACTACCAGAGCAGTCAGATTCTGAACCCCCTTAAAGTAGAATTTCTTGAAGGTAGAATCAGAGGGCCAGTCCACCACCTTGAGGATATCCTCCAGGCGGGCTCCTAAAGCGAAAGCTTTTGAGGCCATAGCACCCTCACCGAGTGAGCCCCAAATACAGAGACATCAATTCCAGCTTCCTGTAGTACCCACATGACCCATCGAGCAATGGTAGAAGATACTGCTTTGTGTGGTTTAGTGGGAGCTATCAATAGTTGACATTCCCCATGGGGACAGATCATTTCCGTCATGGACTTGTAAGATTTCAGAGCCCAGACAACACATAGCATCCAGTTCGTCTGGAAACTAGGATGAAACAATTCTGGAATTACACTTTGTTCTTCTGGAAATATGAAATGTCACCCCATCAGGGTTAAAGACTCTGCCAGTAATATCCAGTACTTGAACATCGGAAACCCGACGGCATGATATCAGGCACAGCAAGGTAGCAAACTTTGTCGACGTCTGTTTCCTTGACAGATACTTATTAGATAGCCCTGACTTGAATAATCGAAGTACCTTGTTAACATCCCAAAGCATGGAGTATCCAGGACCTGGAGGAAGGGACAAGCTGATGCCCCTAAGAAGTTTGCAGACAAGAGGATGTTCACCAACGGGTCATCCCCCCAGAGGAACATGGCCAGCTGAGATGGCAGAATGGAAGGTATTGATGGATCTGTAAGCTAACCCATCAGATACCAGGGATGCCAAAAAATGTAAGATATGGACAAAGTCCGTCCCCATGGGATCAAGATGTCGAAGATTACTCCATCCGAGCCATCTTGTCCTAGCCGATTTGTACCTTTAATTGGTACTATATGCCCATGACTTTGAGAGTAGAGTTGCAGCTTCTTTCAAAATGCCAGGAATATTCCATCTTCCCCTGAAATCCTCCAGGCCGTAAGATGGAGACAACCTTCCATCGTCAGGTGGTGACTATTGCCTTGTGGATCGAGTAGGAGATTTGGAAAGATGGTTAGGCGACCCTTGACCCTGTTTCAGGCAGGTCACTCCCCTGCACCGCTGCCTCTGCTCCAGGTGCCTGTGTTTTTTGGATTCCTTTTTTTTCCAGCTCCCCTCAGCTCCCCTTGGCCCCTGCCACTGCATCCCTGCGGCCCCCCTCCACTTCAGATCTCTTTTCCCACCGCTGCGTCCCTGCGGCCCCACCCCCTGCTCTCCCATTCGCTGTTCCCCTCCCTCCCCCTGCTGCCACTCCCTCCAACCTCCCCTCATATGGCAGCCGCGGCGCGGTGAGGAGAGTGACCCTTGACCCTTATTCAGGCAGGTCATTCCCCTGCACTGCTGCCTCTGCTCCAGGTGCCAGTGTTTTTTGGATTCCTTTTTTTCCCGCTCCGCTCGGCCCCTGCCGCTGCATCCCCGCGGCCCCCCCTCCACTTCAGATCTCTTTTCCCGCCGCTGCGTCCCGCCCCCCTGCTCTCCCATTCGCTGTTCCCTTCCCTCCTCCCTGCTGCCACTCCCTCCCATCTCCCCTCATATGGTAGCCGCAGCGCGGTGAGGAGAGCGACCCTTGACCCTGCTTCAGGCGGTTGCTCCCCTGCACCACTGCCTCTGCTCCAGGTGCCCATGTTTTTTGGATTCCTTTTTTTTCCCGCTCCCCTCAGCTCCCCTCGGGCCCTGCCACTGCGTCACCGCGTCCCCGCCCCCATCCCTCCACTTCAGATCTCTTTTCCAGCCGCTGAGTCTTTGCGGCCCTGCCCCCCTGCTCTCCCATTCGCTGTTCCCCTCCCTCCCCCTGCTGCCACTCCCTCCAACCTCCCCTCATATGGCAGCCACGGTGCGGTGAGGAGAGCGACCCTTGACCCTGCTTCAGGCGGTCGCTCCCCTGCACCGCTGCCTCTGCTCCAGGTGCCTGTGTTTTTTGGATTCCTTTTTTTTCCCACTCCCCTCGGCCCCTGCCGCTGCGTCCCCGCGTCCCCGCCCCCTCCCTCCACTTCAGATCTCTTTTCCCACTGCAGCGTCCCTGCGCCCCGTCCCCCCGCTCTCCCATTCGCTGTTCCCCTCCTCCCTCCAACCTCCCCTCATATGGCAGCCGCGGCGCGGTTAGGAGATCGACCCTTGACCCTACTTCAGGCGGTCACTCCCCTGCACCGCTGTCTCTGCTCCAGGAGCCTGTGTTTTTTGGATTCCTTTTTTTTCCTGCTGCCCTCAGCTCCCCTCGGCCCCTGCCGCTGCGCCCCGCGGCCCCGCCGCCCTTCCTCCACTTCAGATTTCTTTTCCCACTGCTGCGTCCCTGCAGCCCTGCCCCCCTGCTCTCCCATTCGCTGTTCCCCTCCCTCCTCCCTGCTGCCACTCCCTCCCACCTCCCCTCATATTGCAGCCGCAGCGCGGTGAGGAGCGCAACCCTTGACCCTGCTTCAGGCGGTCGCTCCCATGCACCGCTGCCTATGCTCCAGGTGCCTGTGTTTTTTGGATTCCTTCTTTTTCCCGCTCCCCTCTGCCCCTGCCGCTGCGTCCCCGCATCCCCGCTCCCTCCACTACAGATCTCTTTTCCCGCTGCTGCGTCCCTGCGGCCTGACCCCCTTCTCTCCCATTCACTGTTGCCCTCCCTCCTCCCTGCTGCCACTCCCTCCAACCTCCCCTCATATGGCAGCCACGGCACGGTGAGGAGAGCAAGCCTTGACCCTGCTTCAGGTGGTCACTCCCCTGCACCGCTGCCTCTGCTCCAGATGCCTGTGTTTTTTGGATTCCTTTTTTTCCCCGCTCCCCTCAGCCCCTGCCGCTGCATCCCCGCGGCCCCCTCCACTTCAGATCTCTTTTCCCGCCGCTGCGTCCCTGCGGCCCCACCCCCTGCTCTCCTGTTCGCTGTTCCCCTCCCTCCTCCCTGCTGCCACTCCCTCCCACCTCCCCTCATATGGCAGCCGCAGCGCGGTGAGGAGAGCGACCCTTGACCCTGCTTCGGCCGGTCGCTCCCCTGCACCGCTGCCTCTGCTCCATGTGCCCATGTTTTTTGGATTCCATTTTTTCCCGCTCCCCTCGGCCCCTGCCGCTGCGTCCCCGCGGCCCGCCCCCCTCCCTCCACTTCAGATCTCTTTTCCCGCTTCTGAGTCCCTGCGGACCCGCCCCCCTGCTCTCCCATTCGCTGTTCCCCTCCCTCCTCCCTGCTGCCACTCCCTCCCACCTCCCCTCATATGGCAGCCGGAGCGCGGTGAGGAGAGCAACCCTTGACCCTGCTTCAGGCGGTCGCTCCCATGCACTGCTGCCTCTGCTCCAGGTGCCCGTGTTTTTTGGATTCCTTTTTTTTCCCGCTCCCCTCGGCCCCTGCCGCTGCGGCCCAGCGTCCCGCCCCCCTCCCTCCACTTCAGATCTCTTTTCCCACTGAAGCGTCCCTGCGCCTCCGCCCCCCTGCTCTCCCATTCGCTGTTCCCCTCCTCCCTCCCTGCTGCCACTCCCTCCAACCTCCCCTCATATGGCAGCCGCGGCACGGTTAGGAGATCGACCCTTGACCCTACTTCAGGCGGTCACTCCCCTGCACCGCTGCCTCTCCTCCAGGAGCCTGTGTTTTTTGGATTCCTTTTTTTTCCCGCTCCCCTCGGCCCCTGCTGCTGCGTCCCCACGGCCCGCCCCCCTCCCTCCACTTCAGATCTCTTTTCCCGCCGCTGCGTCCCTGCGGCCCCACCCCCTGCTCTCCTGTTCGCTGTTCCCCTCCCTCCTCCCTGCTGCCACTCCCTCCCACCTCCCCTCATATGGCAGCCGCAGCGCGGTGAGGAGAGCGACCCTTGACCCTGCTTCGGGCGGTCGCTCCCCTGCACCGCTGCCTCTGCTCCACATGACCATGTTTTTTGGATTCCTTTTTTTCCCGCTCCCCTCGGCCCCTGCCGCTGCGTCCCCGCGGACCCGCCCCCCTCCCTCCACTTCAGATCTCTTTTCCCGCCACTGAGTCCCTGCGGACCCGCCCCCCTGCTCTCCCATTCGCTGTTCCCCTCCCTCCTCCCTGCTGCCACTCCCTCCCACCTCCCCTCATATGGCAGCCGGAGCACGGTGAGGAGAGCAACCCTTGACCCTGCTTCAGGCGGTCGCTCCCATGCACCGCTGCCTCTGCTCCAGGTGCCCGTGTTTTTTGGATTCCTTTTTTTTCCCGCTCCCCTCGGCCCCTGCTGCTGCGTCCCCGCGGCCCGCGGCCCGCCCCCCTCCCTCCACTTCAGATCTCTTTTTCCGCCACTGCGTCCCTGCGGCCCCACCCCCCTGCTCTCCCATTCACTTTTCCCCTCCCTCCTCCTTGCTGCCACTCCCTCCCACCTCCCCTCATATGGCAGCCGCGGCGCGGTGAGGAGAGCGACCCTTGACCCTGGTTCAGGAGGTCGCTCCCCTGCACCGCTGCCTCTGCTCCAGGTGCCTGTGTTTTTTGGATTCCTTTTCTTTCCCGCTCCCCTCGGCTCCCCTCGCCCCTGCTGCTGCGTCCCCGCGTCCCCGCCCACCTCCCTCCACTTCAGATCTCTTTTCCCGCCGCTGCGTCCCTGCGGCCCGACCCCCTGCTCTCCCTTTCGCTGTTCCCCTCCCTCCTCCCTGCTGGCACTCCCTCCAACCTCCCCTCATATGGCAGCCACGGTGTGGTTAGGAGACCAACCCTTGACCCTGCTCCAGGCGGTCGCTCCCCTACACCGCTGCCTCTGTTCCAGATGCCTGTGTTTTTTGGATTCCTTTTTTTTCCCACTCTCCTCGGCCCCTGCGTCCCCGCCCCCTAACTCCACTTCAGATCTCTTTTCCCGCCGCTGCGTCCCTGCGGCCCGCCCCCCTGCTCTCCCGTTTGCTGTTCCTCTCCCTCCTCCCTGCTGCCACTCCCTCTCACCTCCCCTCATATGGCAGCCGCGGGACGGACGCGCTGCTGGCGCGCCAAAGGTGCACCTATTGCAAGCCTGTCTGCACCCATCTACGCCCTTCCGCGCCCATCAGCGCCCAGCGCCAGCGCTTTGGCCCACGCGCCCCGCACCACCAATCACCGCTACACAGCCAATGACCTCCACGCCCTCAATCCAGGATGCTCCTTCATCTGCTTCCAGTCCACTCCAAAGCACACCATAGGGCCCTTCTACTGCAGAGCCTGCAACTTCACCTGCACCCTAACCACCAAGCTCCGATACAGAGCCGCAGACAACCACCTCAGCTGCATTCTGCTCAACACCAGCTCTGTCCACAAGCACGCAATCGAACTTTGGGACCTACTGACCTCATCATCACCTGACGTCGCATTTCTCACCGAAACCTGGATTAATTCGGCCTCGGAACAAGACATAGCTATAGCCATTCCTGAAGGCTACAAGATCACTAGAAGAGACCACACCAACAAACCAGGAGGAGGAATCGCCATAGTCCACAAAAGCACCACTAGAGTCTCTACCAGCTCCCACGACACCATCAACTTCGCTGAGCACCTCCATTTCAAAATCCACGTCAATGCCAACCCTCAGAGGATCACTGGTCTACAGTCCCCCGGACCCCTGACCCCACTTCTGCGACCACATCACCGACATCATCAGTGCACAAGCCCTCGCCTCAACTGACTACATCCTCCTCTGCAACCTGAACTTCCACCTAGAAAACAACAACGATATCAACACCACCAACCTATTCGACAACCTCGCCAACCTCGGCCTCAAGCAACTCGTCACGTCGCTCACCCACACCGCAGGACACACATTCGACCCCATCTTCTCAGCCAGCAACCACATCTCCTTCAGTCACACCACCGAACTCCACTGGTCCAACCATCGCTGCATCCATTTCTCCTTCCAGAATCCTGTCACTCACCACCTCACCACTCAAGCCCCCCGCCGCTACTGGAACAGAATCTCGACAGAACAGCTGATCTCCACCCTCGCCCAGGCACCTCCTCTTAGGACCCGGGACCCCAACACAGCCGCCACCAACCTGCATCAATGGATAGATGACTGCGCCAACACCCTTGTGCCACTCAAACAACCCTCAGACATCCACTACAGATCCAAGGCCAGCTGGTTCACCCCCAACCTACACACCTCCAAACGGGAATGCCGAAGAATGGAGAAGACCTGGCGCCTTGTACCTACCGAATCCAACCACATTGCCCTCAAGACTGCCATCCGCAAACATCACCAGCTGATCCGTACCACCAAAAGAACCTACTACAAAAGCTGCATAGACACCAACGCTCACAACAACAGAGAGCTCTCCGGCATCATCAAAGAACTCTCCAACCCCAGGCCCTGCTCCTATGAACTCCTGCCATTGCAGGAGCTCTGCAACTCCCTTGCCACTTACTTCAGTTGAAAGATCGAAGACATCCACAACAGCTTCAAACTCCAGACCCACCAGCCAACCACAGACAGCCACGAACCCAACGCACCAAGCCACATCAACCCTCTGTGCGCCTGGACCCACGTCAACAATGAAGACACCATCAACACCATGGCCTCCATCCACTCCGGCTCCCCCTCGGACCCCTGCCCACACCAGATCTTTAACAAAGCCAGCAACATCATCGGCCCCCACCTCTGCACCATCATCAACAGCTCCTTTGAGACAGCCACCTTCCCGGAGAGCTGGACACACGCCGATGTCAACGCCTTGTCGAAGAAATCCAAGGGGGACCCAGATGACCACAAAAACTACCGGCCTATCTCCCTCCTCCTCTTCCCAGTGAAGGTCACTGAGAAAATCGTGAACAGCCAACTATCCCGCTTCCTGGAAGACAGCAAAGCACTCGATACCTCCCAATCCGGATTTCGCAAGAACCACAGCACTGAGACCGCACTCATTGCTGTCACAGATGACATTAGGACCTTGCTCAATGAAGGCGAAACCACAGCGCTCATCCTCCTGGACCTCTCCGCAGCCTTCTACGACGTTTGTCACCACACCCTTCGAACAGGCCTCCACAACGCCGGGATCCATGGCAAGGCCCTCGATTGGATCTCTTCATTCCTCTCCAGCAGAACCCAGAGAGTCCGCCTTCCGCCTTACCTGTCCGAATCCTCCAAAACCATCTGTGGCTTCCCCCAGGGATCCTCCCTCAGCCCAACACTTTACAATGTTTACATGGCTCCTCTCGCCAACATCGCACGATCCCACCACATCAACATAGTATCCTACGCAGACGACACCCAGCTGATCATCTCCCTCACGAAAGACCCTACGACCGCAAGAAACAACCTTCACAATGGACTTCACGCCATCGCCAACTGGATGGAATCAAGCCGCCTCAAGTTAAACACAGACAAAACAGAGATCCTCATCTTCGGCAGCAACCCCTCCACTTGGAATGAGTCCTGGTGGCCTACCTTCCTAGGAGCCGCACCCATACCCACACCCACCACACAAGTACGAAACCTGGGAATCATCTTGGACTCAGCACTCAGCATGACTCAACAGGTCAACGCAGTCTCCTCCTCCTACTACAACACCCTTCGCATGCTCTGCAAAATTTTCAAGTGGATTCCCATTGAAATCAGAAAGACAGTCACCCACGGCCTGGTCAGCAGCCGACTGGACTACGGCAACGCACTCTATGCAGGAACCACGGCCAAACTACAAGCAAAAATGCAACGTGTCCAAAACGCCTCCACCCGACTCACCCTCGGCGTCCCACACCGCGACCACATCTCTGCCCACCTCACAGACCTGCACTGGCTACCCGTATCGAAGAGGATTACCTTCAAACTACTCACCCACGCACACAAAACCCTCCACAACACAGGTCCTGCCTACCTCAATGACACACTCACCTTCCAAATTCCCGTCTGCCAGCTCCGCTCCGCCAGCCTCGCCCTCGCTTCCATCCCCCACATTCGCCGCACCACCGCCGAAGGAAGATCCTTCTCTCTCCTTGCCACCAAGACCTGGAACTCCCTATGCAAGACCAGGACCTCCTGACTTTCAGGAAACGCCTCAAGACATGGCTATTCGATCAGTAGCTGCCCCCCCCAGCTACTTGAGACCCTGACGGGTGAGTAGAGCACATTATAAATTACGTGATTGATTGATTGATTGATTGATTGAATGATTAGACAGATTGGAAAATCCCAAGAAAGTTCCATCAGACCTGGAAACCAAACCTGAGATCTCCAAATAGGGTTGACTACTACCAAGTCGGCCCTCTGAGTTTGAGCTGTTAGTCTCATGATCATGGCAAATGGGGGAAAGGCATACCCCTTCTCCTGGCTCCAGACTTGTAGGAACGCAACCGTTGCCATTGCTAAGGGATCCGGTTTCCAGCTGCAATATTGGGTTGGCTGATGATCCAGACATGAGGCGAATAGGTCCATTGCGAAAGGACCCCAACTGGATTGTATCTTCTGAAATATCTGCGGTGTAAGTGCCACAAGCTGACATCCTTCCAGTGGTGGGTACTCCAATCGGCCACTTGATTTGACTTCCCCGGGAGGTGTTCTGCCATCACCAGCATTTTCTTGTCTAGGCAGTAGGCCCAGAAATTGCATGCCAGATTTGATAGGGTTTCCCATTTCGTTCCCCCTAGATAGTTTATGTAGCGGATTGCCAATACATTGTTCATCTTCAATAACACGCAACACTGGGCCTTGTCCTTGGTACAGCATTTCACTGCAAAAGACCCCGCCATGAGTTCCAGGCAGTTGATGTGAAGGTCTTTTCCTTGGATGACCAGCTTCCTCCTGTAGCATCATTTCTGCACTGGGCCCCCTAGCCTGAGCCACTGCCATCAGATTCGATGACCAGATCCAGTTGGTATCCAGTTGGGATCTAAAAATGGTGCGGCCATTCCAGGCTTCCATGTGCGAGATCCACCATCTCAGCTCCTCTTTGGCCTCCTCTGAAAGAGAAACCAATTGTAAATAAGTGAGACCCTTTTTCAGCTGAGAAATCTTGGGTCTCTGGAGGGCGCTATAATGCAGTGGACCCGGAAAGATTTGATTGATGTGTCTCAGCGATGTCTTGGATTTGGCTAGGGTCATTTTCAGTTTGTGCTTGATGTTGGCCAATTTGCAAGACAGAAGACTTAGCGTGGCTTAGTCCGAATTCACCACAAAACCCAGAAACTGTATGGACTGGGCTGGAAGGAGGGACAATTGTGAATTATTGACCACGAATCTGAGGGACTTCAGCAGGGAGATGGCCTGTTGCATGTGTCCCACTTATCTCCTGGGTCACTGATCTAATAACAGGATGTCGTCCAGATAAACAAGCATCCTGATCCCCCGTGCCCGAAGATGTTCCACCACTGGTTTCGAGAGCTTGGTGAAGCACCATGGAGTAGAGGATAGACCAAAAGGAATAGAAGTAAATCAGAAGGTTTGGCCCTACCAATGGAACTGGAGGAAATGCCTGTGGGGAGGAAAAAGGGGAATTGTAAGGTAGGCGTCCTTTAGATCTAGCTACACCATCCAATCGCTCACTTTTAGGAGATCTCTGTAAAGGTGGATCCCATCCATTTTGAAGTGGCGAAAAACCAGCCACTTGTTGAATTCTTTGAGATTTATTACCGAGTGTTGACCCCCATCTCTCTTTTCCACTTGGAAAAGATTGCTGAGGAATCCGAAGGGGTGTAACCGGGTTGGAACAATCACCCCTATTTTCAAGAGTTGGGAGAGCTCTGTATCCACCAGAGTCACCTAAAAGGAAGAAAAATGTAGAGGACGTGGCCTTCACGTCTGAATTTGGGAGCCATAAAACTCTATGTGGAACCCCTGGACTGTCGGCAAGACCCACGCATCTGACGTCAGCTGTTCCAAATTGTGGAGAAACCTTGCCAACCTGCCCCCCAACCTGAGCCCCGAAGGGGATTGCACGATCACATTGGGTAGAGTTGTTGGAGGCCCCGTTCCTGAAACCTCTCCTGGAGCTTCTCTGGCATGGATATCCCCTGGTGTGGTAGAAGGTCCAAAAACGGGTTGAATCTTGCCGCTGCAGTCAACAAATTCCTTGTCTGTTGGAAGCTTGGAAGGTACCTCTGCCGGTCGAGCGCCTCCTACCACGTCCGACGGTGGCAAAAACACAAAGGGCCATATTTATACTTTTTGACGCAAAACTGCGCTAACGCAGTTTTGCGTAAAAAAAATTAGCGCCGGCTAACGCCATTCTGGAGCACCATGCGGGCGCCGTATTTAATCAATGACGTTAGCCGGCGTTAGCCGCCGGCGCTGCCTGGTGTGCGTGGAAAAAAACGACGTACACCAGGCAGCGCCGGCATAGGGGGATATGGAGCTTGGGCGTCAAAAAATGGGGCAAGTCAGGCTGAGGCAAATTATTCGCCTCAACCCGATTTGCGCCATTTTTTTCGACTCCCAACCCCCATAGAAATGACTCCTGTGTCATGCCCCCCCCTTGCCCAATGGCCATGCCCAGGGGACTTCTGTCCCCTGGGCATGGTCATTGGGCATAGTGGCATGTAGGGGGGCACAAATCAGGCCCCCCTATGCCACAAAAAAAAAAAAAAAAAATGACTTACCTGAACTTACCTTAATGTCCCTGGGATGGGTCCCTCCAGCCTTGGGTGTCCTCCTGGGGTGGGCAAGGGTGACAGGGGGTGTCCCTGGGGGCATGGGAGGGCACCTCTGGGCTCCTTCAGAGCCCACAGGTCCCTTAAAACCTGCCTTTTCCAGGCGCTAAAAAACTGCGCAAAAGCGGCCGTACGTCATTTTTTTTGACCCGCCCACTCCCGGGCGTGAATTTTGCCCGGGAGTGTAAATACGGCGCACATGCCTCGGAGTAAATTTTTTAGACGGGAACGCCTACCTTGCATCTCATTAACGCAAAGTAGGTGTCCACGCTAAAAAATGGCGCAAACTCCATGGACTTTGGCGCTAGACGCGTCTAACGCCAAAGTATAAATATGGAGTTAGTTTTGCGTCGGAATTGCGTAAAAAAAAACTACGCAATTCCGGCGCAAACGGAGTATAAATATGCCCCAAAGTGTGAAGACCCGCTTCTTTGATGTCTGGGCCTTATCGAAGGAAGTAAAAGTGTTTTCAAATTTTCCTAGTTCCTGAATGAAAGGTTCCCCAAACAGACCTCCTTGAGCAACTGGTCCGGCCTCCGAAGATGCTAGATCCCCTAATTTAGGGTCAATCTTGATTAGGAGGGAATGCCGCCTCTCTGTATATATAGTGTAATTTGCATTCCCTAGGAAAATAATGGCCTGATGGACCCAGCCGAACAAAGCCATTGGGGATATGAGAGTGTAGGAAGCCCTGGCATCTTCTGCCATATGAAAGTTTTTTGTGAGGGGACACGCGATGTCCAACGACTTGTCCTGACATGAGCACCAGGACTGGTCAATCCCTTTTTGGGGTCCCTCACAAATTTTGCCAAAAAGGTGGCCATCTTAGGGTCAATGTCCGGAGTAGTGGCGACCTTACCCTCTAGAAAGGGATGGCGGCATTCTGCTCTTAAGCAGTTCTGGACTTCTTTGTCTAGGGCCTTCCTGAGGCGGCTTGCCACATAGGATGTGACTTTTGGGGCCGGCGACCACTGGGTAGATCATGAATGCAAGAGCTCGTCAGGATCCAGCATATCTGAGAGCAACAGAGATTGTTCTTTATCTGACTTATGATCCTCCAAAAGGGAGGAAGTAGCAGCAGATGGTAGCCAAGGCCTGGAAAATTCCCTGTCACCCTCCCCTTCGGTAGCTGAAGGGGAGTCAGACCCATCCCCTGGCTGGAGGAGGGCCTCAGAGGTACTGGGAGGAGGGGAGGGAGATCTAGGCGGAGGGTGGGACTCTATAAAGGCTTTCTTGAGCTGTGTAAATGAATCCAGGTCCACCCCTGGTTCATGGAGGCGTTTGCACACCAATTCTGAAGATGCCTGGGCTGCCCTGGAGGTGAGGAAGCCAAAGACCTAGAGAGATCTTCCGTCTCAGAGAGGGGTTGCAGGCAATTTTCTTCTCCAAGGGTGCCACAACTTGTGAGACTGCCTTGAAAACTGGCATATCCAAGATATGGAAGAACTCACTATCAATGGGGAGGTAGGTAATTTTCTCCTTCAAATATTTCTGAGAGTCGTCACCCAAATGATCGGCAGAGTCCTGTATCTTAATATAACAGTTGACCGTGAGCCACAGGAGAGGGCAGTAAACTGGTACCAGACCAAATACTAATATAATAGACCTCAAGGCCTTGAGACACTCTGCACCTGTAGGATTTGCAGGGATTAATATATTGCCTGGGTCATGCCCCTTGTAGCACCACGATCTTAGGTCTTACCCGTTTAACAAACGGATGTTCAGACTCCGGGCGAACTCTTGTAAACAGGGTTAGAGGATAAAGGATACCGCCCCCCCTGGGAACTGACACGAGCGTCCGGCATTTCACTTTGAAACTGACTTGTGAAATTGACACAGTCACGCTGGGGGTAGAGTGTGCTAAGCACGAGCAGATGATGTGCAACCCTCTAGTGGTTTGAAGAAAGCGGCCGCGAAGAAGCGCTGAGTGTTCCTGTGGCCACGCTGTGGAAAGAAAAGCACTTATAACGCCCACACCATTTGCCACAAACACCATTCAGGCATAGGCACAGTGAGAAAACATATGAGATGAGGCACTTATCTTTACGGCTGCTGGAGTAGTGAAGAAAGAGGAAGAACAAATGTCAGGAGAGGCTCTTGAAAGGGACGGTATTCCTGGATTGGTTGACCCCTCTGTGGAGGACTCATGGGACTTGTAGTTTTCTTGATGTTGTTGATTCCTTCAATGTTTATTAAAGGCTGCTGGATGAAAAATAAACAAAGAGAGAGCCTAATACT
Source organism: Pleurodeles waltl (assembly GCF_031143425.1). Taxonomy (NCBI): domain Eukaryota; kingdom Metazoa; phylum Chordata; class Amphibia; order Caudata; family Salamandridae; genus Pleurodeles; species Pleurodeles waltl. The sequence goes on from NC_090449.1 coordinate 432,776,202, forward strand.
TGCCTCCTGTCCTGACATAGAATAACATTCTTAGGAGGTTTTTAGTAGTGCCTCAAGCTACCCCAGCATACGCTCTCCAGAAGGAATTGAGGGGCATATTTATACTCCATTTGCACCAAATTTGCTTCATTTTCTTGATGCAAATTTGGTGCAAACTAACTCCATATTTATATTTTGACGTTAGACACGTCTAACGTCAAAATATTGGAGTTTGCACCATTTTTTAGATGTGTGAACCTACCATGTGTCAATAAGTTGCAAAGTAGGCGCTCCCTTCTAAAAAATGGTGCTAACCCCATAGCCCCATATTTATCCCCCATGCTAAAATGATGCACGGGTGGGAGAACGGGCTAAATCATTTGCACCATTATTTAATGCCTGGGTCAGACCAGGTGTTAGGGGACCTGTGGCCCATTTCCATGGTTAAACACCATGGAATGGGTCCACAAGTGCTCTCCCCAAGCACCAGGAACACCCCGACCCACACCAGAGGGACACCAGAGGGACATCAGAGGATAGGGGACCCATCCCAGATAAATAGGGTAAGTATAGTTTTTTTTTTAATTAAAGTGTCATCAGGGCCCAACTTGAGGCTCCCTGCATGTCACAGGGTGCAATGGCCATGCCCAGGGGACACTAGTCCCCAGCACTGGCCATTGGGGTGGTGGGTATGACTCCTTTGTGTTCTAACATGTTCTGATAAAAGCAGTACCCCAGTTGTGTTGCTGAGCACAGCACCAATGACTCAAAACACCCCAAAAGGAAACTCAGAGCCACCAACTTTCATCCAGCAAAATCAACACTTTTGTTTTTAAAATGTGGGTAGTTGTTGAATTTGAGCCGTAGCTCAGTTGCCACTAACGGAAACCTACCAATCCGCCCCAGCCGCCTTGGTGGGGGGAATCGCCATCGTCCACAGATCCAACCTCTGTCTGAACACACACTGCTAAGACTCAGAAGAATCCACAAGCCTGATGGAACACCTCCACTTCAAGCTATATAGCAGCCCAACATCCACCATCAGGGGAACCCTCATCTACCGCCCTCCCGGACCCTGTACTCCCTTTGCCGACTCCATCACAGACTGCATCTCTGCACAAGCCATCGCAGCCACCAAACACACCCTGCTGGCAGACCTCAACTTCCACCTTGAAAACCTACAAGACCCCAACACTGCATCCCTCCTAGACAACCTCCACAACATAGGACTCCGATAGCTCATGACAGAGCCAACACACTCAGCAGGACATACCCTCAATCCCATCTTCACAACAGGAACCCCCGCAACGTTCAGTCACACCACAGAACTCCCATGGACAGACCACAGATGGATCCATTTCACCTTTAAAATACCCACCGTCATCAGACCCCAACATCAACCATCACATAGAAACTGGACAAGAATAACCGACGATCAGCTCACCGTCGCCCTCGCCATCATTGCCCCCACCATCGCACACAACGACGATCCAAACATGACAGCACGCTCCTTCCACAAATGGATCAACGATTGCACCAACACCATAGCCCCCCTCAAAAAGAACAGTGTACCATGCAAAGAAAACCAGCTGGTTCACCCCAGAACTCCAAGAATCTAGATGCTCTTGTCGCGGCCTCGAGAAAATCTGGAGAAACACAAAGTTAACAGAAGTCCATAGCACCTTCAGAGCCGCCACCACCGCACACCACCAGCTCATCGGAAGCACCAGAAAGGAAGCTATACAAGACAGAATCTCCTCACACGCACACAACAGCAAGGAAGTCTTCAGCATCATCAAGGGGTTCACCCAACCCAACAGTGAAACAACAAACATCCCACTCTCACAGGACCTCTGTGACAGGCTTAACACCTACTTCCACCACAAAATCAAGACCATCTACAACAGTTTCAGCAAGGACAACAGTTGCGCAGAACCCTCTCCTCCTCAACCCGACACCAACAAACCAACAATCAACACTTGGACCCCCCTCATCACTGAAGATACGCTGAGAACAATGAGGTCCATACACTCCGGGGCCTTCACAGACCCATGCTCCCACCACATTTTCAACAGAGACGCAGACACTATCGCACCCTAGCTCCACCTCACCATCAACCGCTCATTAACTGCCGCCACCTTCCCCGATGACTTGAAAAACGCTGAGATCAACCCCCTCCTCAAGAAACCCTCGTCAGACCCCACCGACCTCAAAAACTTAAGGCCCATCTCCCTACTCCCATTTCCTGAGAAAGTCATTGAAAAAGCAGTCAAAAGCCAACTAGCCACGTTCATTGAAGACCACAACATCTTTGACATCTCCCAATCCGGATTCAAGAAAAACCATAGCACCGAAACATCCGTCCTGGCTGCAACAGACGATATCCGCTCCCTGCTGGACAAGGGAGAGGCGACGGCACTCATCCTACTAGACCTCTCGGCGGCCTTCGACACAGTCTCCCATCACACCCTGATAAGAAGACTCCACAAAGCCGTCATCAGAAACAAGGCCCTTGACTGGATCCAATCCTTCCTCTCCAGCAGAACTCAACAAGTGACTCTTGCACCCTTCCTTGCAGACCCTACACCCACCACCTGAGGAGTGCCCCAGGGATCCTTCCTCAGCCCCACGTTGATTAACGTCTACATGGCCCTGCTAGCCACCCTCGTCAGAAGCTATGGAATCAATATCATCTCCTACGCAGATGACACCCAAATCATCCTCTCCCTCTCCAACGAATACAACAAAGCCAGACACAACTTCCACAAAGTCATGGAAGCATTCACCAACTGGATGAGAAACAGCTGCCTTCAACTCAATGCAAACAAATCAGAAGTACTCATCATGAGCCCTCAAGTCAATGCCTGAAATGACTCCTGGTGGCCACCGACCCTCGGAAACCCACCCACCCCCACCAGACAAGCCCTCAACCTCAGAACCATCCTGGACTCCAACCTCAGCATGAACTATCAAATCAACTCAGTCACCTCAATCTGCTTCCGCACCCTCCGCCTCCTGCGTAAGTCCTTCAAGTGGATCCTCTCGAACACAGAAAGACCATCAGACACGCCCTCATCATAAGCAGACTGGACTATGGCAATGCACTCTACGCCCGAATCAACAAGAAACTCACTCGCAAACTACAAAACATCCAGAACACCGCTGCCAGACTGGTCCTTGACCTACCTCGACATTGCAATATCTCGTAACACCTGCGTACACTGCACTGGCTTCCCATAGAGAAAAGAATCACCTTCAAGATCCTCACCCACGCACACAAAGTTCTCCACAACACCGGACCAGCCTACCTGAACCAGTGACTCAACATCCACGTACTCCACAGGACCCTACGCTCAGTACAGCTCTCTCTCGCAGAAGTACCCCGCATCAGGAAAACCATAACATGAGGACGCTCTTTTTTCTACCTTGCAGCCATTGCCTGAACTGCCATCCCTCTCCACAACGGACAAACCACACCCCTCCTCGGCTTCACAAAGGAACACTTCCCCCCACCACCTTGAGACCCTAACGGGTGAGTAGCTGCGCTATATAAGCACTGATTGATTGAATCCCTGACATTTTGGAAAACTGAACACTTATGGTTGTTTACAGTAATGGGACAAATGTGAACCCCATGATGCGTTTAACCCAGAAGGCCTTGCAAACCACAAACTTTGGCTAAAAACACACATTTGTTCAGTATTCAGTGGCAGGCAGTTCTGAAACATGTGTAGATTGACAAAATTCCTACCACCCAGTGTCTCTACACTTCCTTCTATGAAAATGGTACCCCCGCCTATGTGGCTGAGCCTAGTAAGCCCATGACACAATATGCTCCAAAACACAGCATGGACACAACAAAAAAATCTGAGAGAAAAATTACCCAGTTTGTCATTATAGATAACTTGAGATTTTGGGCGCTGGCCTATCTGCCACCTGGGCAAATCTACCAAACCCAGATATTTCTCAAACCTACACACCCAGGACAACGAGGAGAGTTCAAACTAGTGTTACTTGCATGGATCTCATATCATTTTTTTTAACCAGAATGCCAGAATGTCAGAACTTTAAGCTTTGGCTAAAACACACATTTTCCTCACATTTCTGTGAGGGAAAATACTGGAAATTGCAGGTATTCATAAAATTCCTACCAAATAGTGTTCCTGCATACCTCCTGATAAAAAGCAGTCCCACGCTTGTGTGGGTGGGCACCGAGTCCTTGGTAGAAAAGCTGCAAAATAAAACCTTGACAATTCAAATGTTTTCACTCTAAACAGACCCTTTTTTGCAATGTGTATAGATGTGTATTTTGTTCATCAGCTCAGCTGCCACCAAGGGAAACCTACCACACCCAGACATTTTTGAAAACTAGGTACCTGCGGAAATACATGGTGGTATACCTTGCGTGGATCCCATGAAGTTGTCTTACCCACAGTATAATGTAATCCTCAAACTTTGCCTTGACTCTCACATTTTCCTCACCTTTCTGTGAAGGGAAACTTACAAGGGGACGCGAATAGGTCAATGAACCTTTTGAATCACATTTAAGATGTTCCCACCATAACTCCAGTACATGTAGATCAATAATCAATAATTAATCAATAACCATAGTAATGATAATCAATAGCACTAGTAATCAATTGGAGTCAGTAATTGTCACACACCATGACCTCTTAGTCATGAATAACCATACCCTTAGTTAAAGTTAGAATATTTATTTCCCTGTATTAACAATGCTAATATCACGTAAAATAATCTCAAAATCAAATGATACATACACAGAAACACCACTGGCTGTCCAAAGCGACAAAAGAAGAGTAATCTAATCAAAGCTTGAGCCACTTCACATTCTAAAGTTACAGTGCAAAATAACAAGAACAATTGCGCAAACGATATCACATACATTTAAATTTGTTGTGTAGCCGTTTTAGTTACAGCTCCATGCACCTTATTTTAGCATACTAGGCCTGCCTTTGTGCACTGTAACTTAGATATATTTTATCCAGCTTCATTTATTATTTTAACAATAGCCACTTTTGCGGTCTTGTTTTATTTATTTCTATCTAGCTGTTTTTGCTTAGGCCAGCACTATGTTCTTAAACAAGACATTCTTGCTCACTCTGTGCTTCTTTCAAGGCTGCAGTCAGATAGGTTGCCGGTGAACATGGTACAAGTTTTGTCTCTGACATTCATAGAAAACACACATCCTTACGTAGGGACATTTTCTCAGAGCATAAGCTGTTTTATTATACAAACACTTCCTTGTCCCTTACACGTTAGAGTGAGATTCCAGCCAGAAAACCACGACTGTACACTGATTGCTGAACGCCTCGCTACAGCTGCTTATGCAGACTTCAGGCCTTTGCTCAGGTATGGGGGATGATGTCTTCTCAGGGGAACCTGAAGGGCAGAATTAGAGCTTAACATGCTGTGCTCTATCATAGCCTAGGTAGGAATTAGTCCATTGACTCTAGTGACAATATGGTAGCGTTATTTCTATACTTCACTCTCCTTGTCACAATTCAAAACTTGTCATGCTGTATCGTCCTGGTTATTGCAGTACATGCTTTGCTATCTAGGATGCAGTCGCTTCATTAAAACCTTATTGAAACATAAACTGCCTCTGTTTGTCATTGTGCTTACTGATATATGGTAGGTCCCCACTTTAGTAACAGTAATTTAGAGGCATCCAATTGCCAATTATTTAGTAAATTTCCTTAAGAAATTAGAAAAGTACTTCAGGATGAGTGATCCAGTTTAGGATTTATTAGGCAGAAGTGAATGACTCCATATTATACAGCATTTGAATGAATCGTAGAACAGAGTAGATACTCAGCCAACACGTGTTTCGCCCTATAGGGTGCATTCACCAGGTATTTCTCAAGGCTGTAAAGAATGAAATAGAATAAAAGTTTGAGATTGTACTGAAGGAGACATTAAAGTCTAAAGATCATAAGGCACCAAGGAGGGAGAACCCAAGGTTCATCAGGGAATGTATACACCTGCATGCTGTCCTTATCTATGAAAAACTGTCCATGATAAAGTAAATTTAACAACCCATGCAATGGTAGTACAATAACATACAACCTTATCAAATTGGAAGCTGGGAAAAATAATAAGAGGGGAAGGTGATCAAATAGAGATATCCAGGGTAAAAGTTAGAAAGACAAACAGAAGGTTCAAAAGTTAGGGTCTAAGTAAAAAGAATAAGTGTGTTTAGTGGTACAGATCTGTGACTAGATAATAGTTCCGGCAACGTGATCAGTAGAAAGACAAAATGCTAGTGCTAGTTAGTAATAATCACCAAAGGATAAAGTGGTATAAAAGGCCAAATACTGAGATAAATCATTCAGGTAAAAAACATACCATGATAAAGATACCTTTGTACTTCTAGTAATGAGCTGAATAATTATTGACACAACAGAAAATCTGGAAATAAGAACATGGGAAAGTAACATGTAGATTTTATATCAAAGTACCAAGAGCTAACAAGACTAAACAAACTAAGCTAGCTAAGCAAGCTACAATTTTACAGGGAAATTGTTTAGGGGAAATTTTTTATCATCAAACAAAATGAAGAGTTTAAAAGCAGTATATTTACACAAAACTAAATTTTTGCAACTCTTCGTAATAAGGTCCAAAAGTATATGCTTTCCCATAAAGCCTCACCAGTAACATGAGGCATGGAGTATATAAATACCCAGAAAAATGAGGAAAGGAGGAGACCAATTCAAGATATTAGGCTGCAGAGTCAGTGCTTACCCTTTATATAGTTAGAGCAACTAATTCAAGTGGGTTCGGTCAGTCGCGTCCGTCGCCATTGTAAGGGACGCAAGGGACGCGCTGACTAAACGAGTGTTCTTTTATTAAGAAGCTCATGAAGTGAGTCCTTTTTTAGTGTTGATTAAAGAGAGGAGGAGAAATAAAAAAGGGACAAGGAACGGGCGCTGCCATCTTGGAGGTTGCGCCCGTCCCCTGTTTGAGAGGCGTTTTGGCAAAATAAATCATCTTGAATATGCAAATTGTACTCTATCGTTGATAAAAGGAGAGAAAAGAAGGGATGGCAGCCGCCATCGTGAAAATCGGCAACAATGTAAAAGCCCGCATAATACGAAGCAAAGTGCAATGGGAAAAGCAGATAGCAATAATATAAGCTAATTACACAACAACAATAAAAACCAAAAAAGAGAAGAAACAGCAAAGCAAAGCACATCTTTGTGAAATGTTATGAGAGCAACAAACTTCAAGGGACATACCACATATAAAATGTTAATAGTGTGTAATTCCAATACCGAACAAAAATATTGCTGTTTCCAAAAACTTTTATCAAAGTGGAGGGATTTGCAGAAAATAATCAGTACTCAGATTAGGTCAAAGATCGAACCTGCTCCTGTCATCAAAGAATATCAAAGAGCGTTCTACAATTACATGAAATGACTATCTAAATAAACGTTCTGCACTTGAGTGGAAAAAGCAAAATACAATAAACACACTTTCAGCACATTACATCAGCCAATAGTGCCATTCTGAATCTTTGTTAAGTCCATGACCGACTGTATCATAAAGGATAATCAGACGACTTTCTTCTTGACGCAGTCGAAGTTGTAAGTTGCCCCCTCTGGGAAGTGATTTAATTCGTCAAAGGCCACAGAAGGTGAAAGTCCGATCTTCAGGGTGAAATTCATTAAAGTGTTCTACAAGTGGTGCCCTGAGATCAGGTTTTTGGATGTTACGATAATGTTCTTGTATCCTTGTTTTTAGTGGTTGAGTGGTACTTCCTATATAGACTTGATGGCATGGGCACTTGATTAAGTAGACAACATTAGAGCTTTCACAGTTGATGAAGTCACAAATTTTGTGATGGTGATCATTAATTATGATCATTTTAGATTTGGAGAGGCCTAATTTGCAGATGGAACATTTACTGCAAGTCTCGGAAGCAATGTTGTATGAGAGGGTTTGACCTGAAAAAAAGATGGACATAATGTATCCCTTAGGTTAGGAGCTCTTCTAAAACCTATTTGGGGATATTTTGTTATGAATTGGTTAATGGATGAGTTGTTCTGTAAAAGGTATCAATGTTTTCTAAGGAGTTTCCGAATTAGATGGTGATCATTGTGAAACTCTGTTATAAAATGAATGGATGTGTTCTTCTTGGACTGTTGCGGTTTATAGAGCATCTTATTCTGATCCATTTCACTTAATGTGACCTTTGTTGTGTTCAGTAGCTTCTGATTGTAGCCCCTGGCTGTAAGTCTCTCAATTATTTGTTTGGAGATAGTTTCATAGTCAGAAATGCTAGTACAGTTCAGTCTGGCTCTCCTAAATTCTCCTTGTGGGATATTAAGAATGGTGCTCGGTGGATGACAACTTGAGGCATGGAGAATTGAGTTTGCTGCTGTCGTTTTCCTAAATATTCCAGTTTGTAGTTTGTCATTTTCAAAAAGGTCAAGATATTCCACTGCTGAGTTGGATATTTGATACGTAAAATCAATACCCCAACGGTTAGGCCAGAGGTCTTCAAACTGGGGGGCGGGCCCCCTTATGGGGGCCTCAAGTGATCCCAGGGGGGGCGCCAGGCTCTGGCCAAAAGAAGCAATAAACAGATAAGAGGGTTTTGTTTTAAGCAGAAGCATGTTATTGCATTTTTAAAAAGGTACCAATACTTAATTGCAATGTTTAAATAGTTCAACATATTTAAACATTACCATCTTTATAAAATAATTGTGGAAAATTCTGATGGGGGGCCCAATAATTTTTATTTTTCAACTGGGGGGACGTAGCATTAAAAAGTTTGGAGACCACTCCGTTAGGCACTAGTGACTGTAAGAATTGGTTAAGAAGATTTTTCTGGTCTTGCCAGATGAGCAGAATATCATCAATGTAACGTCCCCAGAAAATTATGGATTGGGAAAGATGTTCAGGCCCATATTTATACTTTTTGACGCAAAACTGCGCCAACGCAGTTTTGCGTCAAAACAATTAGCGCCGGCTAACGCCATTCTGAAGCGCCATGCGGGCGCCGTATTTATTGAATGACGTTAGCCGGCGTTAGCCGCCGGCGCTGTCTGGTGTGCGTTAAAAAAAACGACGTACACCAGGCAGCGCCGGCGTAGGGGGAAAATGGCGTATGGGCGTCCAGAAATGGTGCAAGTCAGGGTGAGGCAAAAAAATCGCCACAACCCGATTTGCGCCATTTTTTTACAACGCCCATCCACCATTGAAATGACTCCTGTCTTAGCAATGACAGGAGTCATGCCCCCTTGCCCAATGGCCATGCCCAGGGGACTTCTGTCCCCTGGGCATGGTCATTGGGCATAGTGGCATGTAGGGGGGCACAAATCAGGCCCCCCTATGCCACAAAAAAAATATATATATACTTACCTGGACTTACCTTAATGTCCCTGGGGTGGGTCCCTCCATCCTTGGACGTCCTCCTGGGGTGGGGAAGGGTGGCAGGGGGTGTCCCTGGGGGCAGGGTAGGGCACCTCTGGGCTCATTCTGAGCCCAGAGGTCCCTTAACGCCTGCCCTGACCCAGGCGCTAAAATCCGGCGCAAATGCGGGTTTTTTAGTCCCGCCCACTCCCGGGCATCATTTTTGCCCGGGAGTATAAATGCGACGCATATGCATCGCAGTCATTTTTTAAGACGGGAACGCCTACCTTGCATATCATTAACGCAAGGAAGGTGTTCACGCAAACAAATTACGCTAACTCCATGAACTTTGGCGCTAGACGCGTCTAACGCCAAAGTATAAATATGGAGTTCGTTTTGCGTCGAATTTGCGTAGAAAAAAACGACGCAAATTCGGCGCAAACGGAGTATAAATATGCCCCTCAGTTTTTTTTATTCCAAAGCCAGTGATTCTCAATCGCACCCATCAAGTTACAGGCATGCGGTGGTGCAAATTTAGCCCCCATCGCCGTCCCTTGGAGTTGCAAGTAAAAGTCACCGTCAAACAGGAAGTAGTCATTTTCTAAACAGAATCTTAACATTTCCAAAATCATTAGATTACGCTCTGTATACTTCACTGATTTAGTGGAGAGGCATTTTTTAACAGCTTCTAAACAATCACTAAGTTTGATGGATGTATACAGGCTGACTACATCAATGGTGACTAAAAGATAGTCTGGTTGCCAGTCGATATTCTGTAGTTTCTGTAGTATGTCTTTGGTGTCTCTGACAAAAGAGGGTAAGTTACTCATGAAAGCTTGTAGTTCTTGGTCAATTAGAGTACCCAGTTTGGAACAGACTGAGTTAATGCCCGAAATAATAGGTATACCCTTTGGTGGGTGACCTTTTTTGTGTATTTTAGGAAGTAAGTATAAAGTTGGAATAGTAGGGAAAGGTAAGTAAAGAGCAGTTTTTTCTTTGCAGGAAATGATTGGGCGAGAATGCCAATACTCTAGCATGTCAAACAGTCTACGTTGAATTTCAACTGTTGGATTAGAGGTACGTTTTTTATAACATCTTGTGCCATTAAGTTGTCTATGTAACTTAGCCGGCGCAAAACCCGGATTGGGACGACAGGTGTCACCTGTAGTGGGTAAGACAGTCTCCCACACCGCAGGTGATTCTGTCGCTCAAAATCCAGTAGTCTCATTAGAATAATGAGAGCCTACGCGACAAATGCAGCAAAGAAAATGCATAAAATGTTACTCCATATAGTGAACTTCATTATTGAGGAATTCTATCTAACACCAGATTAGCATCAGCATGTTGGGCTTCATGCAAAATAATTTAGTAAACACAAATTTAGAAAACATCTAACTATGGCTCTATCAAAATAGTGCAGTTGATACCTAGAAAGAAAAAGCAAATAGTCTTAAGAAACACATCAGTAATAATATACCTCTCCTCAAATGGATCGCCAAGCTAAGATAGTCTTCGTCATTAGGACATCAGTTCAGTCAGCAAGGCATCAAGATTCAGCATCAATGTTCAGAAAACACAGGGGGTTATTCTAACTTTGGAGGAGGTGTTAATCCGTCCCAAAAGTGACGGAAAAGTGACGGATTTACCACCAGCCGTATTACGAGTCCATTATATCCTATGGAACTCGTAATACGGCTGGTGGTATATCCGTCACTTTACCGTCACTTTTGGGACGGATTAACACTCCTCCAAAGTTAGAATAACCCCCAAAGTCTTTAAGCAATTCAAAAGAAAAGAGGTAAACCCTCAAGAAGAATGGGGAGGATGGTGCACCTCCTCTTGGTGCAGTCCGGCTAAGTTAGATTGCCTAAACCTACTTCCCAAGTCCCTATTGGTGAAGGGATCGAATGCTCACACTTTGTCCAATAAAACTAAAACAGCGAATCTATAATTTCTACTAGTACTCGGTTCACATATCGCTGATTGGCTCCTTTTGTAATGTCCTCATCATCCAGCTCATCAGGTAACAATATTGTTGCAGCTTGTACTCCAATCAGTGTCCCTATTGTTCTTCTCCTGAGAAAGTCAGTCTTACTCATATTACACTTATATTGTTACATTTAGTAAGTACAGAGGGGCATATTTATACTCGGTTTGCGCCGGATTTGCGTCGTTTTTTTTAACGCAAATTCGACGCAAAACGAACTCCATATTTATACTCTGGCGTTAGACGCGTCTAGCGCCAAAGTCCATGGAGTTTGCGTCACTTTTTAGCGTGGACACCTACTTTGCGTTAATGATATGCAAGGTAGGCGTTCCCGTCTAAAAAATTGACTCCGAGGCATGTGCGCAGTATTTACACTCCCGGGCAAAAATCACGCCCGGGAGTGGGCGTGTCAAAAAAAATGACGTCCAGCCACTTTTGCGTCGTTTTTTTGCGCCTGGTCAGGGCAGGCGTTAAGGGACCTGTGGGCTCGGAGGGGGCCCAGAGGTGCCCTCCCATGCCCCCAGGGACCCCCCTGTCACCCTTGCCCACCCCAGGAGGACGCCTAAGGATGAAGGGACCCATCCCAGGGAACATAAGGTAAGTTCAGGTAAGTAATTTTTTTTTATTTTTATTGTGGCATAGGGGGGCCTGATTTGTGCCCCCCTACATGCCACTATGCCCAATGACCATGCCCAGGGGACAGAAGTCCCCTGGGCATGGCCATTGGGCAAGGGGGCATGACTCCTGTCTTTGCTAAGACAGGAGTCATTTCAATGGGGGTTGGGAGTTTAAAAAAATGGCGCAAATCGGGTTGAGGTGAAAATTTTGCCTCAGCCTGACTTGCCCCATTTTTTGGCGCCCAAGCTCCATATTCCCCTACGCCGGTGCTGCCTGGTGTACGTCATTTTTTTTCACGCACACCAGGCAGCTCCGCCGGCTAACGCCGGCTAACGTCATTAAATAAATACGGCGCCCGCATGGCGCTTCAGAATGGCGTTAGCCGGCGTTAGATTTTTTGACGCACAACTGCGTTGGCGCAGTTGTGCGTCGAAAAGTATAAATATGGCCCAGAGTCTTCTAGCAAGCGGTTCTCATGAGAGACTTTTAGCTACGAGCACATTTAGTCAGCACAGTGCAATATCACAATTTAATTCTCTAAGCAAACGTTTTGCTAATCGGTTTAGAAAACAGCTTGACATGAGGCCATGCAACTAGGCACTAAGTTAAGGCCTATAATTAATAAAGCTTAATACATAATGCATAACCCTAAATATGATGTATTACTACATTAATCAAACAAAAGCTCCATGTTTCATATTAATAAGCCATTCATAAGTATACTTCTTGAACATTTGCGGCCCCTCACGTGGACACATTTTCAAATGTGTGCTTCATTTTTCTCTATATTATTACATTTTCTACACAAACCCATTACTCAGAATACATGAATATTTTAATAAAACACCTGCTTTAGGAATCCCTCCTCTGATGACTAAATGTGTCATCACACTAAACTGTCACTCACAAATGCATCAGCTAAAATTCTGTCATTTCAATCCCTTCAAATCCTTGTTCCCTTTTCGAATTTTCCCTAAACAATGTTTCACTTTTCTTCTCTACCCTCCTCTGATTATTCTTTGTCTTTTCCACTTGTATTCTTTTGCACAATTTACATATTCCCCATATTCCAATTAGGCAAAACATGATAATTATTATCCCCTGTATAATTTTCAATAAGATTCTCTTCCCAATGTTGCTGAGCATATTTCCCACTGAAGCAAAACCTTTACCAACTTTCTCCCAAACACCTGGGTCTTTCAATTCCTTCAAATCAGCACTTCCATTAGTTAGGTTAGTAAGTAAGCTTCTAACAGCAATGCCTAGAATTAAGCTTCCTACAAACTCCGGCATCCTTTGCTAAAAGAATGTCTAAAGCAAGGCAATTCTGAAGAGTCATGCCTCTTTCAGCAGCTAATTCAGTACATACCAGGAGTATGGCTCCTGAAAAGTTTGTCAGCATGTTATCCACAATAGTAGACAATTTTCAAATCTTTATCGATTTCAGAACAACTCCCACTGAAAGACGTATTGCTCCAAATATATCTCCCACTATACCAGAAGGAGACTCTCTCCTCTGTCTCATATGATGTAATTCAGTCACTTTTGGAAACTTCTTCAAGTCATCCATTTGAAAAATCTTTGGGAAAACTATTCCCAAATAACATGTCCCATGCCATCCTCTTGGAAGCTGGTAATAGGCATTAGGACCACAGATGTAATATATCCCAGGAATCGCTGAAGCCTGTCCATTCAACGTAAGTGTCTATTTACTCTGAAACAAAAACACATGTCTACATTCACTCGTTCCCACAAATAAAGTGTTAATGCATGATTTAGGCCTATATATAGAAAGTCTCCCTACGTGTTGCACATCTAAAGCTAATTTCCCTTGTTTTTTAATTGCTCTATTAGCATAATCATTCTTGTAAGTCCTTATCTCTAAGCCTTTTTCTAACCTCTGCTTTAATGCCTTTCTCCAGTGATCTAAGCAGCTCTTCTCTAAAGGTGTAAGCAAACATATCAAATTGTTCCAGTGTGCATTAGTTGTGCCAAATGTTAATGTAGGTTCATGTCATTATCCAAAGCTACTCCACTCAAATACTTAATTATAGGGACAAACGAAAACACAACGTCATAGTTGGAGTAGAAATACTGGATGTACTCCTGGTTATAGAATCTTTTTAGTAACAAACTACAACCTATCCCATAAGTGAGAGGCAAACCGTGATAAGTAACTCCTTTAACTGGTGAAGGAATCTGAGTACACACATAACAATTCTTCACATCCATCATCTCCACATACTCACTCAGCAAGCAATAGAAGATATTAGAAGAAATTTCCCCTTGGGCATTAGTACCCTCATGCAACTATTTCTCATCTAACCTAAACTTTTCTATTGCTGTTAGTGCAGTAGTTGTTTCAAAAGCAGAAGTATGGCTGGCTTTGCCCTTATCAAGAACAGTCATTCCCACAGTCAATATCGTAAACAATGTCCCACATACAACTGCCAAACCAATACTCATAAATTTACAGCACCTATTTTTCCTACCCTGCTGGCTAATGTTATTCATGATCTGTAAAGAATCAGAAAGCAGAAGAGAAATTAAGAAAAAGCAGCAAATCAAAATTAAAATCTTCTTTCAGCAGTTATTTACAGCTCTCAGTCTTTCTTCCAGGATCCTTTGTCAAAATTGGTAAGCAGCTTGTCAAATCAGGTTATCAAGCCTTTTCCAGTTACTCTCAACAGTCTTTTCTCTAAAACATTTCTCAGATTGTTTCAAAGAGTTCAGTTCCTCAGCTTTCTTCAAGTGCCAAAATATTGACCTGGAAAGTCTCTATCAAAATGAAAAGAACCCATTGTAGGTGAACCCCTTATTTTACAAATTCTGCAATTATTTGATCGACCTTCTTTTGGCAACATGTGTGTTGGGGAATTTGAGACAAAATAGCATTCAGCTTTACAGTAGCTTTAACTGGCTCAACTCCCTTTATCAGACCTATCTCTTTTCTTGTCAGATCCCACACCTCCTCTTTAACCGCACCCTGCAAGTCAGAATGAAGCTGCTTCGCTGTGAATACTGGGAAAAATTCAATCAGAGAGTATTCCTCATCTACTGTCTTCATCATCATGACATCAGTTCAGTCAGCAAGGCGTCAGGATTCAGCATCAAGGTTCTGAAAACGTAAAGTCTTTAAGCAATTTGAAAGAACAGAGGTAAACACTCGAGAAGTATGGGGAGAATGGCACATCTCCTCTTGGTGCAAGTTAGATTTCCTAAAACTGCTTCCCAAGTCCCTATTGGTCAAGGGATCGCATTTTCACACTTTGTCCAATAAAACGAAAACAGCAAATCTATCATTTCTACTAGTAGTCGGTTCAAATGTCACTGATTGGCTCCTCTTGTAATGTCCTCATCATCCGGCTCATCAGGTAACAATATTGTTGCAGCTTGTACTCCAGTCAGTGTCTCCATTGTTCTTCCCCTTAGAAAGTCAGTTTTACACATATTACACTTATGTTGTTACAAGTACAGCGTCTTCTCACAAGCGGTTCTCATGAGAAAGACTTTTAGCTACAAGCGCATTTAGTCAGCACAGTGGAATATCACAATTTATTTCTCTAAGCAAAAGTTTTATTAATCGGTTTAGAAATACAGCTTGACATGAGGCTGTGCAACTAGGCCAAGACCTCCGCTATGTTAAGGTCTACAATTAATAAAGCTGAATACATAATGCATAACCCTTAATATGATGTATTACTACATTAATCACACAAAAGCTCCATGTTTCATATTAATAAACCACTAATAAATATACTTTGTGAACATTGGCGGCCACTCACATGGACACATTTTCAAATGCGTGCTTCATTTTTCTCTATATTATTACATTTTCTACACAAGACCTTTACTCAGAATACATGAATATTCATCAATATTTTATGAAAACACCTGCTTTAGCAGGATCCACAAAATTCCTGATATCCAGCATTCCCACACTTGTCCCAATAAAAATGCTATCCTCCAAGGGGGCAGAAAAACTCTCTTACCTCTTCTGAGGTGGAGTATAGCCCAAAGACAGGGTGGGCTGAACCCCATCCTTTTGTTTGCTGTGGTGTCATTTTGATATCCCTGGTGCTTAGCGAGCTTTCTAACTCCCAACGGGCCCAATTCAGTAAAACCCTCACCTGCTCTCTGAAGAGCAGAAAGGCTTCATTGCCTCTTCTGTGTTGGAGTTATAGCCTAATGCTAAGTTGGGCCAACCCTTTTCTTTAGGCCAGCATTGTCTAATAAGCTTTCAAACCTCCTTGAAGGCAGATTAGTGTCAAACCCCCAATTGAGTCAACCCTCCAAAACTGCCCTCCTGGCTACTGAAAGATTTTACTGCACCTTCAGGGGTCAGCCGTGTGGCACGATGCCAGGTGGGCCACCCTCACCCTTTTGTAGAGAGCAATGTAAAATACCTTGTGTCTAGTAAGCTTTTCTTCTCCCCAGGGGCAGAAACACTATATTACCCCCTTTGGTTTGGGGGCACAGCCCCATGCCAGTGTGGGCTGCCCCCACCCTTTTCTCTATTAAAAAATCCCTAATGACTAATGCGCTTTCTACTGTCCCAATCTACTCCACAGGAGACAAAAAACTGCATTCCCCATTTTGGGGTGGAGGCATGGTCCCATGCCATGGAGGGCCCCGGCCTCCCATGCCAGGGTGGGTTCAACTCCCACCCCTTTCTCTTTAAAAAGATATATATCTATAGGCGGCTTTCTATCCCCAGGTTGGGGGAAACCCTACACCCTGCCTCCTGGAAGGCAGAAAGTCTGTAAGGGCCAGATGTACAACACATTTTCCCTGTCACAAATGACCCATCGGGCTGTTTGTGACCAGTAAAATGCATTCCCCCAGATATCAACCCTATTTTGCGAGTCAGTAGCTGTTACCCACTCACAAAATAGTGTTTGCCATTTGCTATTAGGAAGGGGGCATGTAAACGGTGTCCCTTCCTGGTAACGAGTTGCTCTGGTATGTATGAAAGTTTTGCGGCCGGGTTTGCAGACGCAAAACAGTCATACTTTACCGACTCCTTGAAGGAGGCAGTAACCCATTTGCAAATGGAAATAGCGCCTCAAGAGACCCCTGCCCCTTTGTGAATGGGGGTGCCAACATTTCTTTAGAGCAGGCAGTGGCCCCACAGACCACTGCCATCTCTGAAAAAATGAAAAGACAACTTTTCATTTTTATTTTTTAAATGTAACCTGTTTTCCTTTAAGAAAAAGGGCTGCATTTAAAAAAATGCTTTATTTAAAAAGCAGCCACAGACATGGCCACCATCCCCGTGAGTGCTGGCCATTCCCAATGAGCCACAAATTGCGACCTAACTTATGCACATTAATGAGACAGGCTCCTTGAGACCAATTTGGGAATCGCAACCTGTGTCTCAGGCAGTGTTTTTGACTCACAAAATAAATGCATATTGCGAGTCGCAAACGCTGAGGGTTATGCATCTGGCCCAAAGTTTCTACTTATGTGGTAGGACCACATGACACTTGATGTCATATTGTGCTCACCGTTCCCCCTTATAAGTTTTTCTTCGTCATTTCCAGGAATCAGGGACCATGTCCCTGAGTCCTGTAATGTCTGACATATGTTGTCAACATTCACTAGTCTCCTTTAAAGTGGCCAATAAGAGCATATCTGGACACAAACAGTCTAGATATACCTATTTTTAACTGCTTGGTGACCATCTGAGCACCACTTTGAACTCAAATGTCTGCATAAGCATGCTTTCTGAGTAAAATTCTCATTTGCCTAATTTGGGGCAATTCCATTGAGCTGCTTTTTATGTATCTGCAATTTTCCTATGGAAATGAACTTGAGAGATCAACGTTTTAGGGCCCCCCAATTTTCCTTGGCTCCCACTTGATGGATCATCATGAACATTATGTTTTGGAATGTTCTGTGCAGATTCCTGAAATGGCGCCAAAGTTATTAGTAAAACAAAGATCATTCTTTCTATGGAAATTCTAAAACTATCTATAAGTATACAGTGGTGATGAATCTGCATGAATGGAATGGAATGAAATAAAATATATAAAGTGCCTAAAATACCCTAAGATGTCCGGGCGCTGAGAACACAATATACAGAGATGATTTATAGAATATAAGTATCAGAAAAACATGCATATCAAAGCGATCTGGGTGCAATCTTGATGGGAAAAGAGCCAATTATTCAGACCTTTCCTGAATTCAAAGATGATTATCTAGATCTATAATATGGCATGGCAGAGAATTCCTCAATTTAGCATGAAACATTCCAAAAAAAGCTCACCCACCTCAGCTCCTATCTGGAAAGTTTTGTGTACATCCTCCAAGAAAAAGGGGGGGTCCGAAAAAGGTGATTTATCATGTTAATTCCCTTAGGAAACTTCGATCTCCAACACAGAGAAAAATAGCTGAATAGAATTACACCAAATTTGGCAAAAGTTGAACTTCACTCAGAAAGTCCGCTTTTGAGTCTCTTTAGTCATTTTTGAGAAATTTGTGTTTAAAGAGATGCTCAGGTTGGTCTTGAAGAGGATTAAAATGTTAGGTACATATGGATGGTTGGTCCAGCAGGAGTCCCTCAGTGCCATAAGTGTAAGAAATAGAGCACTCTGATTGATCGAACAAACTTTTCATATCATTGGCCCTTTTGGTAATATTGGCCCGGTACTGGTCCTGCAGTCAAAACAATTTGATTGGCTAGCTGCATCCAGATGATAATGTTGCAGCTGCCAATACTGAACTTTGGGACTCGGTTCCAATGTTTAAAAATGTTTAAAAAATAGAGTATAACGGGGCAGGGTAGGGAGACCCTGACACGTGGGGGGACCCTCCCATCTGGTGACAAAGTGTGTGCTGCTGTTACTGCTGTACTCCTACAAGACCAAGTATGTCCCTTCCATTTGGCACAGACGTACTCCTGCGGAAGTCCACTCTCAAATTTCTCCCCCACATAGTACTGTAGTACGCAGCAAGCTTCCTCGAGGTGTTGGCCAGGCTGTTCAGCCAATCCTGCACTGCATGCAGCCGAAGAACGTGCACAGCTGGAGGTTAGCTGACCACTGTAGAGTTAGCGGCAGAGCCTGGCCTCTAGCCAAAGGGCGTGCATTATTAGGGGATGTCTGCCAGCAGCGCAGTTGGCTGCAAGGCCTGTTTACTGGCCAAAGGCTGCGGACACTGGAGATCATTCTGCTTGTGGGGTTGGTGCAAGACCTGACCAGAGTAAATTCACATAATAGATACATATGTTAAAATTATCTCTCCTTAAGTTGAAAAGGAACAGTAATTCACTGAAAAAATAAAGGTTAAAGTGATGTTTTAGTAAAGTATGCTAATAAGATCTTAGCTTAAATTAGGAAAACCCAGCCATTCACTGTAATAAACAAAGGTTAAATGAATGTTATAAGTGAGGTGTTAAAATAAGATAAAAACTAATGTTTAAAACTAAGAAAAGAGTGAACTTTACCACTTTACCATATATTGTTGGATAACTTTCACTCCCACCATGCACTGCTTATGACCTCACATATTACAAAAATCATGACATGTTTAATGACATCACTTATAACACTATAGTTATATATGGCACAGAGACACTGAGAGTAGACATTTGGTTCCATACCATGGAAACAAGCAAGACTTAGAGGCAAGTGTGATTGTACATGTTAAAAGTAATAAGGTGCAAGGTTTATAAATCACTATAGTGCACACAGAAAGTGTTTTTATTAATACGTAAGTACATATTTTCTCATCTTTTGTCCCTACAGTATAGTCCACTTTTCAATAAGTATTTCTGGTTGAAAGAAAGAACGTTTTTCATGCTAATAGTGCAAAAAAAAACATGTACTACAAAAAATACAAAATAGATCAGTCCTATACTGACATATGGCTTCCAGTGACTTTTATAAACAACTTAGCCTTTGGCCTTGTGATTTATGATATCACCAGAGCCCACCAGATAGAATGTAAGACGAGGGGCCATATTATACTTAAGAAACAATGGGCCATATTTATACTTTTTGACGCAAAACTGCGCTAACGCAGTTTTGCGTAAAAAAAATTAGCGCCGGCTAACGCCATTCTGAAGCGCCATGCGGGCGCCGTATTTAATCAATGACGTTAGCCGTCGTTAGCCGCCGGCGCTGCATGGTGTGCGTGGAAAAAAACGACGTACACCAGGCAGCGCCGGCGTAGGGGGATATGGAGCTTGGGCGCCAAAAAATGGGGCAAGTCAGGCTGAGGCAAATTTTTCGCCTCAACCCGATTTGCGCCATTTTTTCCGACTCCCAACCCCCATAGAAATGACTCCTGTCTTAGCAAAGACAGGAGTCATGCCCCCTTGCCCAATGGCCATGCCCAGGGGACTTCTGTCCCCTGGGCATGGTCATTGGGCATAGTGGCATGTAGGGGGGCACAAATCAGGCCCCCCTATGCCACATAAAATTTTTTAAAAAATACTTACCGGAACTTACCTTAATGTCCCTGGGATGGGTCCCTCCAGCCTTGGGTGTCCTCCTGGGGTGGGCAAGGGTGACAGGGGGTGTCCCTGGGGGCATGGGAGGGCACCTCTGGGCTCCTTCCGAGCCCACAGGTCCCTTAACGCCTGCCTTGTCCAGGCGCTAAAAAACGGCGCAAAAGCGGCCGTACGTCATTTTTTTTTAACCGCCCACTCCCGGGCGTGAATTTTGCCCGGGAGTGTAAATACGGCGCACATGCCTCAGAGTCAATTTTTTAGACGGGAACGCCTACCTTGCATATCATTAACGTAAAGTAGGTGTCCACGCAAAAAAATGACGCAAACTCCATGGACTTTGGCGCTAGACGCGTCTAACGCCAAAGTATAAATATGGAGTTAGTTTTGCGTCGGAATTGCGTCAAACAAAATGACACAATTACGGCGCAAACAGAGTACAAATATGCTCCAATGTCCCTGTTTCTGCCAGGGCAGACCTTTAACAAAGTGCACCAGTTGCGCACATGGACAGTGCACCCTATAACAGCTACAAACTTGCACCTAAACTGTGGACAGCACAGTAGTGAAAGGGGAAGAAACTGTTTGATGCAGCCATTACATCTTTCATAGTGCATTTTGGCACCAGACCTGCACTACAGAACTGGGAAAGAGAGTGAGTAACTGAACCCGCCTGCAGGGGGATGTCTGTGGGACCTCCTGTTCCCCCCTTTCATAAGATGTCCTTGTGGAGAGGGTGGGGTAAGGCCAATGACTGTACACCATCTCCTGACGGCCTCTTTGCCTCTGCGCAAACATCTATAATACGGCGGCTGCAGAGGAAAAGTGTTTCCCTCATTTGCAAGGGGCCACTTCCCCCAGATAAATGAAGATACATCATTTTAAGATAGCTCCAGTGCTATATGTTTGCCGGTGCCATCTATATTACAGATGAGGCCACAAAATCATCTGAGACTCCTTCTTAAATACTACAGTGCCCCAGCAGTACAGAAAATGGTTCACTTGCCCGTTGAACGCTAGGATCACTGCATGCAATACTACTACTGTAGGTCAAATTAATTGTGCACATTGATCAAGTCATGGAGGGGTCCCAATAGTTCTTCCATTTAAACCACTTTTAAAAAATGTTGACTCAAACACACAGCAACACCTGCTGGACACATGCACACCAAATCTGGCATTATGCTAGAGCATTGACATAAACACATTACTTGGTGTGCTGTAATTCTGTTCAACAGTTTTTAAGAAAAGGAAAAAAAGGAAAATAGCAGAAATGTACGTAAGTTGATACCCTTATGTTTGGGTACCACAACCAAACTGTAAATAAAATATATGAAGTGCACTAACAATTGCCAACTGTACACGTGTAGAAGATAAATCACCTCCACCACAACTTATTAACTACACCAGATAAACTGATCTTTTTAGGCTCCAAGTATTAAACCAGAAACGAGACGAATAATAAATAATTTCACCATGAAGTGCAAAAAATGAGACAAAACCTGGAACAAAAAAGGCTCACATTTCAAAGCTGATTCAGGCATTATCAAAACAGCCCTATCACAACCCAGCATTATTATGTAAATATTTTACTATTTATAATTGAAAATAACAAAATATGTACGTTTATCATGTCCAATATAGACTTAGGGGCAGATCTAAGAGCGCAAAGGGCCTCCTTGTGCCACATTAGCATTATTCTTTATTGGTCTAATGTGGTCCAACGAGGCCAAAGTCACCACACCAGAGTAACAAAGTGGCGCAATGCAGGCATTGCGCCACTTTGTAACCCTTTGCGCTACATTATGCCTGCGCCAGACATAAAGTCTGCAAAGGGGGCATTTTTCCATTAAAGGGGGGGGGTGGTGCCAAGAAATCTAAGAGATGTCTTTGTGTCATTTTTTTGGCACTTTTAACGCCTGCTCAGAGTAGGCGTTAAAAGGGGGCACACTATTGTTTACAGTGGGCCTCAATGGGCTTCAAAATTGTTGACGCTATTCCTACAAAGCTTCAAATTAGCGTCAAACATTCTGACGCTAGTTCCCTAACTACTACCATGGTGCTGAATCTTAGATACAGTGCACACATGGTGGCGTTAGGGGCGCTAAGGTGCTCAAGAAAAGTGGTGTTGCACTGGGTGCAGCACCACTTTTCTTGAATCTGGACCTTATTTTGATCTCCTCCCAGGTTCCAACTATATAAGCAACAGAATGTGTCACCTTCCAGCCAATGATAGTAGATGATATCATATGAACTTTTATATTTATGTACTGTAAAACATCTGTTGAATGAAGTACTAGTGCCTGTTATTTTTGTTGAAACAACATGCACTGTTGAGCAATCAATTAAAGGCCTCCGTTTCCTGCTGTCTTTGTTTCATGCTGGAATGTCAGGTATTTTTGTTTGTACAACGACTGCTGACTAACGATAGTGATTTGCCATTAAAGACCTCTGTTTCTTGCTGTCCTTGTCTCCTGCCAGAGTGTGTGGTTGTTTTTGCTTGTCCACAGCTTGTGATTAATTATACACTGCTGAGTAATGAAAGACCTCAGTTTCCTGCCAGCGTGCCTGATATTTTGTTTTAGTTTTTGCAACAATTCTTAACTAATTGAGGGACTCTTTTTCCTGTCCATGTTTTCTGTTGGAGACAAAGGCCCTCATTCTGACCGCCGCCCGCCAATATCTGGCCGCCGAATGACCACCCAGTGGTCAAAAAACCGCGGCGGCCATTCCAACTTTCCAGCTGGGCCGGCGGGCGCCCACCAAAAGAGCGCCCGCCGGCCCAGCGGGAAAGCCCCTGCAACAATGAAGCCGGCTCTGAATGGAGCCGGCGGAGTTGCAGGGGTGCGACGGGTGCAGTGGCACCCGTCACGATTTTCACTGTCTGCTAAGCAGACAGTGAAAATCTTTGTGGGGCCCTGTTAGGGGGCCCCTGCACTGCCCATGCCAGTGGCATGGGCAGTGCAGGGGCCCCCAGGGGCCCCACGACACCCGTTCCCGCCATCCTGTTCCTGGCGGTTGAACAGGCTGGCGGGAAGGGGGTCGGAATCCCCATGGCGGCGCTGCAAGCAGCGCCGCCATGTAGGATTCCCTGGGCCAGGGGAAAACCGGCGGGAAACCGCCGGTTCCCCTTTTCTGACCGCGGCTTTACCGCCGCGGTCAGAATGGCCCTGGAAGCACCGCCAGCCTGTTGGCGGTGCTTCCGTGGTCCCCGGCCCTGGCGGTTTGAAACCGCCAGGGTCGGAATGACCACCAGACTCTCTTCTGATTTTCAGGCAGCACTCTCCACATAAATGACAGAACACCATGTTCAAAGTGTGGCCCCCTCCCAGGCTTTGCTGATCCATCTGAAGAGAGAGCTCTATTTCCCACCAGCATCGCTCATGGGTTCTGAGCCTAGCTGCCTGTGACAGGAGCAACCTGGACACTGTCACCTGGAAGCTGGGGCTTGCTACCTCTCTTGGAATTTCATCCCTTCAAGATAACTTCATACACCCTTGAACCCTGGAAACTGAATCATACGGCTGGCACCGCTTAACCTCCCTCACTTTGACAAAGATCATCATTCTCTCGAACCCACTGAAAGCTCCAGCTACTTCAGCCCAATACATGGAATTCAGGTCAGTGCAGAAGTGGGCGCCTTACACTTTTGACTTCTGCTTTCTTTGAGGACTCTCTTACAGTTTGAATTGAAATGAAAACATTTACAGAAAAGAAAAAGAAAAAAATGACCCCCCCCAGTGGATCCAGGTTTCTTCCAGTAATTCTTATTTGATATTTTCTCAAGAACGCACACCCAAGAGCACTCTAAATGAACCTTTTGTGACAAAGAACAATTATTCACCTAAGTCTAACTTTATCTTGTGGAGAGTAGAAGGGTAAACTCGATCGTGGACTCCGCAAGTGAGTTTAGAGATTGTGGAGGTAAGCTACAAAAACTGAAAGGGAGCAAAGAGAGTATACTCAAGCTGATTGTAAAGCATTCATGTATGATTGCCTAAAGTGATATTGTTATTTTGACACAGTGGGCCATATTTATACTATTTGACGCAAAACTGCGCTAACGCAGTTTTGCACCCCAAAAATTTGCGCCGGCTAACGCCATTCTGAAGCGCCATGCGGGCGCCGTATTTATTGAATGGCGTTAGCCGGCGTTAGCCGACCGGCGCTGCCTGGTGTGCATGAAAAAAAACCACGTACACCAGGCAGTGCCGGCGTAGGGAAAAATGGCGTTTGGGCGTCCAAAAATGGGGCAAGTCAGGCTGAGGCAAAAAAAATGTCTTAACCCGATTTGCGCCATTTTTTTTTGGCGCCCAGACGCCATTAACATGACTCCTGTCTTAGCAAAGACAGGAGTCATGCCCCCTTGCCCAATGGCAATGCCCAGGGGACTTCTGTCCCCTGGGCATGGTCATTGGGCATAGTGGCATGTAGGGGGGCACAAATCAGGCCCCCCTATGCCCAATTTTTTTTTTACAAAAATACTTACCACAACTTACCTTTTCTTCCCTGGGGTGGGTCCCTCCATCCTTGGGTGTCCTCCTGGGGTGGCAAGGGTGGCAGGGGGTGTCCCTGGGGGCTTGGGAGGGCACCTCTGGGCTCATTCTGAGCCCACAGGTCCCTTAACACCTGCCCTGACCCAGGCGCTAAAATCCGGCGCAAATGCAGGTTTTTTAGTCCCGCCCACTCCCGGGCGTCATTTTTGCCCGGGAGTATAAACACGACGCAATAGCATCGGAGTCATTTTTTAAGACGGGAACGCCTACCTTGCATATCATTAACGCAAGGAAGGTGTTCACGCAAAAAAATGACGCTAACTCCATGAACTTTGGCGCTAGACGCGTCTAACGCCAAAGTATAAATATGGAGTTAGTTTTGCGTCGAATTTGCGTCGAAAAAAACGACGCAAATTCGGCGCAAACGGAGTATAAATATGCCCCAGAGTATCTCCCCTGGGAAAGTGTGCTTTGCCACTAGAACTTGAAGCGTCCTGCTCAATAGCATCAACGCACACCCATCATTCTCTCTAATGGAGCTCCTGGTACACCAGAATTCTCTATATCTCTATCTTTCTCTCTCTATATCTCTCTCTCTCAAAGGCCCTTTCCCCCAGGTGCAGTATTTGATGTCAGTCATCTCATCTGATACCAAGGATTAGCCTCAGTGGTGGAAGATATTCACTTTCACAGAGGTCCAGGGATTTAGGGTGATTGTCTCTTCATGTGACAGAAACATTTTAAAAGAGGAGACCAGAGAACTTCTAAACCACTTTAAATGTAATTCTCCATGTTGAACTGTTAGGTGTCAGAATGAGTTCTAAGACCACCCTGACATTGAATATGAACATCCTACTGCTCTGAATAAAGGCAGCCTAGCCACCCTCACAATTCTTGATCTTTTCTAGCACACAATGCTGTGGGCTTTGGCAGTTAACTCGCTCTTCCTCATTGATCAAAGTGAACACATAGGTTGGACCTCTTGTCTTATCCAGTCACACGGTGACGCAAAATACATCCCATGGCTCTCCTCTTTCATCACCACTGTTTAATATTTAAATGTTCTCTCTCACTCTTGATCAGTATCAGTTGCATTTACAAAATATGTAGAAACCATAAATATCACCATGTGTCTGGAAAGTGTTTCAGGTAATCAAATATTCCCTATTCCATCAACATCTAGCAAGGCTGAAAGAGATTATTCTGTCTGCCTAGTGCAAAACTGTTTTTCTGAGTGTGTGGCAACTCATCTTAATGTATCTCATTTCATGGACCTGTGAGTAAAAGCTTCTTCCAACCACAATCAAGAAAATAAACTCTATGCTGGCATGATAAATACAGCGATTAACTGTGTCAACTATCAATGCTTTGGTAAATATTCCCTCTTCTTTAAACACAACACTGTGTAGAGCCACCCAAATCAATAGACTGACTAGACTACTGCAACATATTTTACGCAAGTATACTCAAGACACCTAAAGATAGATTTAATTGTGTAGAGAATCTGGAAGACAAGCAATACCTTCAACAAGGAAGATGAGATCATGTCAAACCTGAATTAGATTCACTCCAGTGCCTTCCAGCAAAATCAAAAATAATTTCAAGTTTTTGTTTATTGTGCAAAAAATTTAACTGGTGCAAATGGAAGGCCTACATACAGTACGTGTTACCCACCACATTCTGACCAAAGACCTTTTATCATCGACCTTTAATCTAAAACAAACCTAATACATAAATTCAAGAGGAAACATCAAGGAGGGAAATTGCTTTGGTATAGAAACCTGGACTCTCCAATCCTCTGACCTTTTAAATTGAAAGTGTGGTTCTAAAAATTCTGGACCCATGTAATTTACTTTGCCACAGCAGTACGATTTTAGTATCAAAAGACCGATAATGACTAGTACACTAAGCATGAGCATTTTCGCTCAATTCCAGCAGCGTTTTCACCTCGAAATCGCCATTTTCGTCCTGCACTCGTGGCTCCCATTTTTAAAAGTTGCCCTCACATAGGCTTATAATACAGTCAGATTTGATTCCAAGGACACGTACACCTTGATTGACTTTTCTCTGTCCTGGGCAAGCTGGAACCATTGCCTCAGGCCAAACCTGTTTGGTCAGTCCCTCTCCCAGTGGCCGAATCAGATAGCATCAAGGCACACCATGCCATAAAACCCTTATTATCGCTCACACACCCTGCCTAATCTTGCTCACACCTGCACCTGCTCTTTTCTTCTTCTTACTTTACGAGGGGGAGGTGCCCGTTTTTATTGGGGGTCCACACTTATCTGATGTAAAATACCAGGCCTTGCCGGGTAATTTATTATGGGTTGAATGACATGAAATATGAGGTTTCATCATGACACTGTTTTTTCCTTTGTAGTGAAAACATGTGAATGACCAACCAAAATGTCAAGAATGTTTGCCTGAAGCTTAAAAAACTGTATATAAGGAAACCTGATTTTGCATTGACACACAGTCTCCTGAGAACATACAAACCGTGCTGTTGTACTTCTAGGACGCTTGTTACTTGGTTGCAGCCAATAAATTCGACCTTTGACTTCACCTAGAAGACTCTGAGTTTCTGTGGTCTGAATCAGGAAAGTACCCGAGGTCTTTGGGTGTACCCTGGCACCGCTGCGTTACCGGATCAGTACCGGTTCTGAAAAACCCAGTACCTCAGTTGGCGCCCAACGTGGGGCGATACCAGCGGTACCGGTCCAAGCCTGAGGTCCGTGAGGAGCTTCGTGTGAAAATTCTGGAGGAAGGCCGCCACTTCATCGACCCCTGCATGTCGACGTGGTCCGAAAGTCTTTGCTGCGAGGTTCCCCGCTTCCCGACGGCTACGAAGGACTGCTGCCCTGGCTATCGCCCTGATTTGGACCCTTGAAGTTTGGTAGAGCGAAACGATAAGACGAGTCTTCTAGTGACGTCATCGATATTTTCAGTTAAGTATCAGTGGAGCGTCTCCCAGTCCTTAGTTGGACACTTGGTTTGGTCCTTAGTTGGACATTTGGTTTGGTATCCCTTCGGGATCACTTTGATTTGGAACTTGCAAGTACCAAAGCCGAAGGACTCGTGTATTCACGAGACTATCGTAAACGATAATCCTTTGAAGTTTGAAGCTAGACTAGTGAGCGAAGATGCCTGGTTTTAGCAGACTTGGAAATTTGTTTTGTCTTGGTTGTAAAAGGGACTCCCGTTTGGAGGACTCATGTCCGGTTCCTCCGATTGGAACTCCAACCTATGAACTATATGTGAAGCACGGAGTAGGCCCCATCACATATAATGAAGTATGGATCCGTTACACCAGAAAAGATGGTGTTTTAAAATGGCCCCAAAATGGAAGCTTTGACACAGAAATCTTAGATAACCTCGAAGTTAGACTTTTTAAGAAGAAAGCCCGGCCGGCAATGTTTGATTCTTTCCGCTTATGGCGTAAGGAAGCCAAGCAAAAGGAAATTAAATTAGCTAAGAAAAATAAGAGAGAAAAAGGTATTTCGATTATGCAAGCTGCTATACAGTTTAAAGATAACGAAGTAGAACAGTTGAATGAGCAGTTGCATAGGCAACATAAAATGACAGTAGATAAATGCTATCCAGTTTTGCCACCTCTTCAGCAAGATGCAGCAAAAGACTCTGAAAAAGATCCCCTAATGTCGCATTTGCTAAGTTCGCCACCACCCTATGCGCAGAATGCAACGGCACCTCCGCAACCTCTAGTTGCACAACCAGTGGTTGCATTGCCTCCTGCTCCTCCCCAGCACCCACCAGCTATTCTTCAGTTGGTTCCTATTCCTCCGGTGTAGCCTCCTCAAGGGCCACCGGCTTTGACATCTGCTCTGCCTTTACTTCCTACAACTTTGACTACTATAGCGACTACCACTCCTGGTATTGTTTCTGACACTGCTTCTGTCTCTGCCTTGTCTCATTCTGTTTTTCCTGCTGTTCATTTGTCAACCTCTCCCTCTATCCGTCAGAGAATGACAAACACTGTGACTAGTCTTTTTTCCCCTCTCTTTGGGTCATTAGCTACGACCCCAGTTTCAGAGCGTAAACAATTGCGTAGCCAATTGCCTGATGGTATGGAGAAAGAGACACTGAATTATTTGGCGCATAAATGGGTTACTGAACCAGCGAGATATGAACTAGAGTCTGTTATGGATGTCTTCCATCAGTGGGAAGAACCGAAACAGAGATACGTTTTTGAGAAAATGTGTACTTTTCTTTCTGAGGATTTAGAGGAAAATGGTTTGGAGCCCAATCCGCCTAAGTTGTGTCGTGTACGGTTCGATTTTGCGACAGGTTTGATTGTGGGTTCAGATGTCGAGAAAGCAGTTGCGATGTTATTGTCGTTTAGGACTGAAGGTGTTTCCAGGTTATTGTTTAAATATGATTCTTCTGCTAAAAAGAAAGGGAAACAGTACCCCATGAGAGAAGTTCCCCCACAGTGGAGGGAAGGGGACGCAAATGCTAATCCACCTGTTCTGCCTCATTTCCAGCGTGTATGGGTACACGTTCCATGGAAGGGAGCTGAAGTTTTAGCCCTTAAGCAGACATTGCCTGATCCCCGTAAGAATCCTACAGGGTATTACAAGGAATTGTCACAGACTGCGGGGTCTTGCATTATGAATTTAGCTGACATAGACATGTTGTTTGGGAATGTTGTTCCACAGCCTTTATGGGGAAAGATTCGCCATACAGACCATGCTCAAGAGTTAGGTGACACATGGGCTAATATTGCTGCTGCAGATGCCCGACAAATTGGTGGTGCTAAACCTGAGCCTTTAGTGGCAGAGCTTCCTGGTAGGATTATTGATTACATGAAAACTATAATGCCTGCGATGCGTGTAAACTGGGATAAATTGTCTGCATGTAAGCAAAAGAGAGAAGAAACGGTATCAGATTTCTTCACCAGGTTTGAAGAAACGTTTGTGGACCACAGTGGTCAAGATATGAGCACGGAAGGTGGTCAACGTTTGTTCGTCGATAAATTTGTGCATAATCTGCTTCCTGAGTTGTGTAAAAAGTTAAAAGACTCAGAAAGTTCTTGGGCAGTTTCCTCTTCAGCACAGATATTGGCTACTGCACAGTACTACGAAAATAGAGATAAAGATGAGAGAGATAGAATAGAGAAGAAAACAAAAGAATTGAAAACAAAGGTTCTGTTACAACAAGCGTATCCGCCACGTGGTGGTCAGAATAGTGGTGCACAGAACAACTATCAGAATAACTATCAGCCCCAACCGTTTCAGAGAAACTCGCAAAGAACCGAGTATGCTCAACCACGTATCCTAGTAGGTCCCAATCAGTGTTCATATTGCAAGGAAGAGGGTCATTTCAAGTATAGTTGCCCTGCTTTGCTACAGCGCGCAAATGGTACTTCTGGTTTAAGAGGTCGAGGTGTTCCACAAGCACCTAGAGGAAGAGGACGTGGATATGTTCCCCAGAGCGCGCGCCCATTCCTCCCTCAAAACTCAATGAACAGATTTGATCAACAGGTTAATGCATCTGGTAGGACGGCTCAGTACTATACTGATGATTACTATACAGAGGATGAGCATTTGGACAGTAATGATTGCTAGGACAGCCATAGACAAAGAGAGGGAGTTGTTTCAGTTCCAGTAGATCAGAGTGGGCCTTATGTTAAGGTGATTGCATCAGGTGTGTCAGAACCTTTTCTGTTGGATACTGGTGCTACCAAGAGTTCTATTATGCACTCAAAACTCCCTGGCGCACCTTTGTCTGGCGAAACAAATGTATCAGTAGGGTTTTCCGGCGCCCCAGTTAGAAATCCGATTTCTAACCCTATATCTCTTTCTGTTGGACCTTGTAAATTTGAAACACCCCTTATTTTGACGACAGGTTGTGGCGAGAACTTGTTAGGATTAGATCTGTTAAAGAGATTGTATGCGACATTGTATTGCTCTCCTTCTGGAGTGCAACTCACATTGGGTAAGAAAGTGGTTTCACCAATGTATTTGTCAAAGGACAGATTTCCACCAGAATTTTCGTCTCTTCCTAATACTGGACCTAATGATGTAGGTCTTTTGGAAATTCAGCCATATGTGATAACATTAAAAGCCAATGTTAAAATGCCACGTATTCCCCAATACAAGATCTCTAGTGAAAGGGAAAAAGCGTTGATGGCAATTATTTGTGATCTGATTGAGAAGGATGTAATTGAAGAGACAAGAGGCAACGTTTGCAATAGTCCTGTTTTGCCTGTCTTGAAGCATACTGACCCTACTCAGCCACCTGTTTATAGGTTTGTAATTGATCTTAGAGAGGTGAACAAAATAGTTGTGCCACAGTTTCCAGTCGTCCCCGATATCACTGCATTGTTGACAATGATTCCAGCTTCAGCCACTTGGTTTTCAGTAATAGACCTGAAAAATGCTTTCTTCAGCATCCCTATTGCAGAAGAGAGCAGGGACATTTTTGGCTTCAATTTGGGAGGACGAAGCTTCAGATTTAAGAGAGCTCCTCAAGGCTATTGTGAAAGTCCATCTATCTATAGTCAGGCTTTGAAAGCACAACTTGACACTCTTATGTTACCTGATGGCGCCACTCTCATTCAATATGTCGATGATTTGCTAGTTGCCGCAGATACTAAGGAGATCTGCAAAGAAGCAACATTGTCATTATTGCGTCATTTGTCTGATTTACACCACAAAGTGTCCCTTTCAAAGTTACAGTATTGTCAAAAAGAAGTGACCTATTTAGGTAATCTCTTTTCGAAGGAGGGAAGGCAACTGACCCCAGAGACAATCAGGGCTGTTGCAGCAATGAGTGTGCCAAGAACACAAAGAGAAGTGCGTGCTTTCTTGGGTATTACATCATATTGCAGACAATGGATACCTAATTTTTCGTTAATAGCCAAACCCTTGGTGGCATTAACTTGTAAAGATATACCAAATCCCGTCCCATGGTCTGAAGATTGTCAGAAAAGTTTTGTCGAATTACGTGATGCATTATGTTCAGCTCCTGTGTTGGGTACCCCCAACTACAGCAAGCCTTTTACATTGTATGTCCATGAGAAAGAAGGTTGTGCGTTAGCAGTTTTGACACAACAGTTTGGAGACAGGGAGCGTCCATGCGCCTATTTCTCTTCAACCTTAGACCCAGTAGCTAAGGCACTACCGAGCTGCTTAAGAGCGGCAGCGGCAGCTGCTGTTTCTATCCGACAGTCTGCTGGTTTAGTGATGAATAACACATTAATCGTAATGGTTCCACATGCAGTGGACACGTTGCTAAACAGAACCAAGACACAGCATTTAACTAGTGCTCGATTGTCAGGTTACGAGTTGACATTGTTAGCAAGCCATGTACATATAAAAAGATGCACTACACTTAACCCAGCTACGTTATTGCCAATTGTGACGGAGTTAGATACTTCTGAACAACATGATTGTCTCCATAGAACAGAAGAAGAAACGAAAGGGAGAATAGACCTTCTGGACACTCCCATTGTAAAGAGTGATGGTACTTTGTGGGTGGATGGTTCATGCTTTAAGCTCCCGAATGGTGACACGACTGCGGCGTATGCTGTGACAACTTTGTGTACGATTGTTGAAGCTGCACGTATCCCACATAATTCAGCCCAAGCAGCTGAGTTAATAGCCCTAACAAGAGCATGTACAGTATCAAAAGGAATGAAAGTGACTATCTATACCGATAGCCAATATGCGTTTGGTGTGGCCCATAGTTTTGGGCGTTTGTGGAAGGAACGTGGGTTCCTGACCTCGCATGGAACTAAAATACAGCATGGTCAGTTGGTAAATGAGCTCCTTGATTCACTTACTTTACCGTTGCAAGTTGCGATTGTGAAGTGTAGCGCACATAAAAAGGTGACTGATGATGTTGGTCGTGGGAATGCATTTGCTGACGAGGTCGCAAAAGAAACGGCAAGGAATGTGATGAGCCGAATGTATGTCGCGGGCCCTGCAAGATGGATTGGTAATGTTGGAATGTGTGAAGACACGATAGAAAGTGTGAAATCGATTCAAGCTGAAGCCACAGAGAGAGAATTGAGTGTGTGGAGAGAAAGTACGGGTAAATTGGATGCAAATGGTTGTTGGGTCGAGTTGTCAGAACATCAAAGATGGTTGCTACCCGATGCGTATGTGCTTGCAGTAGTTACAATGGCTCATGGAATGGCTCACATCAGTGTGAAAGGGATTTGTAAGTTGTTGGCCCCAGTATGGCAAAATGCAGGAATTCCCAAGTGCGCAGAAAATGTGGTTAAAAATTGCATGGTATGCCTGAAACACAACCCTGGTAGAGGAACCCCAACTCCAGCTGGTCATTTTGCACCTCCTACGTATCCGTTTGAGGTTTTGCAGCTAGATTTCATCCACATGGAGAGGTGCAACAACTTAAAATACGTACTCGTTGTTGTTTGTGCCTTTTCAAGATGGGTGGAAGCCTATCCCCTAAAAGACAATACTGCGCTATCCACAGCCAAAGCCCTTGTGAAAGAGTTCTTCCCTAGATTCGGAATGCCGAGAATGATCTGGAGTGACAATGGAAGTGAATTTGTGGGTCAAGTGATGAAGAAAGTATGCGAAGGGCTAGGCATAAACCAAAAGTTTCACGCTGCAAATCACCCCCAATCAGCTGGATTAGTGGAGTGCTATAATGGCACTCTAAAGCTAAAATTGGCCAAGATACAAGCGAGCTCTGGTCTCAAATGGCCTGACGCTCTACCCTTAGCACTCCTATCAACCAGAATGACTGTGCATTCACGAGTGAAACTTAGTCCTTATGAAATAGTCTTCGGCTGCCCGGCCAATATATGGGGAGTGCCTAGGCCCAAGAAGTTTAGCGAGATAGAGCATCCTGTTTTGCTTGACTATCTGTATGAATTGACGGCTAAATTGCGTGTCTTACATCAACAGGTCCACGACACCCTGCCTCCGGTCTCTGAATCTCCAGGTCATCCTATTGAGCCTGGATCCTGGGTTTTAATAAAGAACTTTCAGCGAACCAAAAACGAGCAGCCCAGGTGGACCGGACCGCACCTCGTTCTTCTCTCCACAAGATCAGCTGTTCAAGTAGAAGGGAAGAAACACTGGATCCATGGGACCCATTACAAAAGGGTACCCCTACCTCTGCCATATGACCGGTGGGTCCAGGAAGGTGTCGCCGACTCAGAGACTGAAACCGTGCCACGTTTTCTGCCTTTCAGCGATGCACGAATAAAAGGAACACTCACTGAGAAAGAAAGTGATGACATTTTACAATCAGCAGTATCACCGTCAGTTCGATTGGACACTACAGAACCTGAACTCCTTTTTCAGGACCACACGATACCTGGGACTAACCGTTATAATCTACGACCAAGAATAAAGGACAAATAAAACAGTTTACTTTTCTTCCCTTTAGCAAAGTTCTCCAATATGGAAAATTATTTTTGAATGACTTTTTGCTTTTTGTATTTTTGAACCTCCATCCGGGTTCAGCTGTAGGATCGTGGCTGAAAAGACTTAGGGGGGTAGCCTGTGGACACAAGGTCTAAAGGTCTGGTTTGTTCTAGGGCGGCCTGGAACATTCAGAACACTCCTAAGTGAAGTAAACCAACCGCCACGAACGGCAACGGTTAGAGGATGGAATCTTTCCAAAATGGAGAACATGTTGAAAGACTGAGTTTCAAGAAGAGAATATGTGAAACGATAACCAGGAAACGGTTTTTGCTGCTGTGCATTTTTATGTTATTTAGTATACTTATGTTTTTTATAGGATATATTTTATTCTGTTTTAACGTGATATTGGCACCCACTACCTCGTCTATACCTCCTCCTTCCACTGTTTCCCCACATTCTTTTCAACTCCTCCCTAATCATGAATCTGCTAGGAGACTAGAGTTCATTAATAACTCCTTCATCCAGCTTTTGCACCAACACCAACTAGTGATAAATACAACTAACTGTTGGGTGTGTGGCCTAATGCCTCACACAGCAGATAAAGGTATCCCTTATCTGATCCTGCCTTTTAGCCACAATGGTTCCGTGTGGGCATTCAGAACGATATTCATCTATGCACACTACCCCCTACGTTTTGCGGAAGACAACCCTAAGAAAAATGCTTTAGTTAAAGGTATCATAGACATGATGAAGGACAATATCTTCTACGAGACTATCCCCAGAGATGAGACAATGGCATATATAGGATGGAACATGACCGGATATGAAGCCACAATGAGTGAGAAACAGCAAGCTAAGATATCTTACCTGATTTGGGTTGTACCCCATCAGGGTCACCTGTGTCTGCAAGGTACTGGCAAGAATCCCAGAGCTCAGCTAGGGGAAAGCGTCTGCACTGAGACATATGTCTTCGCATCTCAGACCTCCCCTCCGCTCTTGGCAGCTAAGGGTACCTATTTCATCTGCCATGATAGAGCCTTTACATGGTTGCCCCCTGACTTTTCGGGCACATGCTTCGTTTCGTTCCTGTTGCCCCCTACCTACACAGCAGCAGCAGATTACCACAAGACAAGGATAGTTAGAGGCGTCTTCAGTGAAGAAGACACTGCAGGACAAGAATTTGGGGACTTCGTAAAGGGTTTTCTGCCGTTCTGGGGACAAATAAGTAACAGCAGGAGCATAAGGCAATTGATAAGAGTGGTTGAATCCACCGTGGCTGAAACCGCTGGTGCCCTTGGTAACTTGACTGCTGAGCTCCAGTCGGATCGTCTTATGACCCTTCAGAACAGGGTCGCATTAGATGTCATTCTTGCAGACCGGGGTGGAGTATGTACATTGATCCAATCGAGTTGCTGTGTTTTTGTCCCAGATAACGCTCCAACAGTATACCAGGCCATCTCCAAACTGCATAGAATTTCCGAATCTATTCATTTAGATAAAGGAGATTGGTCATTAATGGGATGGTTCTGGGAACTGATATCAGCATGGGGATGGAAGATTCTGATGGTCATTGGGATGATCTTGGCCATTCTTTTCCTGTTCTGTCTATGCGTGCAGTGTGCTCCTGCGATATGTGGTTTCTGTGTTACATCATGCATAAGGAAACCTGCACCAAGAGACGAGCTAAATACTAGGATGATGTTACAGCAACATCTCAACGACTTTAGAAACATAGACCTGGACTCAGATTAGCATGAGAATAGGGTTATTGCCTATGTAAGGGCAAAAGGAGGGTTTGTGGTTCTAAAAATTCTGGACCCATGTAATTTACTTTGCCACAGCAGTACGATTTTAGTATCAAAAGACCGATAATGACTAGTACACTAAGCATGAGCATTTTCGCTCAATTCCAGCAACGTTTTCACCTCGAAATCGCCATTTTCGTCCTGCACTCGTGGCTCCCATTTTTAAAAGTTGCCCTCACATAGGCTTATAATACAGTCAGATTTGATTCCAAGGACACGTACACCTTGATTGACTTTTCTCTGACCTGGGCAAGCTGGAACCATTGCCTCAGGCCAAACCTGTTTGGTCAGTCCCTCTCCCAGTGGCCGAATCAGATAGCATCAAGGCACACCATGCCATAAAACCCTTATTATCGCTCACACACCCTGCCTAATCTTGCTCACACCTGCACCTGCTCTTTTCTTCTTCTTACTTTACGAGGGGGAGGTGCCCGTTTTTATTGGGGGTCCACACTTATCTGATGTAAAATACTAGGCCTTGCCGGGTAATTTATTATGGGTTGAATGACATGAAATATGAGGTTTCATCATGACACTGTTTTTTCCTTTGTAGTGAAAACATGTGAATGACCAACCAAAATGTCAAGAATGTTTGCCTGAAGCTTAAAAAACTGTATATAAGGAAACCTGATTTTGCATTGACACACAGTCTCCTGAGAACATACAAACCGTGCTGTTGTACTTCTAGGACGCTTGTTACTTGGTTGCAGCCAATAAATTCGATCTTTGACTTCACCTAGAAGACTCTGAGTTTCTGTGGTCTGAATCAGGAAAGTACCCGAGGTCTTTGGGTGTACCCTGGCACCGCTGGGTTACCGGATCAGTACCGGTTCTGAAAAACCCAGTACCTCAAAAGCCATCCTCAGCCAATTAATAGGAAACTCCAAAAGTGGAACTGTCCATTCTGACTTCTGGTTGAAATCTTGCTGTGAAGATGACAGTGATTGAATGATCGATTAAGGGATACCCACATTAAGTAGACCCTAATTATTTTTTATGAGTTCTTTATATCTGTTGTACAACAAGCACTCAAAAGTGAGCACAAGGTGAGATTGAAGCATTTTTTTGAAAACCATACACAAATAAATTATTTGAACTCATGATTGGAGAAACAAATTCTAATTGGCCAATGTACTTTATTCATTTGTCAGATGTCTCATGGTTCAAAGCAGTTCCTGTTTGAAATATTTGCTGCTGAACATTATACAAAGTTTAGTCTACCCTTTTGAATTGGATCTGACATGATGCAGCCCACATGCATATATGCATCAAGCCTGGGGTGTCTATGAATTCCCAGAGGCCATACAGTCAAACCTCCTGTGCTATGCTCTGGCCATAAAATGTTAACAGGAGAGCACTTCTAAAATGGCTAGTTCAATGGCCTGCTCATGACCCAAAGGTGTTTATGAACAACTCCAGAGCCTGGCCCAGTTATGTGGTCTTGGACTTAGCCCTCTCTGCCAGGCCACCCTCAAATATTTTGCCTTCCCCTCTCATATGCTTTGCTGAATTTATTTTATTGGCCTTATGACTCTATGCACTTTATCATTCCTAACCAGTGCTAGGGTTCTTGTGGTAAAACTCACATCTGATTTGCATATTTGATTTACTTTTAAGTCCCTTGTAAAGTGGTATACCGTATTCCCAGGGCTAGTAAATTAAATGCTGGTGGTGGTTGTGTGGCACTTATTATGCCACTCACTTAAGTAGGCCCTAAAATATGACCTAGATCTGCTTTGCAGCCTGAATACAGTTATAACCTGCCAATTCGACTTGGCAAAATAAGCCCCTTATCATACCTTAAACTGCCTTTTTATTACATATAAGTCACCCCTTAATGGCCCTAGTTAGCCCATGGGATAGGGTGCATGGTAATTAGATGATTACGCATAAGTTGATACATATTACATGCCTTGATAGTGAAAAAATACTATATTTATTTTTCACTACCGTGAGGCATACTCTCCCATGGGATAGTAATGGGTTGCCTTATTACCTTTAATAAATGCTAACGTTTCATTTGGTACAGGTAAAGATTTCAGGTTTGGGGTCTAAGAAATTGGAATTAAAATCCTCTTAAATGGTAAAGTCAAATTTTAAGTTACAATTTTGAAAATGCCACTTTTAGAAAGTTGCCATTTCCCTTCCCTAACTATTTGGTGCCTGCAGCTTGTTCCTGGGTGCTTTTCTGCCACGCTGTATTTACAAAGTGGAGCAATGCTTGCATTGTGCCACTTTGAAACCCCTTGCGCCAACTTATGCCTGTGTCAGGCATAATGTATGCAAGAGGGGCGTTCCGGCACAGGGCTGCCCAAAAAATGGCACAGTGAAATTTACAACATTTCACTGCACCATTTTTCCATAATTTTTAACGCCTGCTCAGAGCAGGCATTAAAATGACACCCATTCTATTCAATGGGCTTCCCTGTGCTTTACTGCACTAGCGTAAACATTTTTGATGCTAGTGTAGCAAAGCGACTCAATAACATCACAAATGTTGATGCTATTGTGCTAACGACCACCATGGTGCACTGTATTGTAAATATGGTGCAACCATCGTGTCGTTAGGTGCTGGTAGGGGAATACAAGATAAGTGGGGCATCATCTATGATGCACCACTTTCTTGTACCTATACCCTCATGAGTGCATGCTAAGACTTAGGATATTAAGGACCCAATTGTCTGCATTCAGAATGCTATTTCCTAGTCTAAGTTGGTGGCTGATTCCAAACGCGATCTGAAGTCTTGTGAGAGCCCAAATGTGAACTGGTTTATGACCGAAATTTTAGAATCTTCAGTATATTAAGATTCCTACCACAGAGATCTTTGCTTCCCTATTGATATCCAGTCTGCTCGCATCTCTTCGTTATTGAAGCAAATTGTTTCTTTGAAATTCAGTAGCTGTTTGTTTTCAGCGGTGCTCACCCTGGAATATCCAGAACTCCTTCACAGACTCTGGTGTTTGTCTGATATTCCCCATTTGCTGCCCAATGGATTTTGGACACACCTGCTAAGGCTACATTGTGTTCGAACATTGCTTCTTAAATGATCCTTATTAATTTTGAACTATGCTTGGTCTGATCTTAGTAAATCTTTCTCCTGAAGAACTTATTAATTAAGATATGCGGTTGTGGCTTAGCAAATTTAGGCTTATTTACAAGACCATACAGTCACCGGAGCGTCACTTTTAGCGACGCTCCTGTGGCACTGTGCCATTTTCCATATTTACAAGTAAGCGTTAAGACACTTTACGTGGCTTAACTCCGCCTTGGAAATATGGGCCACAACGCAGTTTCTCCTGCAGAGTGGCATGCAATGGGTGTTGCTGTGGAAATTCCACTGCAACACTCATTGCATTTTGACGCTGCATAGATTTATGAAGATTCGTAAACCTGAGGCAGTACTAAAAATGAACCCCACCCCAGCAGTGGCGTTAGCAAGGCGGTACAAGGAGAAATACTTTTATTTCTCCTCGTTTTTGCTTTTCCTATGTGTGCTGCATTCTGCAGCACACATTGGAAGAGCAAAACACCAATATGATTGTTTCTGTGCAGGAAAGTGTCCCTTCCTGCACATAAACAATCATTAAATAATGGTGATAATCTACTCTTATGTGTTCTGCATTGTACAGCACACATAGGCCCATATTTATACTTTTTGGCGCAAAACTGCGCCAACGCAGTTTTGCGTCAAAAAAATTAGCGCCGACATGGTCATTGGGCATAGTGGCATGTAGGGGGGCACAAATCAGGCCCCCCTATGCCACAAATTTTTTTTAAAAAAAATACCTACCTGGACTTACCTTAATGTCCCTGGGGTGGGTCCCTCCAGCCTTGGGTGTCCTCCTGGGGTGGGCAAGGGTGGCAGGGGGTGTCCCTGGGGGCAGGGGAGGGCACCTCTGGGCTCATTCTGAGCCCACAGGTCCCTTAACGCCTGCCCTGACCCAGGCGCTAAAATCCAGCGCTAATGTGGGTTTTTTAGACCCGCCCACTCCCGGGCGTCATTTTTGCCCGGGAGTATAAATCCGACGTAATAGCATCGGAGTCATTTTTTAAGACGGGAACGCCTACCTTGCATATCATTAACGCAAGGAAGGTGTTCATGCAAAAAAATGACGCTAACTCCATGAACTTTGGCGCTAGACGCGTCTAACGCCAAAGTATAAATATGGAGTGAGTTTTGCGTCGAATTTGCGTCGAAGAAAACAACGCAAATTCGGCGCAAACGGAGTATAAACATGCCCCTCAGAACTAGAAAATCGCCATATTGATTGTTTATGTGCAGGAAGGGACACCTTCTAGCACTTGAACAATCATTCTCTGCAACGCAGGCACTCTTGCACTATGGTGCAAGGGTGCTTGTGTTGGCACTAGGCAGCTAATTTTAGCGCCAGCCTAGGAAAAACACAGGGGTGTGCCATATTCTAATAAATACAGTGCATCACTGCGTTTCTGAAGTGACGCAGTGCAGCACTGCCAGATTTGGCTCAGCTCCGTGCTGATGAGGCCCCAAGGGACTTATTTACAAGCCCCTTGCGCCGCTGGTGTGTGGCTTTTATATGGGAAAAAGTAATTCACCAGCCGGGCAAGGGGCTTGTGAATAAGCACTTGGAGTCCAGACATGCCAAGAGAGGAACCACAAGTCTGACATGGAGTGAGGACTGGGCAAAGGGCATAAAATAGAGACTTATTTGCTTTCCAGAGGTCACTGTGCATGGACAAATCTGTGTACAGGAGGGTCTTGGAGCAGCGGAACTAGGCACTAGATATGGATATGGATAAGGGTCCTACCCTTTGGGAGAGGGGTTTGAATGATGGGCATAGCATTGGCCCATGACCAGCACCCAGAGCATGTGGATGGCACAGGGTATTCCCAGTGGTAATTCAGGGAAGCAGAAGGGAGCATATAGCATGATCTTTGGATGTGCTGAGAGTATTG
Organism: Pleurodeles waltl; assembly: GCF_031143425.1. Classification (NCBI taxonomy): domain Eukaryota; kingdom Metazoa; phylum Chordata; class Amphibia; order Caudata; family Salamandridae; genus Pleurodeles; species Pleurodeles waltl. The sequence continues at coordinate 432,817,213 of NC_090449.1, forward strand.
AGGACACTGTGAGATCGATGCAGGCATGATCATTGGCCTATGCCCCCTAGGAATGCCCAACATCTATGCCCGGTGAGTTCAGGAGCAGCGCTACTGATCACAGGGTCTGCATTTTGGCCATGTCCTAGCCAGAAAACATTTGGCCCTGCGCAGTAGGTTTTCAGGGCAGGAGGAATGGATATGGGGGAGGGCATTGGGCATTTTGCCGGAAGGCTAAGAGGGTGGGGGCGAGGCATGTCTGTTACTGGGGCCGGTTTTATAGCAGTGCAGCTGTTCTCAAAGCACTGCAGAGTTCCTTGTACATTCAACAGTTTTCAGGCAACAGTAAAAGTGCCAATAGAACTCCTGGGATTTATGTACCTGCTAGGGCGAGATCAGGGTTTTGTCTCGTGGCAGTTTTGCCTCATCTAAGGTAGCTCAGAGAGTTAATATGCCTACTGCAAAGAATGTTTACTATGCAGATCTCAGAACAGTTTTTTATGTGCACAGCTCAGTGGGATAGTGCTTTTGTCACAGAGCTCATTTTGGTAATGTGCAATTCATAAGTTACAATCCTAAACTAGCACTGTAAGCTATGAGCTGCAATCAAAGAGCTGCATGCAAACTACATAGTACAGGTTAGAAAGTTCTGTTTTTTCCCAATCTTTGATTATCTAATTTTTCTAAAAGGGTTTGTTTGGGTAGAAATAAATTGTTATCAGTAAAGCCATCCCTAACCACTGTGTTACTTCCTGAATCCTGAGTTTATACTTCCTCAAACCAAGCATTCTTCAAAAAATGCCTACCAGTATGGATGGCATGTGAATCCTACACCTTGCAGTCCCCTTCGTCAAAATGTTATATACACTGATTTGCACATGTATGATTCATTGCCTCTGTACGTGTATGTGATGGAAAGTGCTCAAACAAACTCTGTTGGCAAGGAAGGCACAAATGAGAGGCGGGCCATGGAGAGGCACTGTTAGAGGCTGATAGTGAAGGACTCATTGACAAACCTCAATAAAGATCTCCACATCCTGTTGCACTGTAAGGTCGTCATTTACTATACTTTGAAAACAAATACAATTGAATATATAATTACAAAATGTGCTGTAGAATGCACTAATTTTGCCATTTTTTCCCCAAAGTTTTTTTTTAAGGGGAATAGACTCCACAAGCCCATTTGTAGTAGTCAGGCTTGTTTGCTATGCACCCTATAGAGGCTGTGTAATTCCATGTTTATTTAATCAACGAATCCGTGTTTGACCATCAACTCCATTTTGTGTGAGCGATTTCATGTTGTGCCCTGCTACAGTTGCAGGGCAGTGCAGGTGTTATTTCCACACAAGACTTGTTTTCCACACAGAACCTGTTTTTCTCTGCTTACTAGAATAGCATCATACCATGCTGGAACATATTATGGGGTATGCGAACTAGAGCACAAGGGTGAGAATGTTTTCATAAGAGGAATGTACGGCTCTGCCTCAGAAATAAGCATGGGGAGCCTGGCCAGGGGTTTTCTAGAAATCTCTACTTGAGCTTTTTTTAACGTATAAAAGACGGAGAGACTTGGTGCTAAGACAAGAACTCACCTGTGGAGCAGACGCACTGCCCAGGATCTAATTTGTGATTCCAATTGGGTCTCCTGCCTTGGCTGATCAAGGATTTTCCAGTCTGGCTAGCTAGGATGATGAAGAAAATCCCATTGGTGATGCGTTTTTAATCTTGATTATTTAGCTTATATATATATAAATAAATATATATATATATATACTCACTGTTGGTGCATTGCACATTTCTTTCTCTGATTGCTTGTGTCTTTTATTTGATATCTGGGAAGTGCCTTCATCAATGTATTACTCAGATTAAGAGTGCTGCATTCTTTGGCATCATTTCCTCTTAGTTCGAGCAAGAGCAATACAAATTGGCATATTTTGCAGGATTCCAAAGTAAGACTAAAAAGTGAGAAAATGTTTGGCAAAAAGACAAAAGCAGTTTCCCAGATGCCAAGTGAAATACCGGATTGGGAAAAAGTTCCTTACGATGTACTTACAAATGAGTATGTTTTTGGTGCTGGTTTGAGTGTAAATTGGGATGTGTGTATAGTAAAACCTGAGCCAGCAATGTATTAGCTTGTTTGATGAAAGTGCCAGTAGAAAAAGGAAAAGAATTAACTACTTTAGGTCAAAGAAGCTGGGTCCTTTTCTGCACTTACTGTAAAATGCATGAGAAATGTGATCAGTTAGAACAGGAATGTGAACAGTTAGAAAAGAAGCCAATGGAAGCCAAGAATACCTCCGCAATGTTATAATGTTAGAATAAATTGCTACAAGATAAATTGGATACGTACCAAACTGTAGCTGAAAGAGCCGTAGTGCATGTGGCGCAGTATAAATACAAGAAAAGGCTGGGAAAAGTTAATAATAAAAACATTGATTTAGCAATTGGTAAAGTAGGGTTAGATTGGAACCTTGATGAATGAATGGTATGGTAATAGTTGGGATTCTTCAGAGTTTAACAATGACCCCATTATACAGGAGCAAATTAGAAGTTATGAGAATGACAGAAAAACTAATTTGTGTCAATTAGAGGTTATAGGCTGTCATCACAAATATCATACAGATTCATACTTGCCACCAAATGATAATCCCTGGTTCACATTGAGAGATGCTATTCAGAGAATTAAGGAAGAAAGTATGAAAACTGCTGTCCTTCTAAATGAGTCTCACAATTTCTTGGATGCAACACTGACGGTGTCAGTGCAAAACAAAATAATTCAGTTAGCTCCCCCAGCTTACAAGCAGGTGATAATGACTCTGCAAATTAACCAGACAGGACACTTATTAAAAGATGTATTTGAGGCAGTCTGTGAGTTGGGTGAGTGGATGAAACCTGAAAGAGCCTCTCAGTCTGAAGAGCGTACAGACACAACAGAGTATCTACCAGAGATATGTTTATGGCATTGTTGAAGGATAGTGTCAAAAAAGAACAGATAGATGTAATAGATACCAAGAGTCTGTGGGAGATGTATCGCAAGCGAGGGCTCGACAGAAAGGAGGGGAGCAGGAAGGTGAATATTCAGGATAATAAAGGGTGAGTCAAGGCAAGTCAGAGATGCCTGAGGAAGAAAAGGAGAGGGAGAAAAATAATTCCCCAGAGTTGAAGGAGGAGGAAGAACTAGACTCTGATTGGTTGACTGCGGAGAACAGGGAAGGAGAGGAATCTCCCCGCAGGTATGAGAGTATATATCCAGATTTGACCTGGCCAAAAGTCAACAGGTTTAAATCAGATTAGGCAATAGGCCAAACTCTGTAACAGTGATGGGCTTGTAAGGATAACAGACCCCATGTTGATTTAGAAATGTATTGTAAAAATAGAAATGCCCAGAAGATCAGGGCCCTGGTGGACACCAGAGCAGAGGCCTCATGATATATGGAAGTTCATAGGTCAGCACTACACCATCACAGGGATGTATGAAAAAAAAATTCTGCTGTGCAAAACAAGGTTCAAATGAAAGTAAGGAGAACACCAAAAGAGAATACACTACCTTCATAGTGCCCCCCTTTGAATGTATTCTTGGAATTGGTACACTGGAGGGAATGACTTTATACTTAGATGATGGGTGTTATCAATTCAGATCGAAGAGATCCAACTCAGTGGCAGCAGTGATGGTGGGTCATTTGAAAATACCCAGAGGAGATAAGTAAGAAAATACAGGATCTGGTAGAAGCAGGGGTGGTAGACCTAGTCACCACTGCGTGGAATAATCCCATGTGGCACTTGCGCAAATCAGATGGGAACTAGAGAATGAGGGTCAATTACCGCAAATTGAATAAGCATACACCCCATTTGACTGCCACCGTCCCAGACACCATCACTTTGATTGAAAGAATACAAAGACACAAATGAACCTGGTATGCAACCATTGATATTGCCATTGGTTTTTTCACCATATTATTGGCCCTGAGAATCAGAAGCAATTTTCTTTCTTGTGGAAAGGGAGACAATTTAAACACTTAAAATTGCCTACAGGGTATGTACACAGCATCACCATCTGTCACCGGCTGGTGGCAGCACACCTGGATAAATTTGCTGTCTTTCAAGGGATGCAGCGGTCTCATTATATTGATAACGTGATGATTCAGGGAGAAACACAAGAACAGGTGCAGACTCTGTTGGACAGGGTATTGGAACATTTGCAAATCAAAGGGTGGGTGATAAATCCAAACAAGGATCAAGGACCCTCCTAAAATGCGAAGTTTCTAGGAATTCAGTGGACTAAGGGACATAGGGAGGTGTTGATGCAGGTAAGACAAAAGATACTGGAATTTACCACACCCCATAATAAGCCAGAAACTTGGTGATTCATTGGATTGTTTGGCTTTTGGAGGCAGCATATCCCTCACTTGAGTCAGATTTTGGCCCCTTTATACAAAGTGATTCGAAAGAAATGTGAGTTTGAATGGGGATAGCAGCAGAAGTGTGTGTTTGAATTGGCAAGGGAGGTATTCAACATGCTTTAGACTTGTGGCCAGTACAGGAGGGAGATATTGAGTTGCATGTGACACTCCAGGGGCAATACGCAAACTGGAGTATGTAGCAAAAAACAGGGAAGGCAGAGTTTCCTCCAGGATTTTGGACTAAGAAGCTTCCAGATGCTGACAAGCGGTACACTCCAATTGAAAAGCAGTTACTGGCATGTTATTGGGCACTGGTGGATACCAAGCAGATGAGAATGGGGCATATTGTGATTTTGAGGCCCAAGATCCCAATAATGTAGTGGGTGATAAGTTTACCCCAAACTCACCGTATATGACGTGCACAGGAAGCAAGTATCGTGAAGTGGAAATAGTACACACAGGGCAGGGTACGAGTGGGACCAGTGGGAACCGCAGCCCTGCATGAAAAAGTGGCACAGGCCCCCGTGCAAGATGAAGAGTTGTTACAGGAGGTACCAGAGGTAAAAGAATCACCAGTGCAGTGGGGTGAGCCATTTCAGTCATGTCCCCTGGGGATAAGAAGTATATGTGGTTCACTGATGGTTCAGCAAAATATGTGGGGGCCAAGAGACATTGGAAGGCAGTGTCATAATCTCGTAACCAAGGAGCTGCATTCCACTACTGGAGAAGGGAAACGTAGTCAGTAAACAGAATTGTATGCTGTATACCAAGCCTTAAAACAAGAATTACCTGGGAAATGTCACATTGATACTGATTCTTGGTCTACTGCCAATGGGCTTGCCGCTTGCCTTCCTAAGTGGCATGCTCACAACTGGCAAATACATTCTAAGTGTGGGGCAAAGAATTGTGGAAGGAAATTTGGGAAATGCTAGAGCAAAGAACCAATACTGTATATCATGAAGAAGACCACTGTCCCACTTACTCACTAGAATGATGGTTTAATTCCCTTGCAGACGAAAAAGCAAAAATCTTAGAAGCAGAAGTGGCGACACAGGTTTCTGACTTGGTGGGGATGGCTAAATGGGCTCACCAAAAATGTGGATACCTGGGAGAGAAGGCCACTAACAGGTGGGCAGAGATTAAAGGGATGCACATTCCCCTTGTTTCAATTAGAACATTTATAACTCAGTGACCTATTTGTCAACAAACACAGTAGAGATCTGTCCTGCAAACTGTCAGAGGTCAGTTGGGAAGAGGAAAGTTGCCAGGACAGGTATGGCAGATCGATTACATTGGGACACTGCAGACTAGTTGTGGGTGCCAATACGCTTGCACTGTGGTGGATACTTATTCTGGCTATCTGATCACGTTTCCATGTAAAAGTGCTACTCAGTTCAATACAATTAAAACAATAGACTTGTTGATGTTGTACTGTGGAGTTCCACTCCAGATCCAAAGTGATAATGGATCCGATTTCATAGGTGAGTCGGTACAAGAATACTGTTCATAGCACAATATAGAGTGGATTTATCATGTTCCATACTACAAACAAGCTGCTGAATTGATTGAGAGAGTGAATGGATTGTTGAAATATCAGTCACGAAAGTTATTCAATGGTTTGCTGAAAAATTGGAGAGATCATTTAAATGAAGCGTTACAAATACTGAACAATAGACCTTTGGAAAATTCAGAAACTCCTTTAATGTGAATGCTGACCCCAGCCTCACAAATTCAACCTTATGTAGTGACTAATACATTACGTATTGGGAGACACAGACAAGAGTTCTAAATCTGTACCATGTGACACCAGAATTTACAGTTCTTGATTTGCATGTGTTGAACATGTACACTCTAAAACTACGAGATCTAGTACTCCTTGAAACAGGAATTGGGATTCCCTCAGAGCATTTGGGATTGATTGCCCTTCTATCTGGGCTGGCAGTCTAGGGTATTTAGGTCTTAGGGGTAGTGATTGATGCAGACTACAAAGGCGAAATGAAAGTGTTATTAATGAAACATGGAGACGCTAATTTGATAATACAAACTGAAGATAGAATTGCCCAAATCGTAGTTATTCCAGTGTATGGAGGATTAGTCACAAAGGGAACTGTATCAGCCCTTCTTACAGTGCATGGGGAGGGAGGCTTTGACTCCACTGACAAGAATCCCAATGCGAAGGTTCAGGTAGAATCCACAAATTGTCCCTCTGAATCAGCAGAAATCATACCCAAAGGAAAAGATAACATTCTGTTAGGCATCAAACCAGGACAAGAAAAATGGCAACGTTTACCAGCGGATAAATGTTATTTGTGAGAATAATCATGCTTGTCTCTTTTACAGATCATACTACGAGGTGCCTTAGTGCTGACTGTGGTCAATGGAGTATTTTCAGGAGTATCCAAGTGGGGCTGTGAGGGACTGAAAGCCCCCAGCTCCGAGATGACTGACCGACAGCGCCAATTGACACCTCTGCTGCACCAGCCAGAAAACATCTGGATCTACCTAGCAAGCGCAAATTGTGCTCAACAGGTTGGATTTCAGCATGACGCATATGAAAAGCACCACCAATGTCATTTCTACCTGCCTAGTTGCCATACTGACTCCTGCCAGTGTCTTGCTGCAAATACTCAAAGGTACCAACGCTGACAGGTTGGTGGAAGAAAGTGATGTATTAACCCATCAATCCCTCTATGAGTATAGTCGGTTTTGTCAAGAAACTACAGATGATAAACGGAACAACCTAACACACAATGTTGCTTACAATGTCACCGCCGGCGATGTTTGTTATAATCTAACATGTGACACCAAAAGATTGGGAAGTGCGCTCAAATGCACCTCGAAGCGACAGCAGTTCCCCCTTGAGAGATCCCGTGGGGACAACAAGTGTTATGTGAGAGACAAACTGACAAAACATGCAAAAATGTAAATAATAGCATGTCTTGCAAAAATGTAGTGTCTGCTGACAGTCATTAAGCACATTAAATTACTGTTGGATGATTGTTTTCTTGTGGGAATATCACATATACCTACATCCCTGATCACTTTCACGTGGCTAGGACTTATGATGTTTCCATTACACTCTGCATTACATATTCAAAATACAAGGGAAATGGTTCAACTTGGTGAAGATTATGATTCTGAAATAGTTCTATTATCTAAAGCAGAATATGTAAGCTCAGGTCTCTCTATAGTAGGGGTTCCAGGATTAGCTGTTTATAACACTCGAGTTATGAACAAACTAGCATGTTTAATCATCAAAAACATCAATAATACATCTGCTGCGTTAGAAGAATTATTACTAGATATGCAAGGTACTAGAAAGGCTGCACTCCAGAATCGCACTGCCATAGATTATCTGCTTTTGAAACATAATTATGGATGTTCAGAATTTGAAGGACTGTGTTGTTTTAACTTGTCGGACCACTCTAGAACCATCCAGTCTCACACTGGAGCCTTGCATGAATTGGTAAAGGTGGTGAAAAAAGATGTAGATAAAGGGTGGTGGGCTTGTTCTTTGGGGGATCCCAGATTTTGGGCAGTTTTGGTCTATTTTAAATTGAATAATCATGATTATTTGTATCATAGAAATGCAGTGTTGCTCTGTACAATGTATACCTAATCTAATAACTATGCTTTGCCCACAAAAAGTAGATTTTAAACCAGTATGCTAAGAGAATCAATGGTCAAAGGGTAGAGTCTAATGCTATGTGTATTAAACTACCGACTTCATGTTTGACCATCGACCCCATTTTGTGTGAGTGATTTCATTTTGTGCCCTGCTATGGTTGCAGGGCAGTGCAGGTGTTTTTTCCACACAAAACTTGTTTTTCACACAGAACTTGTTTTTCTCTGCTTACCAGAATAGGGTCATATTGTGCTGGAACATATTATGGGGTATTCGGACCAGATACGAGTGCACAAGGCTGAGAATTTCATTAGAGGAGTGTATCGGTCTGCCTCAGAAATAAGCATGAGGAACCTGGCAAGCCCTCTTGTGTGTTTTCGACACAGACGAAGTACAGCCATCATTTAATTTCATAACAGAGGGGAGGGGTTTTCTAGAAATCTCTCCTTGAGCTTGTTTTAAGGTATAAAAGATGGAGACACTTGGCACTAAGACAAGAACTGACCTTTGAGCAGACGCGCTGCCCAGGATCTAATTTGTGATCCCATTTGGGTCTCCTGCCTTGGTTGATCAGGGGTTCTCCCGTCTGGCTGGTGAGGATGATGAAGAAAACCCCATTGGTGATGCATTTTTTATCTTGATTATTTAATTTATATATATATACTCACTGTTGTTGCATTGTACATTTCTTTCTGTGATTGCTTAACTGCTGTGATTATTCTTTTATGTACAAACATTTTACTTCATGTGAGTTATATGCTTATTTTCATAAATTCACGTGCTTTTATTTGATATCTGGGAAGTGCCTTAATAATGTATTACTCAGATTAAGAGTGCTACATTCTTTGGCCTTGTTTCCTCTTAAAGCAACAGTAGTACAGGCTGGTTTGACAATATTTGCCAGGGCTGCTTTGGATTCCAGTCCGGCCTTGATAATGTGCCCAAAGATCATTCAACAGAAAACATGGTCTTTGACCACATAGCACATTCAAGAACCTTGCCCATCAGGCTCTGTGGGCAGATGAACTGGCCACGGAGTCTGGACAAATCTCACATCCCATTTCCAGAACCTACTGTGCATGGACCAAAAGCATTCTCAAAAGGCACTAAGCTTGCCTGCATAGGCAAGGGCCATGCACTTGTTCAAGCATATAATAACAAAACCCATAGATTCAGAAAATTAAAATAAAATGTGCTACAGTTAAGCTCTAAGAATCCGAATTTTATTATTATTATAAAAAAAAACAATCCTATTAAAAATCTTAAGTTAAAGCAGAACTGTGATTATGATTAAAACCCGGAAACAACTGTCAATTTCTTATTGTACTGAGCGTCGCAGCCATAACACCCCCATTAAACTGGTCATGAACCCTAGCAGATGATATTAAAAATAACACAAAAAAACATAACTGATGACATCACCGATAAAATTGTTCATTAAATTACCATGACAAGACATTCCTCATTTCTACAAAGGTTTGCTGCCAGTGGAAATACAGCCTACACGTAGTCAGTTCCGGACACCTGTACGCGAAAAAAAGTGGTACTGTGCCCTACCCTCTATAATTAATGTCAATGAGGCCATGTACTGCTAACAATGTAGTGCCAGCATCCTTTTCTAATTATAAATACACCTTCAAATAATAAATGAAATCACTGGTGACATTACATAAAGCTCATGAGTACACATTCGCCATCAGGTAGCCTCTGAAGCTGTGTACGTATTGACTGTGGGTCCTTACCAACAGTAAGTATAAAAACACGGTTGCAATTCCTTCGTCTACTAGTAATTGCACAAGTGTGATCAATTGTGCCAATAGAAGTGCCACCATTAAAGTGAAAGAAACACTTTAATAACAGCTGCAATATGGAATTAAGACAAACATCATGACTGTAGCACTTCTAATGCACTCTTCATTTACAGGTCTTCCACTAACAACATATATTAATCTGGTAGTTGTCGAATTGTGTTAAGCAACAAGAAAGAGAATCAATCAAAGGACTAAAAAGCCAAGTGAGGGGGCATACAGTCAGCTCCAAAGTCTTTCCTGAACTAAATTAGGATCAACATCCTATGCAGAGAAAGACGCATAGAGTTCCATAATTTAGTGGAAGACAAAGAGAAGTCCTGCTGCCAGAGTAAACTCCTTTACCTCTGGGAATACAAAGAAGAAAGGAGTCCTGAGAACGAAGGGAACAATTAAAAGCATAGAACTTGCATTTGTTGTTCAAATAAATTGGACCAGCTTAATGAAAAGCCTTATGAACAATGCACAGACATTTCAAAGAGATCCTTTTAGCCAATGGCAACCGATGCAGTATTGAGGACAGCAGAAGCAGAAGAAAAGCTTGGCAGGCCGAGAGCAATTTTATCTGCCATGTTTTGAATTTGGTGAAGCTTCTCCAAACATGGTAAGAGGATCCTAAAAACAATGAACTGCAATAATCAAGTCGGCTAACAACAGTGTATATGGTCCAATAAGGCACACAGTTCCTCTAGAGTCAAAAGGAAGAAAAGTTGGTCAGTTGGGAAATGAGAAAACAGATATGGGGATCTGACTACTCAAAAGCAAGAGCCTTCAAACACACAGATGGATGTCATGCTTCATCATCGGGCAGCTCCTCGTTGGGCCAACCCTTCAAAGCCCAACAGTTCTCTCAATATATATATTGTCACTTAAAAAACAAAGGTTATAGGGACATTATAGTTAGGCTCACATTTTAAACATACAAAACCATAGAAAGTCACCTGTTATAATTAGAGTTATCTCAAGAAACTATAAATTGTGTCCTAAGGTAACTTTATCTCGTGTCCCTGCCATGCACATTTTTTTTCGGCAAATATTTTACTGCAATTATTACATTGATATTATCAATGATGCTAACAAAGATGTCATGAGTGCCATAATTTGTAGGGTAATTAGCAGTACATGGTGCAAATCAGAGCAAACAGCTATGTCCCAGGGGTGGTGGCTGTCCATTGAGCTATCTATGACTCGTTGGAGTGGTGGTCCTGAGGGCTGTGGGGGGGCACATTGCCCCCCCCGCATACAGATTGTATTTTGCCCTATGAAGGTGGCAGTCCCTAGGGCCATCTATGGCTCCTGGAGGTGGTTGTCACTGGGGCTTTTAGGGAAGCCGCACACCCCTGCATACAGATTGTATTTTAGGCTGGGCCCTGGGGGGATGAGGTTCCTGGGGCCTAAATAAGCTAGGGGAGGGGGCCGTGTGCCCCCCCTTCTCTCAAAAACATTTAGAAGGCCGGACCTTGAAGGATCGGGTCCCTGGGGCTGAGATCGGCCAGGGGAGGGGGACTGCGTAGCCTCTCTCCCCCCAAAAAATACATTTTAGAAGGCCAGGTCCCAGAGCCAAAATCAGATGGGAGATGGAGGCCACCTAGCTACTCTCCTCCATTTATTGAAGGCCAGTCACCAGGGCCAAATGGGCCCGGGGACAAGGACCAGGCGCACCTGCAGACAACTCCTGCTGTGCATGGCTAAAGGCCGTGCGCAGTATGGGATTGGGAGGTTAGGTGTCAGGTTAGGAGGCTAGTCACAGGGATTGGCTGCAGGCCAGACCTGGCAGTCAACTTCCAGCTGTGCGTGGTGGTGGTTCAATTAACGTATAACACTGAAGATTACGGTACATTTAAAAAAACATTGAAATTCACTGAAAAAAACAAAGGTTACAGGGACGTTATAGTTAGGCTCACATTTTAAACATTCAAAACCATAGGTGGCAGTCCACAGAGTTGCAATGGGGCCAGGCGGCCCACTGCATGTCATTACTATTGTGCCCCAGGGGAGGTGGCGGTGCTCAGGCCTACGTGGGGGCCACTCAGTCCCCCGCATATTACTGAATGGTGGCCCTAGGGAGGTGGTGGTTCCCGGATGAAAGCATTTCGCCTCGAGGAAGTGGTGGTCCCCAGAGTGTGGGGAACCATGTGGCAGTCCCCGCATGCAATATACTAATCATCCCCGGGGAGGTGGTGGTCCCCGAGGCTTCATCAAGACCAGGCCCCATGTGCCCACTCCTTTTTTTTGGCATGACCCTGGGACCTGGCCCACCCGTGGACTTAAGTAAAAGAAAAGGGTGGGAAACCACCCTTCTCTTTTTAAACGTCAGAAAAACCCATGGATCCAAATCCACAGATTTTTCTAATGTTTTAAAAAAAATGCTTTCTGACCTGTGAGGTGTCCCTCCGGGACCCCAGCACGATAGCTAAGGGGTGAGCGTGTCCCTACCATGGCCCCTTTTCTTTTTTTAAACTTTTTTTATGAGACTCCTGGTTGAAATGTTGGTAGCCAATCAGATATCAGCATGGGGACAGTTGGATCCCAAGAGGATCTGTGATAGTTATATTATTTAAACTCTAAGGGGCATATTTATAATGCCCTAGCGCCCCCTAACATCATTATGTTTGACAATCATGTGGCCTAACAAGGCCGAAATCCGCACGCCGTATTTACATGGTGGCGCAATGCATTCATTGCACCACTCTGTAACACTTTGGGCTACATTATGCCAGGCATAATGTATGAAAAGGCGGCGTTCCACCCTTAAGGCAGCCGGAAGAATGGCATAAGGAAATCTATGAAATTTCCTAGTGCCATTTTTTACGGCACTTTTAACTCCTGCTCGAGAGCAGGCGTTAAAAGGGGCATTTCCATTCTTTAGAATGGGGCCCTATGTACTCTGCATCAATATTTTGGTGCTACTCCTGCAGAGTACACCTATAGCGTCATGACAAATGAAGCTATTGCCCTCTACCCTGCGCCATGGTGCGCCATGGTGCGCTGTATTTTAAATACAATGCACACATGGTGGCAGTAGGGGAGTGCTAAGGGGCGCATCACCACTTTCCATAAATCTGCCCCTAATTTCTCCAAACCTACGAAAGAGATTTACACCAAATCACAAAAAGAATGCTTTCTGGACCATGAGCTAGCTTTCTGCCAAATTTCATGTAATTACATCCAGCGGTTCCAGCTGTAGTCGTATTAAAAAATTTGAAAAATCCCATTGCCATAAAATAGGGAAAAAGTGTTTTGGGACCTCCCCATTCTTTGGCCCTGCTTGACGGATCATCCCAAAACTTTCAACACAGCAGCTGAACCAACCAAAGTATACATTTTACAATTTCATGAAGACTCGTCAAGCTGCGCCAAAGCTATTGCCAAAACAAAAAAAACACTCTGTCTATGGAAAAAATGGTCCTCACTATAGCTACCTACTGGCAACCACCAGTAAGTAATCTATATATATACAAATTATACAAATATATATATATATATATATATATATATATATATATATATCTGTGTGTATCACCTAGTGGCAGTCACTACTAGGTAGTTATAGTTAGGACCATGATTCCATAGAAAAAGCATTTTTTAACTTGCCTATATTGTTTTCACCGGTTGACGAATCTTCACGAAATTGTCAAAAAAAAGTGACCCGGTGATTTTTGTTGTGCACAGAAAGATTTGGGGTGATCCATCAAGCGGGAGCCAAGAAAAAGGAGGGGTCAAAAAAGTTGTGTTTCCCCAGTTCATTCTCATAGGACCTTTGAGCAAGGCTACAGTCCGAACCACTGGACGGGATTACACCAAATTTGGCAGAAAGCTAGCTTTCGGTATGCAGATTACACTTTTGCTTATTTGGTGTAGATCTGTTCAGTAGTTTAGGAGGGAAAACACATTTGTATATTTCTGGCAGCAACTACCTTGCGAAGATTAAGAGCTTGTGCACGGCAAATGCACAGCGCTGATTGGCTGCCAACACTTGAAACTAGGCAGTGTTAGCAGCATCTTGGGACTGGGCTTTAGCTGAGTCCCAGAAAAAATTGTTTAAAAAAAAGAAAAGGGGGAAGGGTAGTGTCACCCTGAACCCTTAGCTCTGGCACTGGGGTCGCAGAGGGACCCCCCCGCCCAAGAGCTAAAAAGCATTTTTTTAAACTTATCACTGTTATTCACAACAGGTCCGGTGAAAATTCAAAGTAAAAAAACAAGTGAACGCTCCCTCGCTTGTTTCACTAAAGCTCCTGGATAGGCCAGGTCCTGAGGGAATTTAATATTTGAATGTGGGGTTGAACCCGACAGCTTCGGGGACCACCACCTACCCGGGGCACACAGTAAATCCAGTGCTGGAGGGGGATGCCCACCCCCACAGACTATCACCTCCCTGGGGCACAAACACTAAAGTAATGCGAGGGCCTCCTGCCTCCCTAGGCACCGGTGCACCCCACCTCCCCAGGGCACAAACACCAAAGTAATGCAGGAGGCTGCCCGGTCCCACCCGCAGCCTCCCCAGAGCATTTCAGTAATTATGTGCGGGGTGCATGCTGACCCCCACAGCCCCGGGGACAACCACCTGCCCGGGGCTTCTCTGTAATTATATGAAGGGGGGGCCCTGTGCCCCCCCCAGCAGCCCTGGGGAACCACCACCTCCCTGGGGCCAACATTAACAAACAAAAAGTGGGTCAGTTTCAGACATCCACAGCCACGGAGACTACCACCTCCCCGGGGTAATTTACGTTGGATGGGGGGGCCCCCCTCCAGGGGCCACTGATGGCCCTGGAGACCACCACCCCCAGGACTGGCACCTGCAATGTCCCGGGGTGCCCACCCATGGTCCATAGTTGTTTGCTGTGGCATGGTGCTAGCTTTGACAGCAAACACTCTTCTTTCAGCATGGAAGAGCTGTCACACAGCTCTTCCTCGCTGCTAACAGAGGTTTCCTCTGTTTCACCGTCCACAAGGATGGAGGCAGGGAGACAGAGGAAACAATTGCTCTCACAGAGAGGAAGTTGCGGGGAGCCAGTTGGGACTGTAGGGACCTTCAGGCTCCCCCACGGTCCCCAATATATTGGCTGAATGCCCTTTGGGGTCATGTGGCCAGAACCCAGGGAACGGAGTCCCCGGGCCGAGATCAGGCGAGAGGGGGGGACGCGTGGCCCCCCACTCCCTGAAAAAAATGTATTGTTTAGGCCATGCTCTGGGGGATGGGGTACCTGGGGCCAAGATCAGCTTGGGGATGGGGACGCATGGCCCCTTCCCCCCAACAAATAAAAATTTAGTTCAGGCCCTGGGTGATGGGGTCCTGGGGCTGAGATCGGCCTGGGGAGGGGGGGAGGCAGGTTTGGTTGGTCTAGTGGTTGGCTGCAGTGACTGGCCACAGGCCGGACCCTGTGGCCAACACATACTGTGCACAGCCGAAGGCTGTGCACAATGCAGGCTTGGGTGGTTATAGGGGTTGGCTGCAAGGCAGGGCTGCCAAAGGCTGTGTGCAGCATGGGGTTGGGTTTTATAGTGGTTGGGTGCGGGCTCTACGGCCAATTGCCGTCGCTCAAGGCTGCAGGCCATGCGCGGAGGTGGTTGCATTAACGTATAGTAATAAAAATTACTATATGTTAGAAATAACATAGAAATTCACTGAAAAAAACAAAGGTTACAGAGATTTTATAGTTAGGAAATAGAATTTAAAAAACCATAGAAATTCACTTAAAAACCAAAGGTTACAGGGACTATATAGTTAGGCTCATTTTAAAGTACAAAGCAATAGAAATTCACCTGTTAAAGTTAGAGTTATCTCAAGTAACTAGAATTATTTCAAGTAACTATAAATCATGCCCTAAGGTAATTATAACTCGCACCTTGCCATCCACTGCTAATTACCCCACAAATGACAGCACTCATGACATCTTAGATAACATCACTGATAATATCAATGTAATAGTTGCAGTAATTTTTTTTACGAAAAACCTTTCGCCCGTCCGGGACTGTAATTTTAGGATACTGGACTGTTGCATTACATTAATCTCTTGGTTTCAATCTCCTAATTCCGCAATCCACTGAGGATTGGGTGTCTGGTGCATTGCATTTTAGTGTACATTTTTGTATATAGATTTTTTTTTCTGTGATTGTTCACTTAATATCACTCTTTCACTGCACCATCACTTGGAGCATTTTTTTATGTGTTTTATGAATCTACCATTCTTTGCAACGTAAGGTGTAATGTATTTTTTGTTTTAAAGGGTTCATTTTGATTTATGTGATTGGTCACTATCACATCCAAGTCTTATTTTTTAGTAATCTATTGTTTCTTTCCCAGTAGAACAACTTTTGTTGAATATAGTCAGATGCTAGGCACAGACATAATAGACTTCCAATTATGACTATTGTCTACAAGAAACCAGAATAACTATTAGCTGTCCTGGACCACAACTGCGTTTTAGGAGGGAGAAAAATAAAGGGGCCGTTGCCTCAGTCTTTAATTCAGAAACATATAATAGAGACACTATTCTGTGTGGAAACTAATGAAGTAATGTGACTCACATGCATGAACGTTGATAAACTTTATTCCCTCTTCTGTTTTTTATCTCCCTGAAGTGAAAACATCGAAGAGTCATCATTCTGAACTGTCATTATAGGCTGGACCAATGGAGAAAGGAGGGAGGAAAGATGTAAATGCACCATTGGTAACAGAGAAATGAGGAGGGGATTTAAAGATGAAGCATACCAATCAATACATAAATATATTAAATAATATGTTGGATATAACATCAGATTATAACACATCTCCTTCCCATAAAAGAAAGAAACAAAGTATAGAGAGAAGAAAACTGAAGCATGCAGCTCATAATAAAACCCCATTTCCCAGTAAGATGTAGTTCTGTGTCTTTTAGCTGTGGCACTGTTACCTTTCCTGGCATCATTCATATGTATTAGAGCTTTTATCAGCTGACTGTTTTCTGTGCGCTACATTGGGCTTCGTTGGGCTAAGACTTGGCTTGGTGGTGTTGCCAAAAGCCGAAGTCAAAGCCCCTGCGGGGGTTGCCATTACTCTTGCCACAGGTTCTCACTCTCCAATGTGGTTTCCCTGGATGTTTCCTGGCTGTCTCCTGTGTGCTGCCCATTGCCAGTTGCTGCTCCGGCTGCTTCTCTGGGATCCGGATTCTAACAGCGGGAAGTTTAGAAGCAAGGTTTGGGCTGCAGTGGGATGGGGGGCCTGGCCTGCTCGAGCACTGCTCAGGTGGCGGCATGCCGGCGTTCCTGCCATAGTGTGCAGATGGTCCCCAAATGACCCCCTAAATGACCTCCAGCTATCCTCCAACCTTTGGAACAGCACTCCCAGGCCATGTCTGAGTCCAGGCCTCCAGGGAAAGTCACCACTCCAGGCATTTCAGGCTCCCAGGAAGGTTCATCTGTTCTACTCCTACACCATTGCTGTGGCCACACCTTTGGTGAGTAGGCAAGGCTGTAAGGAGGAAAGTGGAATAAAGCAGAGGTAGAGACACTGGAGCCCATATTTATGCTTTTTTTGCTCCGCATTTGCGTAATTCTTTTACACAAAAGCAGCGCAAACATTCAAAATACAATTATATTTTGTAGGTTTGCGCCACTTTTGCGTAAAAAAATTACGCACATGCAGCACAAAAAAAGTATAAATTTGGGCCTGGGTGCAGGAAGTGAGGCAGGGAGAGGCAGTGAGGGAGTGGTAGTGAGGTGATGCACACATAGGGGTATATTTATACTCCGTCTGCGCCGAATGTGCGTCAAAAATTCTCTGCCTTTTTGCCCAAAGTACTGGATGCCATCATTGGACTCACACCCCGCCACATCTGCTTCCCTAACACACGGCAGAAGCAGCAGGAAACAAAACAGGGGTTTTACCTCATTAGTGGCTTCCCACACGTCCTTGGGGCAATCAACTGCACACATGTACGCCTTGTGCCACCTGCTGCAACTGAACACCTCTACCGCAACAGGAAGCACACTCATTCCGTCAATGTGCAGGCCATTGTTGATCACCAAGGATTGATCACCAACACCGTGTCAAAATATCCTGGGAGTGTCATCAATCAACACTTCCAGGATTGACGGTATGGCAATAGACTACTTGTTGGTAAGTACAAAAACCTACTTATATACACACTGCACAGCAACACTCTAGAGCACACAACACATACACCACAACAGCAACATGTTGACAGGATCACACTGAGGTTGTGACATCGCTAGCCATGTTTCTTAGGTCACCATTGAACCTGTCACACATCTGAAATTACTGTACAGCCTAATGTTAAGACGTCAATGATCACAACGTTTGGAGTGGGTTGCCTAAATGTCAACTTGCAAATTGTAAGCGTCTCAATTATGTTTACATTAATCCATTGCATAAGTATAAAGGTATGTGATGTCCAGGGTACATTGATATGAACGTGTTAACAATACTGTCAATTTTAACCTGTGTTTGGAACTATCATCTCACCTCCAGTGAAGACACAGGGACACCTGTATCACAAGTCACAATGCTAGGGAGGGCACACTGTACTGCAAATCCCAAAACATACTGCTGACAACTGGTCAGCAACCAAACACTCGTCCAGCCAAGGAAACAACACAATGCAGATGGTACATCCTACAAGCCTAGGATGCAACACAATAACACAAAAGAGTCACAGACAACACAAGACAACTACTGCCATGCAAGGTGATTTCAATGGGGCTAGCTACATCAACATGATCCCATTCATTTTCTCTTGCAGCTGATCAGGGGTATGGCATCCAGCCATGGATAATGACACCATTTGGCAACCCGAGTACTGCAGCAGAGTGTGCCTACAATGACGCACATAGGAGGACACGCATCATAGTCAAGAGGACCTTCAGCATCCTCAAGTCGAGATTCCGGTGTCTCGACATCACTGGTGGTAGTGAAGTACTGGGTTTTTCAGAACCCAGTGGTGCCAGGGAACACACCCTAAGACTTCGAGTCCTTCCTGTTTCAGACTACAGAAACACAGAGTCTTCTTGGTGAAGTCAAAGATCTTGTTTATTGGCTGCAGCCAGTAACAGGTATCCTAGAAGTACAACACGGTGTATATTCTCAGGAGACTGCTCCCTTTGCAAAGCTAACCTTCTCTTTTATACAAAATATTATGCTTTAGGCAAACATTCCTTATTTTACAGTTGACCATTCACATATTTTCACTACAAAGAAATAGCAGGGTTATGATGACAAGCCCATATTTCAGTTTGTCCAGCCCTCAATCAATTACCCGGCAAGGCTCAGTACTTTCATCAGATATCAACGGACCCCCAATATAAACGGGCACCTCCTCCTTGTAAAGCAAGTCATAAAGAAAAAAACAGGGACAGGTGTGTGTAAGATTAGGCATGGTTTGTGTGTGATGAAAGGCTTTATGATGTGTTGTGCCTTGATACTAATCTCATTCGGCCACTGGGAAAGAAACTGGCCGAACAGGTTTGGCTTCAGGCAGTGGAGTCAGCTTGCCCAGGTCACAGAGGAGTCAGCAAAGATGTACGTGTCCTTCAGACTCGTTTTCGGCATTAGTCATTGGCCTATGTGAGGGCAATCACAAAATGGCTGTCGTGTAAATGGAACACGAGGGTTCAGGATGGAAACTCTGATATTCGGGTGATTTTGTTACCCGAATATGAATACAATGCTTGTGCATACTATTCTAATCATTCTCGGTCTGCTGATACCAAAATCGTTGTGATACGACGATGTTTATAACACGGGTCCAGAATTTTCAGTACCACAGTAGCCTCCTATATTCCCTGGAAATGGTCTGTAAGATCATTCTAACATGTGCCATTCTGCACAACATTTGCATAAGAAGGAACATTCCCCTCCTGGAGCCAGAGCCACACATGCCTGAAGAGGAGGAAGAGGAGGATGGTGGGCTGCAACATGAGGGGAAACAACAAAACACGGCTGCTGGTTTGCGTAGACGGCAACATATTGTGAACAATTTCTTTTAAATATAATCACCATCACCACTTTATGAACTAATTTAAATAAACACCCATAATAATCACCATATCATGGTTTGGCTATTCATTTTTGCACACCTTTATCTCTAACTATCAGAATAAGAGTGTTGCCTCATGGAGCATTGCTGATATACCGATTAGGACACAGAAAATCCCAGAGCAAATGTGATGCGTACCATACAACGGTTACATACACACACACTGTAAATGACATACATCCTGTACATTTCACCTTTGAAGGGCAATTACAGAGGGCCACACCTATTTCACACATACATGTTGGAAACATGGTTCATCGCAGTATATGGCTCACAACCATCACTCAATAAGTGAAAACATGCCTCATACATGAGACAGTTGATGTGCTTTTGCATCAGTAACAGGAATGTATGACCAGACCCTTGACACCAGTAAGTCTACCTGCATCCAATCTTTGCAAGGACTATCTGTGACTAGAGTTCCCTAGAATAAGAACATACACAGCACAAGTGCCACACATATGAGCAGCATTGCGCACATGACATTCCATGTACATGTCAGCCCATTTCCTAACTCCTGATACACACGTGGTTAACAACTACATTAGTTGCCACTGCACACACATTGAGCCATAGGCATTGAGGAATTGTACTTATGTGCGTCGCCTTGCTATCCTCTCCTGATGCCAAACATGCCCAATTTGTGAAATGTATATATGTAGGCCATACATATGGCCATCTAGTGCGTCAGCCAACCGTCAAAATCCTGTTAAGGAAGTAGCGGGTCATGGTCCGCTGCAGTATGATGTCTCACATGTGAACATACACCATCAACACCAAAGTGGATGCAATCATCCTATCTCTGATGTGTCACAAATGTAACATAACATAAAAACTGAAAAAATGCCCAAAACCAGTTCATGGTCTGAAATTTTGACGTTGCTAGCATCATGCGTCATTTTCTTCCCACCAATACAGATTGTGCGTTATATTTTTCGACACACAGGAGTGAAAATTAGGCCGCATCCAAATAATTGTACAAACTATTTACTATTATTTGGATGTGGCCTAATTTTCACACCTGTGCGTCGAAAAATATGACGCACAAACTGTATGCGTGAAAAAGTATGGCGCATAACGCGAAAAACTGCAGCCATTTTATGCAGGAAGTTATGTAATAGGATATCCTGTTTACAGATTATGTACAGTGGGTGTACTTTCACTTTCACTTTGCAGTCTGTGAATCTTCTAGACTGTGTGGCTGTTTTCAGAGTGGTGTCCAGTGGTTTTGTGCTTCTGTGTCCTGTGTGCTATCTCAATTGTCATTTTGTGAAATAAATATTGTTGTTGTATAATGTCCTAGTGTGTTTTGTTTACATTTGTCAAGTATTCTAGTGTTTTTGTTGTTTGTGGGAGTCTGTTGTGGGTAGTGCTAGTTTGGGGATAGTTGGGCTCTTTTAGTGGTTAAGTTTACTTTTCTTCTTTTTTTGTACCCCTACTTTCCCCCTTTTCCCCTTTCTACTTCTTTATCCCCTATTCCACTTTTCATTGCCGAGATGTCTGGTAGGCCACGTCTTGGCAGGATGGATGAGGAGGAGTTTGGGGGCTTTATATGGCTTGTGTGCCATTTCCTACCACTCATGATCGAGGCAGGGGGCAGGGGGCAGGGTGATACAGGGGTATCACACTGAGGCACGCAGAATCTGGTGGGGAAAGGTGCTGCATCACCTGCAGCGCATGTATGCCAGCCAGAGAAGTGACCACCAGCTGAAGCACCAGTGGGCTGACCTCATCACCAGGGAGCAAGATCTGCTGGACCACCTGGTAATAGTGATTGGTGGCCCTGTTGGTGAATACTAATCATGTAAATGTGCACAATTAAATGCTCTGTAGTGACATCAGATGATTTGTACAATATCTGCCAGCTAAGTTGCTGACTCTGTGTAATGCTGCGGAAACATACAGGGTAAATGATGCACTATGTGAAGGATCACAATTGCTAGCTGTCAGGAAGCACGTGCTCCGCAAACTTACAGGATACTTTTCCATTAAGTAAATTCGTGCCGCCTTTGTGTCAGACAACCAAACAAAATAGGAGCCATTCATGTAAATATATAGGTCACATTTGCCAGAGAAGTAAAGATGTACTAAAATATTGGCTGACTTTGTTGACACAATAGCTAGACTGACTTTAGAAACACTACATGATGCAAAAAATAAGTGCTGGCTTAACGTCAATTGATAATAGCAAAGTGGCCCAGACATATGTCTCATGTGAGTCTAGTGAGTGTAGAAGGAAAGCGTTCACTGAAGTTTTATGAATGTTAGGGATTATTGTTGCGCTTCATCTTTTTGGATACATGTCAGATATGGATTTGAAAACATTGTGAAAAGGTGTAAGGTTCCCTCAGATAACATCTTAGACTGGTATTTGGAGTTAGTTGTGCCACATTCCAATTAGGGATGGCAGTCCAAAGGTATGCACATGGATTCACATCTCCATGGTTGGTGCAAATCACCATTGCTGGCCCACATCAAATGAAGAAACTGTAATAACAGGAGGGCTTACAAAAGTCCCTGCCCCTCTGTACATTGTACCTATGTGTGATAAATGTTTCATGGCCACATGGGCTGTTTGACTGGTAATGCAGTCCTCACGTAACCAGGCTTTGGATATCTCTCTTGGATGCACATGATTAGATGATTACACTCCATTATTATTTCTGATCACTAATGACGGAGCATGTTTGCCAGCACATGATAGTTAGGGCCACTGCATGTATGCAGATATGTGTGTAACTGTCACAGGAGACCCATGCTATGTACATGTTGGGCGTGATATATCAGATGCAGTATCATCATGTCTCAATGGCTGTAATTTCCTTATTCAGCTTACACATTGAAAATGTCTTTGAAATTGTTGGTCAGTGCACAGATTCTGAGCACATTTCTTCCTTCCATGCCTTACAGGTGGACCGGCACCCTACACTGTGGGAGAGGTGGCTACATTTGAGGACCCCAACCACTCCAGTAAGTGTTGATATGTCTGTTATGTGTTGTGTTTGCTGGTGATGTGTGATGGACTCCTGTGTGTTGAACACATAGCAAGGTGTGATGCGCTGGCCAATCATTTGTCTTGTTCCATGACTGGGATTTCAGTTTCTCAAAATTGTTGAGTTGGCCAATGCTTATCCTATTGTATTATCTAGGGATTGTAGGTCATTCCTGTAGGCCCCACAATGATTAATGGGGTGACTCATGTGGATAACACTTGTAGCAACAAGAGTCGCACTGGAACTCAGCTCAGATTTAGTCAGCCTGTCAGACTCACATTCTCCCAGATTGGTACTGCAAATCGCTTTCCAACAGACTTCTGTTTCCCTATTCA
The DNA here is from genome assembly GCF_031143425.1 of Pleurodeles waltl. NCBI lineage: Eukaryota > Metazoa > Chordata > Amphibia > Caudata > Salamandridae > Pleurodeles > Pleurodeles waltl. The sequence continues at coordinate 432,840,387 of NC_090449.1, forward strand.
ACAAAGTACTTATTAAACTGCAGGTAGAACATCCTAGCAGCATGTACTTCCACATGTAGTGCTACAGGTATGTGGAACTTGAGTGCAATGGCCTAGGTGTGCATGCTAATCATGATCATGGGTGTTCTTGCAACTCTGTGTCTGGTGTAAGTCATGCCTTACTGGATTTATTTGTTGTGTACGAAGCTGTGCATTTCCTGACATGTGTGGCGCTATGATTGGTCAAGGGTTTGCAGACTCCTAATTGTTGATAGACCTTACCTGTGGTGTGTGTGTAGAGCCAAACACGTGTGGAGTTTTCTATACACTCCTGGGTGTCCATGTTGTTTTGAATTGTTCGTTGTTTCTCCACCCCCCCCTCAAACACAGGCATGGGTTTGTGAATAGGGTACCTAGGACTGATGCTACCAGTATGTTACACATACATGTGAATAAGTGACTGTTTGGTCGGAACCTAGTATACACACTCAGGTATGGCACATGGGTAATATACTGGCACATCCAGTTACAACTTGCAGACCATGTGGCTTTAGTTTTGCATTCCGTACACTGACATCTGTAGCCCAGGTATTGGCGGAGGATATGCAGCATGATTGTTAGCTGATAACTGGCAGAACTCAGATGGCAAGTCAATGCCAGTTGTTACCCATCTCGTAGGTTTTGGATGTGCTATGTCTGATATGACCTTTGTAGGCCGTGCTGCCATGTACTTCCTCAGGGACATTCAATGATCTGTATGGTGATATGAGCTGTTACAAGTACAGTAGATGTATTGTCTGATTTACTTGTTGTGCCATTTCAAACAATGCAGTTCCTAATGTCAATTATTTGCCTTTGTCTTCACAGCTGCAAACATGACACTGAACCAGGTCCATGAGTTCCAGCGGCGGCCATGAGATACCAACATATCCTGCTGGTAGAATCGGGGTTCAGGAGGATGGCCCGTCGATACCGCCATGAATGGGCCTCCGGAGCATGGAGGGCTTTCCCACAGGGTGGCCCTACTTTGCCCAGCACAACCACCAGTTCCACCCAGGTGGCACCACCCACAGCTGGGACTATTGTCCCAACGTCTGCTGTAGTTCCAGGCCCCAGCATTGCAACAGCTTCAGGACAGCCCACTGGCTTTGGCTCTACACGCCCACAAACCTCCTCTGCCGGTACCCAGACTACCCCAGCTCCAACAGTTGACCCTGCAGCATTCCAGGAAATGGAACGTAAGATGGACCGTGTGTTGAGGAAGATCAGTAATCTGAGCCGGGATGTTCGCCATAATAACAGGCTTGTGAAGTCCATAAAGCGGACCTTCCGGAGGGCCAACCTCTAGACTTTGATGACAATGGACATGATTTCCTCCCCTCCCTCCTCTTTCCTTGCTCTCATACTTAGTGGGCTTAGGGGGCTTAGGCCCTCATTCCAACCCTGGCGGTCGGTGTTAAAGCGGCGGCCAACCCGCCAACAGGCTGGCGGTCCAAAAAATTGAATTCCGACCCTGGCGGGAACCGCCAACACAGCCCGCCACTTTAACACTCCGACCACCACGCCGGGACAAGCAAACAGCGTGGCGGTCACCGCCAACAGACAGGTGGGAGACAATGTAACGCCCACACTATCACGACCCACCAATCCGCCACCTTTTCCGGGGCGGTTGCCCCGCCGATAAAAGCACGGCGGAAACAGACTTTTCTAACAGAAAACGCTCACCTCTACACACTCCACGAGGAATCTGGACAGCATGGAACCGGAACTACACATCCTCCCAGCCATTGTCTTCCTGCTCCTCTACCAGGAGCACGAACGCCGGCGCAGACGACAACGGTGAGTACTGCACCTATGACACAGGGGAGGGGGGAGGCAAAAAATTACGGGGACACATACGCCACACACCCACCCCCACCCTCACCCACTACAACACACACATCAATGCAGAGCAACAAGTCAGAGTGACACCCCAAACCACCCGGAAGAATGCAAAGACAAAATAAAATGATCATTAAAAATGAAGTATATTATAGCATAATTGAAGTTAAGTGAAATATGAAATATATAAATAAACTATATTACATCATGAACAATATATACATAGGTCAAATGTCCGGCCCATATTGGCTATCATCCATTGTTCGTGGGCCAATGGGCCTAAACACATGGGCAAAGCCCACACACGAGACCCAATTCCATTGGAGAGAACACTGCAGGGGCATCAGATAGTAAAACTACAGGCACCTCAGGGGGAAGGGAAGGGGGGGCACCTCAGCCAGTTGAGTCCACGACACCAGATCCACGAGGGGTCTCCATGCCCATTGTACCATCCTGGGAAGTGCAAAGCCACAGTCTCACAAGTCTCTACAGTGGGTGGGTTGCCCACTGTACCATCCTGGGGAGTGCAAAGCCACAGTCTCTCAAGTCTCTGCAGTGGGTGGCTTGCCCACTGATCCATCCTGGGGAGTGCAAAGCCACAGTCCATCAAGTGAATTACAGACTCCACTGGTTCTGGAGGAGGCATGGTGCCCAGAGTGCTTCGTGAAGCCCTGGCCGACACAGATCTGGCCCTGCCAATGGGCCAGCGGTGCTTGAGATGAAGGGCCCAGCGGAGCGGTGCTTGACAGGAAGGGCCCAGCGGAGCAGTTCAGAGACGGCGGTGCCCAGCGGAGCGGTGCTTGACAGGAAGGGCCCAGTGGAGCGGTGCTTGACAAGAAGGGCCCAGCGGAGCAGTTCAGAGACGGCGGTGCCCAGCGGAGCGGTGCTTGGGATGAAGAGCCCAGCGGAGCGGTGCTTGACAGGAAGGGCCCAGCGGAGCGGTGCTTGACAGGAAGGGCCCAGCGGAGCGGTGCTTGAGATGAAGGGCCCAGCGGAGCGCTGCTTGACAGGAAGGGCCCAGCGGAGCGGTGCTTGACAGGAAGGGCCCAGCGGAGCAGTTCAGAGACGGCGGTGCCCAGCGGAGCGGTGCTTGACAGGAAGGGCCCAGCGGAGCGGTGCTTGAGATGAAGGGCCCAGCGGAGCGGTGCTTGTCTTGAAGGGCCCTGTTCAGCGGTGCTTTGTCACGGCGGGGCCCTGTTCAGCGGTGCTTGTCACGGCGGGGCCCTGTTCAGCGGTGCTTGTCTTGAAGGGCCCTGTTCAGCGGTGCTTGTCACGGCGGGGCCCTGTTCAGCGGTGCTTGTCACGGCGGGGCCCTGTTCAGCGGTGCTTGTCACGGCGGGGCCCAGTTCGGCGGTGCTTGTCACGGCGGGGCCCTGTTCAGCGGTGCTTGACTTGTGTTCCCAGGGAACCAGATCGGGCCAATATTTTCCGCTCAGTCGCCATCCGACCTTTCGTTTGCGGGGCCCTCCTGTGCTGGAGTCCTGGGCCCGTGGGTGTCCTCCTTCACACCTGAAATGGGGCTGGTGGGGCCCTCCTGGGCAGCTCGCCTGCTGCCGGACTTGTCCGCCCTGCTGCCCTTGCCCTCCTTCGCCGATTCTCTGGGGCCCTTGCCTCCCTTTGTGGATGTGCAAGGTGACGGTGCCAGGGTAGTGCCTTTGGGGGCTGCCGTCTCTGGCCTCTCGCGCCGGCCCTTCCCCTTTTTTAGTTTTTTTCCCAGGGGGTGGGCTGGCTGTCCCCTTGCTGCTGGCCGATGTTGCTGCCCTAGAAGCTGGTGGACTCCAATAGCCCTGGACTATGGTCCTTGGAGGTGCAGGGCTTGTGGTGGCTGAGGTGCTGTTTGGACTCTTACGAGATGGAGGGGGTGGGTCAGGTGATGCAAAGAGGTTAATTTTGGAGAGGAAAAACTTTTTAGGAGCAGTGGGAAGGGTAGGTGCAGTGGGTATGGGAGTGGAGGAAGAGGATGTGGTTGTAGGAGAGTCAAGTGTGGTGTCTTTGGGTGCAGGTGCTTGTGACGGAGGCTGTCGTGAGGTGGATGGCTGTTGGGTGGGTGGCTGCCTGCGTTTGTGTGGTTTGGAAGAGGGGGTGACAGACACACTGGGAGAGGACACAAGGGACGTGTAAATGGCAGTGGGGGTGGTGACTGCACGTGTGCGGAGTGTTCTGGTGGGTGTGCTGGTGATGGACGTAGTGGCTGATGGTGGTGTGCATGCAGCTGTGAGTGGAGACGTCACAGGGAGGGAGGAGGGAGACAAGGAGGAGGGGGACACAGAGGAGGCAGTGGCTGTTGGCATGTCTGCATGTGGATGTTGCATGTGTGAATGCTTGTGTGATCTGTGGTGCTTATGTCTGGATGAGCTGCCCTTGGGTGTTGAGGTGTGTGCAGGCTGGTCTGTAGGTGTGTCTGGGATAGGCAGAGGTACAGGGGAGTGGGATTGGGTTGAGGAAATTGGAGGGGGGAGGCAGGAGACAGGGACAATGGCTGCCGTCAGTGCTGAGGCCAGAGCGTTGAACGATCGCTGATGGGCAGCCTGACCCGAATGAATGCCCTCCAGGTATGCATTGCTCCGGTGCACCTCCCTTTCTACACCCTGGATGGCATTCAAAAGGGTAGACTGCCCAACAATGAGCGTCTGGAGGAGGTCAATGATCTCCTCACTGAGGGCAGCAGGGGTAACTGGGGCAGGGCCTGAGGTGCCTGGGGCGAAGGAGATGCCCGCCTTCCTGGCCGAGCGGGCACGGGGCGAACGCTGAGGGGCTGCTTGGAGGGCGGAGATGGTGCGCTGGGTGGCGGCTGTACCTGTTGTAGCGGTGGGCATGGATGTTGCCGCCACCACAAGTGAGCTCCCTTCCGAGGACGTGTCTGTGTCGCTGACGTCTCCACGGGTGCCCGTTGTGGAGCTCCCCTCGCCTTCCATCTCACTGGTGAACTCGGAGTCGGTTGCATGGCCCTCTGGGGCCATGTGAGATGCAGCTCCCTCGTGCTCTGATGCCACTTCTCCTCCGCCTGATGATGCTAATGCACACATGAACAGGGAGACCAAAAAAAAGGGGGGGGGAGAAAAAATGACATGTTGAGTGCATGCATTGGCGACACCGTTTGGCAGAGAGGACAGACACAGAAGCCCCCTGCACTACGCCGCGCACTCGGTGTACACTACTCAATTATTGTGACTTGGCCTACAAGCCTATGGACGACAACTGCACACATAGGTGACCACCCAGGGCCATGGATAGCTGTACTTAGCACCCTACAGAGGTGGGGGGCGGGGGCACAGGGCCATGCCTTACGAAGGGGCCTAGCCTACAGAAATCGCCCTGGCCTAGAGATACCCACAGCCCTCCTCCCCCACCCAGACACCTCCACTGTGCGCTAATATAGCAGAATGTGCTGATACTCACCCCCTTGTGTCTGCTGTGATGTCCTCACGTGCCCATCCAAATCGGGGTAGGCCACCGCCAGGATCCGGGACATCAGGGGGGTCAATTGCCATGTGGCACCCCTCCTAGGTTGGGAGGCCATCCCCAGCAGAGCCTCCGCGGTCTTTCTGCTCCCGCGGCGGATGTCCTCCCACCTCTTTCGGCAGTGGGTGCCCCGTCTGTTGTGGACCCCCAGGGTCCGGACGTCCTTGGCGATGGCACGCCAAATGTCGATCTTCTGATGGGCGCTGACCTATGTGACATGGACAGGGTGGGAAAATAAATATCATCATTTTCTGCATGGTCGATGTGAGTGGCCCCCTCTCCCCAACCTTGCCATATGGCACATGCTCTCATCTGTCGTGCGATGCATGCCTCATTCGCTCCCCTCCCCACCATCTTTCATCCACCCCACTCAACACAGGCATTGCCCACAAAGCATGTTCCCAGTTACTTACCTGTTGGTCTGGAGGACCGTAGAGTAGCGCATACTGGGGGAGGACCCCATCCACGAGTTTGTCCAATTCTTCAGAAGTGAAGGCAGGGGCCCTTTCCCCAGTCGCAGCAGCCATTGTCTCTTCCAGACCGAGGTCACAGCAGCACTTGCAGTATAGGTCCTCTCCTGTGGATGATCAGGTATCGAGTGATTAAGCAGAAAGGAAATGGCGGTCACGCCCGCGGCGGTGCGTACCGCGACCGTCGGCGCACATCGTCATTGGCTCCTGAAACCCATAGGGTTCAATGTTAACCAATGCGGCTTTGCGCCGCGGTCTTCGACCGCCTACCGCCACGGTGTGCCACGCCAGAGCATTGACCTCACATCCCATTGTCATACTTCACAGGTCAGGCAGCCGCCATTTCAAGGGTCCACATGGCTTAATTTCTACTGCGTCACACAGGCCTAGGCCTTGCATTGCCACTCATACAAGCCATTCAATGCATAGAGAATCGTGTAGTGTGCAAGCTGTGTGAACGTACCTGTGGGTTGCTTGACTCTGTGCTCCATGTTGTCCTTCCTAGGCACCGTCCGCTGGGACTTGCGAGGAGATGGAGGAATGTTCCTGTGTACAGACCGCTGGTGGACCTGTCGACAATGGAAGAAAGACATGTCATACTGACATACAGACTTGACCGTGCCACTATACAGGAACTGTGTGCCCAGCTGGAGCCAGACCTGATGTCACCCATCCGCCAACCCAAAGGGATCCCCCTCTAGTGCAGGTTCTGTCAGTGCTCCATTTTTTGGCAAGTGGGTCATTTCAATCAACAGTGGCCATTTCATCAGGGATGTCCCAGCCTATGTTTTCAAAGGTGTTGTCCAGAGTGTTGTCTGCCCTGATGAAATAAATGCAGAGCTACATTGTTTTCCCTGAGGTGGGGGATTTGGCTACAGTGAAGGGTGATTTCTATGCCCTTGGACATATTCCCAACATCATTGGTGCCATTGATGGGACACATGTGGCTTTGGTTCCCCCCAGAGAAAGTGAACAGGTGTACAGGAACCGAAAAAATTATCATTCGATGAATGTCCAGGTGGTCTGTTTGGCTGACCAGTACATCTCCCATGTTAATGCCAAGTTCCCTGGGTCAGTGCATGACGCGTACATCATGCGAAATAGCAGCATCCCTTATGTGATGGAACAGCTACAGAGACACTGTGTGTGGCTAATTGGTGACTCTGGTTACCCCAACCTGTCGTGGCTACTGACCCCAGTGAGGAATCCCCGGACCAGGGCAGAGGAACGGTACAATGAGGCCCATGGGCGTACTAGGAGGGTGATCGAACGCACCTTCGGCCTCCTGAAGGCCAGGTTTAGGTGCCTGCATATGACAGGTGGATCCCTAATGTACTCACCAAAGAAGGTGTGTCATATCATTGTGGCCTGCTGTATGCTTCACAACCTGGCTTTGCGACGCCAGGTGCCTTTCCTGCAGGAGGCTGGTCCAGATGGTGGTGTTGTGGCAGCGGTGGAACCTGTGGAGAGTGAAGAGGAGGAAGACAACGGGGACGACACAGACAACAGGGACAGAGTGATACTACAGTATTTTCAATAACACACAGGTATGATTCAACACCGGCATTTTACAATTACTTACAGTCTCCTGCCTCTCTACTGTCGGGCCTATTCCCCCAGTGTATGTTAACTGAGTTGTGACTTTCCCTTCAATTTTCAGAGATGTGGCCGCCACTGCGTGACCTCTGCTTTGTTTACCCATGGACTACAGCTGTGTGACAGTGGTATGTTCTCATCACTGTGTAACTGGACATTTTGGCAGCGTTATGTTTAATACATTTGTTCACAATACAGGCAGACTCCAGATTGTTTTTGTGCAAAAAGTGTTTTTATTAAAGTGTTGAATTTCGGGACATGTTTGAAAATCTTTGATGGGTGATGGTGGAGGAATGTCCATGGCAGAGTCCAGCTTTTCAGCCTCACAGGTGCATTGTCCATATGCCTGTGGAAGGTGGGGCTGGGGCAGTTTCAGGTTGGACAGGGTGACAATGTGGGACAGTGGGATGACATCAGGGGGTATCCTTTGCTGGCGGGGGTCTTGGCATCCTACTCTGTCTTCTTACGAGATCTCAGGCCCCGCTTGCGGGGTGGTTCTTCTTCTGCAGGAGGTGGGGTTCTGGTGGCCTGTTGTTGTGTGGGGGCCTCCTGTCCACTAGCGCCAGCGGAGGTGGTAGCCTGTTCTTGGTCCATGCTAGTGACAGGGGCCCTTTGTGGTGCCACATGGTCCCGCAATGTGGCGACAATCTGGTTGAGTGCCCCGACGATGGTTCCCATTGCGTAACTGATGCTTCGAAGTTCTTCCCTGAACCCCATGTACTGTTGCTCCTGCATGACCTGGATCTCCTGGAACCTGGCCAGTACCGTCGCCATCGTCTCCTGGGAGTGGTGGTATGCTCCCATGATGGAAGAGAGGGCCTTGTGGAGAGTGGGTTCCCTGGGCCTGTCCCCCCCCTGTCGCACAGCAGCCCTCCCAGTTCCCCTGTTTCCCTGGGCCTCTGTCCCCTGGACGGTGTGCCCACTACCACTGCCCCCAGGTCCCTGTTGTTGTTGGGGTGGTGGGTTAACCTGGGTGCCCTGTAGTGGTGGACACACCGCTGATTGACGTGTCCTGGAGACAGAGGCATGGGCCCGCTGGGTGGGAGCTGTGCTGGTGTTCCCAGAGGGGGTTAGGTCTGCTGTGGCCTGTGGCTGTGTGAGGGGAACCGACTGTCCCGAGGTCCCCGATGGGCCGGGCTTGTCATCTGGGTCCAGGGAGACAGAGCTGCTGTCATCACTGGTGGCCTCTTCTGGGGGTGGGATGGACATTTCTGGACCCTCCTGTGCGGTGTGGTGGTGTTCGGGTCCTGCAGGGGTATAGAGGTATGGTTATTGCTTCAGTGTGTGCCATATCGTGCAATGGGTGGGTGCCCGTGTACCCCAGGGCTGGCATTCCTGTGTGGGGGCTTTTGTGAGGGTGGCTTGTGGGGGAGATGTGTATGTGCAGTGGGCATGCTTTGGTGATGGGTGTCCATGCTTTGTGGACGCATGCAGGGCTAGGTGTTGGGATGGGTGGGTTGTGATGGTGAGCCATTTGCAAGGAGTTGGTGTGATGGGGGTGGGGGTGAGGGTGGGGGTATGATTTGGCATGCAGGTGGGGTGGGGGGGATGAAGTAGTGAAGATTAGACTTACCAGAGTCCATTCCTCCAGATACTCCTGCGAGGCCCTCAGGATACAGAATGTGCAAGACTTCCTCCTCCCATGCTGTGAATTCTGGGGGAGTAGGTTGGGGTCCGCCGCCAGTCTTCTGCACCGCGATGTTGTGCCTTGATACCATGGAACACACCTTCCCCCGTAGGTCGTTCCACCGCTTCCTGATGTCATCCCGATTTCGTGGATGCTGTCCCACAGCGTTGACCCTGTCCACGATTCTTTGCCATAGCTCCATCTTCCTGGCAATGCTGGTGTGCTGCACCTGTGTCCTGAAGAGCTGGGGCTCTACACGAACTATTTCCTCCACCATGACCCGGAGTTCAGCGTCTGAAAACCGGGGGTGTCTTTGGGGTGCCATGGGGTGGTGTGGAGGAGGTGTGGGGTGGTGTATGTGTTGTAGAGTGTGGTGAGTGTGGTGATGTGTGGTGTTTTGTGCGTGGATATTGTGTGGGTGATGGTGTGGTTTGCCTCTGTGTGATGGTGTTCTCTATTCTGTGCTGTCTGTCTCTGGCTTTCTGTCGGATTTTTTGGTCGTGAGGGTTTGTGGGTGATGTGGGTGTGTGTTTTATATTGTATTGGGTGTGTGGGAGTGGTGTGGGTATGTGTATCAGGTGTGTGTATTTCGAATTGTCCAATGTGGTTGTGTTTTGTAAGTGTGTGTGTATTTCGACCGCAGCGGTGTGTACCGCCAATGGAATACCGCGGTTGAAAGACCACCGCGTGGATTCGTGGGTCGGAATGGCATGGGCGTATTTCTGTTGGTGTGACGGTGGAGGTTTGGTCATCGCCAGTTTCCCGCTGACCTTTGGTGTGGCGGACTTTTGTGGATGTCGGGTTTTTGGCGGTTTGCCAGTTGCGGGTCAGAATGACCGTGGCGGTTTGCCGCACCCGCGGCGGTGTTATGGCGGTCTTCTGACCGGCGGTGAGCGCCTTTTACCGCCGAGGTCAGAATGACCCCCTTAGTGTTAGGTTAGTATAGTCTGTTAGTTTAGTTAGTGTTAGTGGGTGGGGGGTCCTGATTCTTTCTATTTTTACTTATTAAGTGTGTGGGTGGGTGGGCTATGTGGGGTTCTTGTGTGTTTAAGAAAAATAAAAAAATACAAAAAAATATATATTTGTCTAGGATAGTATAGTATGTGTTTAGGTTAGTATGTGTTGTCCTCCATGTGTCCCTTCTCATTACGGGGGTGGGGAGTTGATGTTTAGAACACTTCGTTAAATGTGATAAGTAAGTTTAGCTGAGGTTAGTTAGGGACAGTTGTGGGTAATGAGTGGTCAGGGTAGATTGGGGTAGGTAAGACTTTTCCCCCAGTTTCCTCTTCTGTGATTACCATTTAATAAATATATAGTTAACCCTTTACAGCATGTGTTAAATGCTACTTGATCATGGCCTTGGCATCAGTGTACATGAAGTTTGTTCTATTACATTTGTGTCCTATGCTACGAACAAATACCAACTGAGCCGTAAGATTGGCAGCTACCCCAGAGCTACCTTGCAAAGATTCCACCATCCGTTGCAACCACCAATCACAGTTAATATGGATCCCAACGTGCTTTTGTTGATAATTATGTTTTCTACGTCACAAACAGTGCTTCCAGACTTGGTATTGGGGGAACAGTTTTAGGTCTGACTGCAGTGTGATGTTCAAGGACACCCTTATAAGATGAGTTGTCGTAAGCACTCTTGTAGTCTTGTCTTCATGACTCACATAGATCATTTGTGACACTGTTCAGCATGATTACCTATTTGGATGTAAACTGAGACAGCTTCATTCATGCAGTTTTTGTAGTGTTAGCTTAGATTTGTGTGCACTGTTATATTTGTTAGTATTGCATGGTGACAACATTTTGCTGCCACTATTTGATGACTTAGATATCCCTTGAGGAAGCATTATTCTGTCCAACACAGCATGATGGTGTATGGTTTCTCACTTCATCAGATATTACCCTAAGGAAGGGCAGAGTATGATACAATCCTGGCCACTGTTCAGATTTATCTGACTACATAATATCAGGACAGTTGTATTGACAAGCTACGTTATTTGACAGTAGGCACATTCTACTGCACAGTTGATGTGTCACATTACCCAGAGACAGATTTGTTGTGTAAGTGCTATTTATTGAAAAGTGCTGTAGTGCTATATGTACATTGTCCATGATTGTGAGTCCATTATAGTGACATCTTACATTGTGATCCTACACAAGGGGTTAAGGAAATGCTTTTGACATGCTGGGGTGATGTTTCAGACGGTGCGGAGGGACAGGATTTGCCAATGAGTAAGAGAGAGACAATTACTGGGCAGGCTGACAAGATATACAGTGGTTAGCAGAACAGTCATTGAGTAGAGTTGTTGTAAGACTGGCATGTTACAAAACGCAGGACCTTGGTAATAGTTGGCCATGTGGCAGGGACTAGTGCTTCCGGGTACTTTTCTGTGTGAATGTGATCTGTTCCATGTCTTCTTCTTCGGATGTGTGTGTTGCCTCCTCTGTCCTTGTTGGTGGTGGTTGTGAAGGGGCAACACACACCTCAGTGTTAGAAGACGTGGAGTCAGACATCCCGGTCGCTGCTACCTGTGAAGGTCTTAAGGGCAGTACTGCAGCAAGGAGGATTTGCTGATTCTTAAGAATAGCAGTCACATCACGATGGTAGGCAGCCAGGTCGGCCCTGAGGGGTTCAATGTTGCATTCGTGCACGCATTGACAGGATTGCTGTTGTAGGTGTTGGGTCAACTGTATTACAGCTGTGCTGATTTCCTTCAGGCTTTTTTGCTGTTCCTGCAAGATAGATGTTAGCCATTGCATAGCTGCTGCCTGATCTGCAGATGACATCATGCACTAGCGCACACCCTCAAGGCTGGCTGCCATAGTTTGCATCCCTACCCGCACCTCATTGGCTAGCTTCCGCTGTACCCCAACTACAGTTCTCTCAAAGCTGGTGCCTGTGTTGTCTGAGTCCTCAGCTGTATTGGAGATGGCAGGTCTTACAATTGGGGTGGTGGGTGGGTCCTCTGTGATGGCTGCTTGTTCTGTGCTCCTCCTTGTGACTGAAGGTGGGGTCTGGAGGGTTCCAAGGACCTCTTGGATGGTCTGCTGGGGAATGTTTGTCAGCTCGTCATCCATGTCATCAGGGTATTCTGGGACAGGCATATCCGCAGGAGATCCATCTTCCTCTGCAATGAAACAGGGTACAATTAGTGTGTCTGTGTTGTGGCATGGGTGATGTGACATGCCTGCCTTGTGATGAATTCACATTGTGATCTTGTTTTGTGTTCATTGCTCCAGTCCTTCAGATGGGCATTCTTCCAGGCCTATGGCCCACCTGCATGTCACATGTATGTTATTGAGTTATTAGACTTGTCGGCATCATCTCCTCTAGGTGTTGGTGTTGGCCAAATAGAGAATTGCCACCTTCTTGTCCTACTCAACCCTCCGTCTACATCCATTCTCATGGTGAGACCTTTCACTGGCTGTGGGTGTTTTGATGGCCCTGGCAGCAACACTTAACAATCTGGACCTGCCCCAATCTCTGATCTTTCACATCCACTTGAATGTATTTGGCATGTGTCATATCCTATGCATAGCAATGTTATGACACGATATGGATGTTGGCATTGGTAATGTGTACAGCTGATGTTGGGAATGTGTGATACATTGGATTGCCTTGATAATCGTATCAGTGTCCTATTTCCTCCTCTGACTGTGCTGGTGTATTTTAGTGACTAGTTACATGTGTCCTCCCCCTCAATGCTGTTGTCTGGGCAGTATGACATTTGGAATGTTACATTGTGACCCAGGCACAGGATGGACCCTGACATATGCAGCATGGGTATGTCCTTAGTGCTGTGTAGCTCCTATTGTTGATGACATTGGCTGATGTTTGCGACAACTATGGGCATTGTCATTTGACAGGACTGGGGCCTTTGTCTTGTTTCAGGTGATTACTGGAGTTGTCATCATCAACCCACTAATTTAGGTGTGTATGATCCATGGGGAAGTTACTGCCATTGGCTACTTGAGCTGCACACAGAGCGGAGGTGGTAGTGGCAACTGTTGTCGCAGTTACATTCCAGTTGTCAGTATGGCTAGAGGTTGTTAATATGGCCCTAGTTAATGTAGGGGTATGGTGGCTGAATTGTGCCGGCATGTCAGTTTGACGTTGTGCCCTTCCCTCCTGGCGTGGCTTTACCTTTGCTCCATCGTTGGCATGGCAGCATGCCCCCATGGGACTGTTGTTGGTGTAGTGTAATGGTGTGCCCCAGCTTCTGTCTGTGCAGGCCATGCCCCTTTACCCATGCCACTCCATGTATATGATGATTTCCATGCATTTTGTGGTCAGTATCCACCCCTGCTTACGGTTGACATTAGTGCATTTTAATTCCCCATGCAACTTACCCTGCATGTGCGTTGTCTCCTGGTAGTCTGTGCTGTCCTGTCCTTGAATCCCTGTGACGATCTCCTCAGGGATGACGGCTGCGACCATCTCCTCCATGTGGTCCAGGGCCTCCTGGTGTGCTAGACTCCCACCTCCAGTCTGCAGTGCTGCCTTCCTCTTCCTGGACATCTTTTCCTTGGTCCTTCGCTTGCAGTCATGCCAGCGTTTCTTGCACTCGATGACTGTTCTGCCTACTTCTGCCACACTGTTAATCTTGTCGACAATTTGTTGCCATATAGCCTCTCTCCTACTGATTGGCAATTTTGAGATGACAAACAGTTGGTGCTGGTGTTCCGTCACCTCTTTAACCAGAATTTCCTGTTCCTCTGCACTAAAGCGACACTTTCTTTTCTTCTTAAGAGTGTTGTGGTTCTTGTGTGGGTCCTCCTGACTGGTTCCTGCTCTGTTGTCATCTTCCTGGGGTCTGTAGAGGCATCTGGGATCCGTTTTGGCTCTCCCCTGCTGAAATGGCTGTGTTTGCTGGGAATTTTGACGCTATTGCGTCAAAAAACGCCGCATATCCGGTGTGCGGTGTCGTAAATCGACCCACAGTCATTTCCGCCGCGTTAACGTCGTTTTGCTTTACGACTTGACGCTGCGGTGTGCGTAAAAAATAATTACTCACAGCTGTGGTTTGCGCCACCGTTAAATTTGACACCCGCACAGCACACCAAAATGACGTTAACCAGCGGTATTATTTTTGACGCAAAACTGCGCTGGTGCAGTTTTGCATCAAAAAGTATAAATATGGTCCAAAGACATTAGATGGCCCTCTTGTGCTGAGCAGAAGCGGGCAACGTTAGGCAGGTGTGGCTTGCCCATTCCAGGGTTCCCTTTCACACACCTTTTTCCCCCTACTGCATATCATAGGAGTCAGCAGGACACAGCCTCCCTGATCTAGCTCTAGACCCAGCCCCCCCTTGCATGTCACTGTGTTCCTGCCTCCCTAAGCAACCACTTGCCAATCATTGCTAGCACTTTTGAAGCTCAAAGGCCTGAGAGTATACAAGGGCATATAGTCTGCTCGTGCCTCTTCCCTGCAGTCATTTGATGGTATTTGCCTAAATGTGAAGGTGAAGCTGTGCTCACTCTCCAAGTAGCCATCCTGAAAACTCTGAAGGTCTCCTTTTCAGGACTTTGGTGATCGATCATGTGCCACTGACTTAGAGAAAGTTCTAGCCAATTCATACATACTTCATCTACTCCTCATTGGACCGCAACCCTTCTCTCTATTACTGTCTTGGCTCAATCGCCCCCTTACGAGACAGCATAAGAAGGGGGAAGCAGGGCATACACTGGGAACAAAGAAACATTTCCTGAATCCAATCGGATTGTGGCAGGAGAAGAACGATTATTGAGGTTATTAACGCCAACTGAGGGTGAGCATTGTGAGATCAGGCAAGGTCTGTGGGGCCATTAAACCTGCTTGCAGACAAAGCGACAAGGGCCAATGCAAAAATAAAAATAAAAACAAGATTTATAATATAGACACAGCTAAAGATGAGCCACTGGAGGGAGAGGGAGTCCATGACACCTTGATCCAGGAAGGAAAGAATAAGAGTTCTCCAGCTGCAATGAAACTGAGAATTACATATTTTTTAAAGCCTCTTACAAACACCAGGATATTGCAATTACTGCAATCCCCGGCTACCCAGTCAGGTGACAATAAGCAAGCCATCAAGCCAGAAAAGACTCTCAACCACCCCATGCTGGAGGGCTCAAGCTTGGCAAACAGGAGATCATTTATAACACTGGCCACAGTGCATTTACCTGGTCTATATGCTGCTCTCCCCATAAATACCAGCAGATCTGAAGTAACTCATAGAAGGATGCTGCAGGTACCTGAGCAAGGTGGCAACTTTGTAGCTGGGGTAATTTCTGAGAATAATCTCTCAATGTGGCATCACAATAACAGCGTAGACCACGGGGAGGTTATCAGTATATCCCTCATCATGGTGAATGTAGCCAACAACGAGCCAGCCGATTTGCTCCTGTTACAGGAGATGGAGACAATTCTCTTCAGCCCCTTCTGAGTGTCTGAATTGAGCCAGATCAGGTCTACCAAGAGAGGGGCAATAGAGGACTATAATCGCTTGCTTATTCCAATAAATTATGCCTTGCTGAATTGCATCCACCATCTGAGCATACTTCTCAAACCCATCCTGAGCCAGCCCCTCTTAATCAATCTAAAGGAATTTTTGGGCAATGTTCTTCCCTCCCACTTGGGCGAACGCAATATAGGGATGACTGTGTTGATGCAGAGGTGGAAAGTGTGCCCCAAAGAGTCATACACGCCACACTGGCAGTATAAAGTACAAGGGACCGGATGAAATAACAGTTTTGCTTACCCTGACCCCCAGTTGGTACCACTTTGGGACTCTCTCCTACATAACCTGGACTTAATATCCTCAGCTCTCAAAATCCACTCTGATAAATTAGAACTACAGGTAGCTCTTCTTAACATCATAGCTGTTCATGTCATGGGCAGTGACAATAAATTAAAGGCCTTTAATGAAATGATCCTCAGAGTGCAGGATGATCCTGTAACCAGTTACCACACCGGCCCATGTTCAACTACATTTGACCTCCTTACCTCTGCCCCAGGAATACTCTCAGCCACCCTGGAGGAAGGTAAAGGCACCACCCTCCAGCATGATGATTGCTGCCACGAGTCATGTCATATGGAGGAGTCTACATTGGAGGTGCAAGTGTCAGTGAAGACATATTTGACTACCCTTTTGCAAGGAAAGGACATAGGATCTACCAATGAGATTGCCCTGCCGAACAGGGTGTCTCCCCCCTCCAGGCCCATAGTCAGTCCCCCACTGCTACAGGGTCACCAAATCAAGCACATTCCATTCCTTCTGTAACTCAAATGCTGCATTCAAAATGGGAGAGGAAATGGCTGAGGAAAGCAAGAATGAACCAGGGCATCCAGGGTTTAAGAGTCAGCCTTCTTAGGACTAATACAGCTCTAGCCCGACAGCTACCACCTACACCCACAGCTCAGCCTTCAATATCAGCCACTTCAGCACATATTTCAAAAGACAATATGCCACCTAAGGTAAAATCGACCTACCACATTTTTCAGCCAACTGTTGCCTCAAAGCCCCACCAATTTCAAGATGGCGGTCATTTGTAAACAAGAGTCAATCCCCAATCCTCAGATTCCCTCCCAATTTAATTCAGCAATTTAGCCCGACCATCCAACCACTTCTGGAAACTCCTTTCTGGCAAAATCAACTGTGCCCTCCTTGCTTACGGTTAGACCTTGTGATGTACCCATTATTACTGTGGAAGGTGAAGTGTTCAACACAGTTGGTTAATTATAATTACACCAGTATGGAGGGAGTAGTCTCAGTCATCGGTCAACCAGACTGGCCCAAAGTTCATTGCTGAAAGTGTTTAGAAGCCAAAACCCCAACAACTTATGGCAATGGTGCTTCAGCGCCATCATCCCTGTCCGGGGGCAGAAGAATAAGTCTGTAAATTTGATCCACTGAATTTGGCCCACCTCACCTACAGGGAATCTTAGACTCATACAGGGGCTATTGAGCTGAATTCTGATGTGGTAGCGTCAACAGTCTCAGAGGTTCATAGCAATTGTGTAGAAATTATTGCTGATCCCTTGTTACTCGTCCAAAGGTAATCATGACATACTTAATTGGAGAACTATACTCACATTGATTGGCACCTTAGGGGACTTGGAACACATCACATCAAACAACCTTGAAATTGTGGAGTTTAAACTCCATCCAGTCACGCAGAGACCCAACTGTGACCTGCTGGCCACCCAGGAAATTGCCAATTAGGTCTGGGAGCAAAGGGACATATTTTTTAATTGGGGTATTGAAGTGGTATTCCAGTGTAACTCCCTGACTGTGTTCTGGCCAGGAGTTTCACTTGGCTCCACCAGCCTGCCCCGTGTCCCTGATACTGTTCGACTGCCGTCTGGACAGCAGTTCGAGGCCCTCCTCCACCCGCAGGCACCCGTCTGCACCTCATCCCTGGTGCCTAGTGGTAGGCTTTTCCTGCTGCCCTCGCGTGAGTAATCCTTCTGTGTTGCCATAATCTGTGTCTACTATTTTGTATTGGCATTAGTTTTTTCTGTGTTTTCCCTTCCATGAGTAATCCTTCTGTGTTGCCATAATCTGTTTCTGTGATTTATACTGCCGTTAGTTTTGCCGTATTTTCCCTCCCCTGAGTAATCCTTCTGTGTTGCCATAATCTGTTTCTGTGATTTATACTGCAGTTAGTTTTGCCGTGTTTTCCCTTCCTTGAGTAATCCTTCTGTGTTGCCATAATCTGTTTCTGTGATTTATACTGCCGTTTGTTTTTGCCGTGTTGTTCAGCACGTCTCTGCCTCCCTGCCCCCCGTTTAGCTTTCGTTTTTTACCTGGTTCTCACCACCCATTTTTTTCTGCTACCGGTCACTGTTCCCCTGCAGCTGCCTCCCCTGCGGCCCCGCCCCCTCGCACACCCATTGGCCCTCCTTCCCTCCTCCCAGCTGCTCCACCCTCCCACCCCACCCTCAATGGCGGCCGCTGTGCGGCTGCGCCGTTGGTGTGCCTGAGGCAAGCCTGTCTGCACCTGTCTGCGCCTGGACCGTGCCCAGCGCCAGTCCCTCTGGTCCCCCTAACCCAGACCCCCCAGACAACACTACTCTACAACCACACTCCACTCCCTCAACCCAGGACTTCTACACGCCTGCAACCAAGTCAACCCCAAAAACACGCAGGGACCTTTCACCTGCTATGCCTCCCGGTTCTCCTGCTCCCCTACAAACACCAGAAACACCCACACGCCCCACACCAACCCCAACGCTCCCCACAACAAACACCACAGCTTCAACGCAGAGAACTCCCACACAGCCCCCGCCCACCCCAACAAACCCTACCACAACAAGCCCCACAACCCAAACACACTCCACGATAACACCACCACAACCCACAGCACCACCAAAACCCCTCACACAAACACCATCGCGCACCACAACAACAACAGCCCCCACAACTGCCTTAAATGCATACTCCTAAACACCCGCTCCTTACACAAGCATGCCATCGAACAATGGGACCTTCTCACATCACAATCACCTGACATTGCCTTCCTCACAGAAACTTGGATGAACCATTCATCAGAGCCAGACATAGCCACAGCCACCCCTGATGGATACAAACTCCATCGCAGAGACCGCTTAAACAAACCAGGAGGCGGCATCGCCATTATACACAAAAACCCCATTAAGGTCACCACCAACACACACGACACCCTAGACAGCACAAAACACATGCATTTCCTAATTCACATAACCGACAACACCACCCTCAGAGGAAACCTCATCTACGAACCACCAGGGCCTCACCCCCCCTCCTGTGACGCCATCGCTGACACCATCAGCCCTCACCTCCACAGACTACATCCTCCTCTGTGACTTTAACTTTCACCTGGAGAACCCACACAACCACAACTCCTCATCCTTTCTAGATAACCTCACGAACCTCACACTCAAACAACTGCTCACAGCACCCACCCACTCAGCAGGACACACACTGGATGCAATCTTCACCTCAAGCAACCACATAACCTACACTCACACCACCGAATTCCACTGACCACCACTGCGTCCACTTCTCCTTCTCAAACCCCCCACACACCACCACCAACACACCACACCCTACTGCATGTGGGACAAGATCCCCACAGAGCACCTGAACTCACAACTCGCGCAGAACCCCCCCACACCAACGACCCCAACATTGCTGTCCATAACCTCGCACAATGGATCACAACCTGCGCAGACTCACTCGCCCCTCTCAGAAGAAACATCACCACCCGCAACATCAAGAACGCCCCCTGGTTCACCACTGAACTCCAAGCCTCCAAGCGTGAATGCTGCAAAGCAGAGAAAGCTTGGCGACAGGAACCCTCACCCACCAACTTCTCCACCCTCAAAACCACTACTCGCAAACACCACCAACTTATACACACCACCAAAAGAGCATACTACAAGGAACGCATAGACAGTAACTCTCACAACAGCAAGGAACTCTTTACCATCATCAAAAAGCTCTCCAAACCCAAAGCCAGCAACATGGACCCCATGCACACACAACTCCTCTGCGACTCCCTCTCCAACCATTTCCACTGCAAAATCTTAGACATACACAACAGCTTCAAACCACACGCACCCGCCACACACACCTCCGACTCGACCAGCAAAGATCCTCCAACCTCCCCAACCTACTACTCACCTGGGCCCATACCAATGATGAAGAAACTGAAAAAACAATGAATTCCATCCACTGAGGCTCCCCCTCGGACCCCTGCCCCCATCGCATTTACAACAAAGCCAGCCCATTCATCGCCCGAAGCTTTGCAACATAATCAACAACTCTTTCAATGCCGCCACCTTCCCAGACCCCTGGAAGCACGCAGAAGTCACCGCACTCCTGAAAAAGCCCAAAGCTGACCCTGATGACCTCACAAACTACCGCCCAATTTGCCTCCTCCCCTTTCCCGCCAAGGTCGCCGAGAAACTAGTGAACACCCGCCTGTCCCACTTCCTAGAGGAAAGCAACACACTCAACACTTCCTAGTCTGGGTTCCGCAAGAACCACAGCACTGAGACCGCCCTCATGGCATGTACTGATGACATCAGAACCAGAGTCGACAAGGGCAAGACCGTTGCATTCATCCTCATGGGCCTCTCCGCTGCCTTCGACACTCTCTGCCATCAAACACTCTGCACATGCCTCCACAACGCAGGTATTCGATACAAGGACCTAGACTGGCTCACCTCCTTCCTCACCGAAAGAACCCAGAGAGTCCGCCTCCCTCCCTTCCACTCCTCAGCGACCAAAATCATCTGCAGAGTCCCCCAAGGGTCCTCCCTCAGCCTTACCCTTTTCAACATTTACATGTCCCCGCTTGCCAACATCCTCCGACCACACGGAATCACCATCATATCCTACGCAGACGACACCCAGCTCATCATCTCCCTCACCCGAAACCCTACCACCGCCAAAACCAACCTCCACGCTCCACTCCTTGACACCGCCACATGGATGACAGCAAACCACCTCAAGCTCAACTCCAACAAAACCGAAGTCATCATTTTTGGCCCCAACAAAACCATATGGGGCGACTCCTGGGGGCCCACTGCCCTAGGCCCCCCACCAATACCCTCAAACCACGCACGTAACCTCAGCATCATCCTTGAACCCTCCCTCTCCATGACCCAGCAAATCAACGCCATCACCTCCTCCTGTTTAAACACACTCCGCATACTGCAAAAAACATTCAAATGGATTCCCATAGGGACCAGAAAGACCGTCACCCACGCACTCATTAGCAGCAGGCTAGACTACGGGAATGCCCTCTACTCCGGCCCCACACTCAAATTCAAACGCAAACTCCAGAGGATCCAGAACGCAGCCGCCCACCTCATCCTGGACCTCCCACGCCATGAACACATCTCGCCACACCTCAGATCCCTTCACTGGCTTCCGATCGACAAGAGGATCACCTTCAAAATCCTCATCCACACACACAAATCCCTCCATAACACCGGGCCAACCTACCTCAATGAAAGATTGAACTTCCAAACTCCCACCCGCCACCTCTGCTCCACCGACCTCGCACTCGCCACAGTCCCCCGCATCCAACTCGCCACCACCGGAGGCAGATCCTTCTCCTACCTCACGCCCAAGGCCTGGAACTCCCTTCCCACCAACCTCCGCAAGACTCAGATCCTCCTGCTCTTCAGAAAAAACTTCAAGATGTGGCTGTTCGAACAGTAACCCACCTCCCCCCCACAGCGCCTTGAGCCCCTCACGGGTGAGTAGCACGCTCTATAAATGTTTTGGATTGATTGATTGATGACCCAACCTCGCTACTCCACACCATTACATCAGAGTTCTGCCTACTCTGTCTCCTCCCACAGAGCTATCTTTGGAGGAGTGCTTGACGCTGAGCAGCAAAGGAATGATTATGAGCTTCTGTAAGTCACCAGCGTCCACAATAATTATGGATCCTGGCAAATTGTCACCCGCACCTCCGTCCCCCAGCATTGTAGTACGAGGTTTCGGTCTTTACGAGTGAGCGGCATGAAATACGCACTCTAGCTCTATTTCCAGAAATTCATATGTCAATCTCAGTTTAATGGCGGGTAAAATCAGTGATGAGAGCTTCAGATCGGCTGTTGGTAGCACTTTATCCAATGCTTCCAGCCTGCCTACACATCAAGAGCCAACAAAGATCAACAGTGTGTATAATGTGGAAACGCCCCATTGGACGTCCAATTACTTTAGGGGCACCCCTGTTATCTTGTGCTTAATCTCTGTGATGCAGCACTTCCACCCCAGAGTCCTTTGAGCTCACCATCATGTACAGCCAAGAAGCAAGTGCTTCTTTTTTGGAATGTACCAGGCCTTAGGGATGAATGCAATAACATATTGTGGGTTGATTTTATGGAGTCTTTCAGAATTGCCTGTCTTCAAGAAACCTGGATTATAGTGCCATCACTCCTAAATGGTTTTAAGACTTTACATTTTGCCACTTTCCCTTCCCCTTCTGGCAGACCCATGAGAAGACTGGTAATTTATCCCTCAGTCATGGTTCATACCATAGTATTTTTCTACAGAGCAGAAACACCATTTTATCAATTGCTCAACCCTTCTCTCACTCAGAAAAAGGTCTTTGTAGGAGTTGTGTTACCCAAAGTTTGGGGGAGCAAGGTGGAACAAAGTCAGAAACATGCCCTCTGTCATATTGTATACTTTGCTGGCCTCTCCAGAAGGTATGCAGCTTTAGTTGCTACTTAATGCCCCGCATTGTCAGAATTTCCGCCATTTGAGGTTCTGACTAAACTTACTCCATCGACTAGTTGCATTCCCTCACTGTAAAAAATGGGACCATAACCTTGATCCATGCCCCTGTGATCTGATCGCTCTTCAAAGCACTTTACATGTTTTATTTTTATCTGCAGATTTTACCCTAAACAGAGCTCATGCACTGTCAAAGTTCACTTAAACAAATTTTCCTTAAGATATTGCACTTCATGTTTTTTCAAAGCTTAACTTTGATGAAGTTAACCCATTGTGTGGAACCAATATTTATATCTTGCGTTATTCTTAGTTATGCGTCTATCTACATATTGCTCATGATCAAGGTCAGATATTTTTTCATACACCAATGGGAGGTAAGATTTTATCACTACGGAGCACCTTTAGATCACTGCACTTTGAAGGCCACCCCTTACAATGAATGCTTTAATTTGCTTGAAGCCAGTGTCTTTTTTCCATACACTCTCCCCATCCACTCTCTGATACAGCAGATGTGGTGATTGCTAGAACTGGGCATTCTAGTGATTCCTCAAGCTCATCATTTGCAATAGGTGAATTTGATAAGAAATCACTGGCAAGCTTTTGAATACCCAGCACATATTTCACTTTAAAAACAGAATCCACTTAGCGATCCAAGGAGTGCTGTGATCAGCTTCTTTAGTTGTGTATATGAAAGTAAGAGTTGGTGATCCATTCATATATTGAATGGTAAACCCCAAAGGAAGAATGTCAAATGTTTCACAGCCGAAAACCATGCTATTGCCTGCCTCCTTTTCAACTACAGAGTAGTTATGTTAAGCCTTGGACAACACCGCAAGGTGAACGCTACAATTTTTTCCTTCCCATCTACAATTTGGGAAATAGCATCACCAAGGCCCGTATTGCTGGCATCAGATTTGAAAATGCCTTTTCTTTTAGTATTGAATATTCCTAAGGGTGCAGTTATAGTAACCTTTTTTAAGAATTAAAATTATTTTTCACATTTATCATCCCAAACAAAATGTGTGCCACCTTTTAAAAAGCAACATTTATCATTGCTCATATCTGCAAATATTTTTTACATATTTTGACATATTCTAATAATTCCACATAGGATTAAACATATCTTGACATATTCTAATATTTTCACATAGGATTAAAATCTTTTTTATTGGGACGGGGAGCTTCCTTTATTGAATCCTCAAGGCTCACCTTCGATCTGAATCCCTCTTTAGAGATGGTGTGACCAAGGTAGTCAACTGAGTTGACACCAATTTGACATTTATCTTGATGCACTCTAAAACCTGCATCTCTAAGTTTTTTAAATGCTTCTCATAAAGATTGTACATGGTTGTATGCATTTGCCCCATAAACCAGTATGTCATCTTGAAAGTATAAAGTATTGCAAACCCCTTTTGGAAAACTACTGCTGCAGATGCCAAATCAAATCAAGCCAAGCCAGCCAAATGGCATTCTACAGAACATGAAGATCTCCATGGGTGTAACGAATATTGTTAAGGCCTAAAAGTAAGGATGCAGCTCTATTAATGATATGCTCTTGAGAGGTCAATAACACTGAAACACTTTGCTTCTCCTATTGTACTCAACATTTCATTCACACAAGACAATGGGTGCCAACCCAGATACTGTTGGGGAAACTATATAAGTTTACACAAAGTCATATGCCCTGTTCATTTGCCTTAGTTGGAAGGACCATGGGTGCTATCCATTCAGAACAATCCATGGGCTGAATGATTCCTTGATTGGTTAATTTGGTGAGTTCCTGCTCTAACGGTTCTTTCATAAGGTGTGGCATTGGATGTGTTTTTTTGCACAATGTGTTTAGCACACATCTTTAACTTGATTTTATGATGAAAATTGTGTTACAGACCACATTTTTCTGAACATTATTCTGAGAATTTACCACAAATTTATCACAAACAGATCTGTAAATAAGAAGTACTTCTTCACTGTTTAACTGTTATTAAGGTCTAAGACAATGCCTAACTCTATTAGAAGTAGCCATCCCAACAAACCAATATCATTTTTATCTGCCTACATTTAACATAGGTTGAAAAATCTTTGAAGTCAAAATGAACCCTGACCATGCCTTTCAAGTGGAATAAGGTGTTGGTTGTATCTAGTAGAAGATATAGCAGGCATTTCTAACTTTAGTTCACCTTGTCATGAAATTATTTGAAACTGTTATTTTTGATCAAGGTATATGTAGAACATGAGTCAGAAAACATTATTACCCCATCACTATCTAAACACACCCCTGCATTTAGGATAGTTTGTGTTAGTACAACTTTCAACATCATTCAATTGGAAGACAATTTTCTTCCCTTTGTGGCAAACATTCTCAATGGAATTTCCTTCTTTCCCTTCACTGTCTCCACACCGGTTTGTGAAATGGCATCTCTTTTTTCCTTTCCTACGAGGGGTGTTCCTTGCCTGACAAAACAAGCTAGGTGGTTACTGCTTCCACAAGGAAAACACTTCAACTTACTAACTTGTGTAGTGAACTTGTTCTTATTCATTGTGCTGTTTTTAATTTTACCAATTTCATTCTTGTTTGTCAGTTTTGATCTCACCTACTGACTCAGACTCAATTTCTTTAATGCACTGAGCTGTATCTTTAACTTATTTGACAATCTGAATAGCCTCTTGTGAAGTGGGATTTTTAGATAATAACTTGTCTTGGTTGATTAAATTATTTGTGCATTTGACTAATTGGTCTCCTACTAGGAAATCTGCTAAAATGTAAAAATCACATACTTTGAATAGCCCTCTCAGTACTGCAGATAATTAGTCAAGCTTTCTTGTTTGCTGAAAGCTTGTAGTGTTCTTAAACCACAGTAATTTTGCCTTCAAATGTCACTTTATAAACATATAAATTACTTTCTTCAAAATCATCTGGGGGTTCAGTAGTTACTGGTAGAGTTTCACAACTTTTCTGCCCTGAATGTTCATGTTATGTAGGAGTATATGATGTTTACTAACATGACAAAATCATTCTCTGTTTGAACAGGTGGTGGTTCTCTCATGCTTGCAACATCAATATTGAATGAAGAAAAAACAGTATAAGGATAATATGAAATGTATATTACTATAAAGATCTTAAATAAACATAACCTATATTACGTTGTAAATAAGCAATATATAACTTACAAGTTGCGTAGGGCTAGGTGTAAATACAATATGTAATTTAGGTAATTGCAATTGCCAGTGTATCTAAAATGTCACAGAGAGCTTAATATGTTATTGCAATATACCTCTTTGATGAGGTACGCATATCACAAAGAAAACTCTCGTCCTTGAGTACAAACCATATCCCAAGCAGGATACAGTGGGTTATCTGTGGTGATTTACACTGTGAGTGATAATATAACAATGACACACTGTATTGATGAGGTAAGTGTCTGACCATAAAGTTCCTCTAGAACAAGTTATGGGTTCGGTGAGAGCATCCCCACTCAGTACAAGGTTTGTATAGTATAGGTTTGTGTGTCACAGTGACACACCATTTGAAACACTTCTGGTACGTATGTGTGTGTCCCTGTGAATGTGGAAAGTATCCTTGACAGGACTGTGAATGTGGAAGGTATCCTTGCCAGGACATTTAAAAAGGCCAACATTCATTGTTCAACAAGTGCTGTGATGGATTTATCTATATTATAACCAAAGTCTCAGGAGAAAATCACTGGCTAGATTATGAGGATGGATGGACTGTACCCAAACAGCACTGCAATATAGGTGACATCTCCACTAAGTTACTCATCATCAGAAAGAAGGCTGGTGGTATGCAGGCCTCCAGGGGCTGGGCAGGCAAGGTAACTCCAGTCAAGTGGGCATGCCCAAGTGTACTTCTTTGAGGAACAGGGTAATTGTAATTGTATTTATATAGCTCGTACTACCTTTGGGAAGATGTGTTGAAGTGCTTTTCGGAGAGTAGTGCTTTACTCCAGAACCCAAAAGGATTAGTGGTGGATTAGTATAGGGAAATATGAGTTAAGTTGAGTGATGGGCATGTGAGTCAGTTAGTTGGATTAAATAGAATAATGGAGGGATAGCAGAAGGAAGAATCTAAAAAAGTGTTAATTGGGAGATCATAGTAATAAGATGAGGTTTGGGATGAGTAAAAGGAGTGATGGGGAGGAAAGAATTTAGAAGGGTTGTTTGGAAGATCATAATAGTAAAATGAAGGTTGGGGTAAGCCAGGAGAGATAGAGGAGGGAAGAGCCTAGAAAGAGTTACTTCGGAGATCATAGTAGTAAAATGAGGTTTGGGGTGAGTCAGAGAGTGGAGATAGAGGATAGACTGAGAGAGGTATAGGGTGAGACAGAGTAGTGCATTGGAGAAAGTTAACGTTTTTTTTGTTTTCTTTTTTCTTCAACAGTAGGAGTAAAGTAATAAATATATAGCTACATGACTACATAGAAAGAGTTTATGTGTAAGGAAGATAATTACTGAGATTTAAGGTTGTTTTGTGTAAGCAAAGACTTTCAAGTGATGCAGTACATGAAGGTAATTTATTTGTGTATTTTTTATAGCTCAATTTTAATTGTATCTTTTCCTTAATATTTCAATAGTGAAAAGCTTAACTTATATAAAAAAACAATGCAATGATCTCTACATATGCTAAGCATGGAATAATAAATATATAAATCTAACTGTAAGTAACATATAACTTTGTTAAGAAGACCTAAGGAGCATCTGTATATTTTAAAAACCATAGTTCTTATACATATTCGTTCAAAGAAATACACATATCTAGATATTTACATGTAATCAAATTATACATGTTTACATTCACAGGGATATGCTATACATTAGTGTTTGACTATGGTGGTTATGTAGGAAAGAGCCAACTCTTGAGTAGTCCTCTGAAGATAAGACAGTTATTAGTGGATTTTACATTTGGGGGTAACAAATTCCATAGTTTGGATGCTTGAACAGAGAAAGATGTACCACCTATTGTCTTTTATTGTATGGTGGGCGTTTGAGGCAAGGTGCCAATCTTGCACATAGGTTGCTTTGTAGAATGCAGTTAGTGATTTTATTCTAGAAGGAAAGCCGTCCTGTTCTATGTATTGCTTTGCGGGTCATACAAAGCAGCTTGAAGATGGATCTTCTGTCAACCAGCAACCAATGTAGGGCTCACAAGCCAGGGGAAATGTGGGTTTGTGGCTTTACATGTAGGAGTGGTCTGGCAGCAGAGTTTTGAATCCATTGTAGTCTTTTCATAGTTGATGGAAATGATCTGTGTTAGAGGTCATTGGTGTAATCCAGTTTGGACAGTACAAGACAGACAGTAGCCTTGACCTTGTGTGGAAATCCCAGGTGGGGGAAGCTGTGTTGCAGAGTATTCATGGTGATGCAGCTTCAGCTTGCTAATTTGACCATTTGGTGCAGAGTGGGTCAGGATTTGCAATCACCACATGTATGTATTTCTGTTTTGAAAGCATTCAATTTGAGATGGCTCCATGTCATCTACTGATCAACGGCTCTGAGGCAACTGAATATTTTTGAGTTTACAATATCTTTGGGGCTTTCCATTTTAAGGAGTATTTGTGTGTCATCTGCATAGTTGTAGCATGTGCGCTGAAATTCCTTGATTGTTGCTGATAATGGCTTCATGTAGATGTTGAAAAGCATGGGTGAGATGATGAGGCTTGAGGGATCCCTGCTTTTGTAAAGTACAGTTTGGATGAGATATGGGGGGTATGGATGACATTTTGTTCTATTATGAATGTGATCCAGTCGAGAGCAGTCCCGTCTATGTTGGCTTTGTAGAGTCTTTGTATTAGGATGTCATTGTCAACTGTGTCAAAGGCAGCTGAGAGCTCCATGAGAAGTAGTGCAGCAACCCCCATTGCAGTCAACTGTGTTTTTAAGGTCATCTCAAATGCTGATGAGGGCAGATTCTGTGCCTCCTGCTGGGCAGAATCCAGTTTGGAAGTCTGAAAGTATTGAGTTATCTCCAATTAATTGTGACATCTGTGAAAATTCTGCTCTTTCTATCAGTTTGCCCAGGAAAGGTCAATTTATAATTCACTTGTTGTTGTTGGGGCCATGAGGGGCCAGATTTGCTTTGTGAATAATAGACTTTTTTTAGGTCTTCTGGAAAGATTCCCATAGTTAAAGAATTATTCATGATTCTTCTTACTGGTGTAGCAGCAGAGGTAGATTAAAGAATGTTCTTGAAAATGTGTGGTGGACAAGGGTCAGAAGGGCAGCCCCTCCCCAGATCGATAAACTCATTTTGTGATATTTGTTTGAAGGAAGGCAGAGGATGGGTTAGCTTACACTTGGAAGGGATGTTTGGAAATGGGTCAGTGCTGGTAGTTTTCCTTTGTTTTAAATAGCAGCCCAACTTGTCTGCTTTGATTTTGCAAGGATTCGCCAGTTTGACATGGAATGCTTGAGTAATGGAATGAGTTCCTTCCATGCATTTAAGTTCACAAAATTCAATTAGAATTTGATAAAATTCTTTATTTGCACATTTAGCATTTTAAATTTGTCTGATTAGTACCTTGTTAGCCTTTTTGATTCTTGATTTGTATATTATCTTAAGTTTGGCAGGGAAAGTTTGTCTTAAGTGCTGATTTGTCGCAGTCTTCTGATTTGTTGTTTTACCTTTTTAGTTCTGTATTCCTCCAAGGTGCTTGTTTTCTTTTGTTCTGTTTTGTTGTTCTTAGCGGTATTAGGATATCAAAAGCTTCCTGTGGGTTTTGAATGGACTGGAGTAATCCCTTGAAAAGTAACTAGTTCTGGATTTGCAAAAATGACATCTAGGACGTGTCCAGCAATGTTTGTGAAATTATGTACGATCTGTTGTAGGTTTAGTATGACTAGGCCAGTGATGGTAGTTTTTGGATTGGGCAATTTGTCAAACCAAATGTTTAGGTCCCCAAGAATGCATAAGTTGGTGTGTGGTGTTAAAAAGGTTTGAAACTGTGTCTAGAAACATGTCTGGGAATATTGCATTGCTAGATGGTGGTCTGTAAAGGAGGAGAAAGTTACAGGAGGAAGTTGGTGGTAGGGTTCCATCGGTTGATGAGGGTCTCACAACCTTGTATGGAAACATCATCAGCTTTGGTGAGACTTATTGTTTGCTTGAATCTAACTGCTACGCCACCTCCTCTTTTGCCTATACAATTTTGTGTGATAGATTGATAGGCTGGAGGAACGGCTTCATGCAACACTGGAGCCATGACATCTGCCAACCATGATTCAGTTATGAAGAGTAACACAGGTTGTGTGTCAGTGAGTAGGTCATAGATGTGGTGCTTATTTTTAGAGAGTGATCAAGCATTTCTTAGCAGGCACTTTAGAGATTGTGTTTTGGTGGTGGTGTGACTTTGTTTTCTGGAAGAGTTAACTATATCATGAACTGTTAGTAGGTATGAATTGGTGCTGGTACTAATTGTATGAGGGTTGCAATAGTGTTGTTTTTCTATACATCGTTTTCCTCGCTCAGCAGGCTTAGAAGGCATTTTGTTGGGTCTGTGAATGTTGGTGGTAGAGATGTTGGTTTTGTCGTTTTATAGAGTAGCATTGTTGTGTAATAGACACAGAGATGTGAGGTTGTGAAAATTAGCTGATGTTTATTGTGTTTGCGACTTTTTAGGGTGGAAGGTTTATGGGTTAAGGGTGGTTGTGAAGCATGTGGGATACATTTCAAGGCTCTGAATTGTGCAACGGATGAGAGGAGGGTGAATGAGAGTTGTTGTATTGGTGTTTATGTGATTGGTGTTAGTGAAGATCGAAAATTTGGCAGTAAAGGTGGTTTACAAAGTATGTTATTTGTGTAGTCATGAGGGTGGGAGTGGGTGTTTCTAATTTGTGACGGAAAATTTTATGAAAGTGTGTGTGTTTGATTTTGATGTGCTGGTATATGTGTTATGCTTTGTTTTTGTGGCGTAGTGACAGGAGATATTGATGAAGCGGTTTTCAGAGAAGGATTTGTATGTAAAGTACTATTGGTGAGTAGAGTTTGAATGGTAAAGGAATGGTAATGTGCTTTGGAAGTGAGTGTATGTGGTGTATAAGAGGGAATAAACAAGAGTTATGAGTGTTTGAGTTAGATTTTATCATTGGAAGTGATAATATGTTGAGTGGCGTGCAAGGATTGTTTGATTGTGTGCTTTTGGGAAAAAAGAAGAGGAGGATGTTGGTCGATGATATGATAGAAGGCTGAGTATAAATCTGGTTATCAGGGGTCTGTTAAGAGGACGTAGAGGACGGAGCTAGTGTTGTGTATGAATAGGAAGTGGATGTCTTGATGCATTAAAGTTATGTATAATGTAGCTTTGTGTTGTGTTGGTGATGTGTGGATTTGTTAGTGGTATAGGACATAGTGGTGTTTTGTGTGAGAATGACTGTGCCATAGTGTGGTAGGTGTGGTTTGTGGGGTTTTGTAGTTGCTGTTGAGACATTGTAATGTGGATAGTGTTTGTTTGTGGTAAGTGAGTAGTGTGCATCTGCTGAGAGAGTGTTACTATGTTTGTAGGTATGGTGTGGAGGTGTGGATGGCAAAATGGGCAGCATTTCTGGCCCTAGGCCCACCTGCCCTGAACAGGCCCAAACGAGCAAATGTCCTTGTCCTCTCCACCCATACCCTCAATGATTGGGCTGTGACAAACTAATAAAATAGCCCTGATGGCCAATGAGAACCCAAGCCCTAATCCTAATCAATCAGAACATTAGCCCTAAACTCTAGAGCCAATGGAAGACCTGGCTTTATTAACCAATCACAGCCTTAACCCTATTAGCCAATCAAAACCCAAACTCTAAATCCTTAGTCCAATGGAAGCCCTAGTCCTAGCAACAAATCAGAACCCTAGCCCTAACAGCCAATCAGAACTCAAACACTAAGCCCTTAATCCAATAGAAACCCTAGCCCTAGGAACTAATCAGAACTCTAGCCCTAACAGCCAATCAGAATTCAAACCCTCAGCCCTCAGTCCAATAGAACCCTAGCCATAGTACCAGCAAAGAGAAATTTGCGGGTAGACCAAAACAATTGTTTTAAATTACAAAATGCACAAAAACCAAGAGGTACATTTAAACATGGGTAGGGGAAAAAACACTTTTAAATTTCAAGAATACACAGCACAAAGTCTGTGTTCTTACCACATTCTATGGCATTTGCTCACTGGGCTTTTTAGGGCACAGAGAAGCTGGGGTCACAAAATGGAGGGGGCTGTCTTGGGGTTCCCTCTACAAACTTAAAGGACCAGTGCAGGTGTGAGAGGAGGCCTCAGAGTTGCATGGGAGCTAGAGGACCAATCAGCAAGCCCAGGCTGCTGGGCAAGGGGCAGGGAGGTGCTCCTGAATTCAGAATATGTTTAGATGTATACAGGCTCAATACACACTTTGTAGCTACCTGGTCAGCTCTGAAGGTAAGGCCGAATTCCAAAGCCAGTAAAATGCTGTTTTTCACTCACTTAAACTAATCACTTTTTCAAGACAAAAATGAGTGCTGCATACGCTTTCCAGACACAGTTGAAACCATAAAGCAGATTGAACAGTCTCTTAAAAATACTCTGGTTAGCCTCTGAGGTGTATTTCGCCTTTTTACCTTGTGGGAGGGGTGCTTAGTACAGTATAGGGGAAACACTAGGAGAGAAATGGAAACAGTCACGGGTAGAACAAAACAGAAGTTTTAAGTTACAAAATGCACAAAAACAGAGAGGTAAATTTAAACAGTCATGGGTAGGGGGAAAAGCACTTGTAAATTTCAAGAATACATAGCACAAAGTCTGTGTTTTTACCACCTTCTTTGTCTTTTGCTCACTAGGCTGTTTAGGGCACAGAGAAGCTGGAGTCAATGTTAACGGTCATTCATGATGGGAAACATTACAGCAGAAGGCCCCTCCCACCCAACCACTGCTCCCAAGAAACATACAGCTGTGTAAACCAAGAAGCAGGACAGCCCCACGGGGAATCCTTTGATACAAAGCAGTGCTCAACCATCCCAGAAACAACAGACTCCAGTGGGCAGGTGAATTCCAGAGGCACTGAACCTAATGCTCATGGGTTTCACTCGGCAATCCCTTGAAACAAAGCAACGCTCCTGAGAGATGCTGAAGATAATGATTAAGGGCCCTGTTAAAGAATCCTTTCAATTGGGGCAAAGATCCTCGTACTTCTCTGGAAGACGTACCTCAACAGTCAGACAACCATCATAAACACTGAGAGTAGTGTTCTCCCAAGTGTTTATGTTAAAAATGGTGTTCAGCTGAACGCAAATTTAGAGAAAGCCTTGCAGTGAATAGCTTGGTTACTTAACTCTAGTGTGCATTATAGAGTTAATACTATTTCTTGGCTAAGCTCATATGTAAAGGGATGTTTTATAGCTGCCTTTCACCTAAAGATTATAAATGATACTCATCTCAGTAATGATGGCAATTAGGGGACTTCACAGTGAGTGAAAATAAGGTGCTATTGTCCCCTTCACAGCTGACATCCTCGTTGCAAGTGAAGTTATAGGACGCACAAGGCTCAAACAAGCCCACTGGTTCTGGAGGGCGCAACATGCCCATTGGTTTGTCCTGGGGAGTGCAAGGCCGCAGTCTCTCAAGTGGGTGACTTGTCCACTGGTTCTGGAGGGGGCAACATGCCCATTGCTTTGTCCTGGGGAGTGCAAGGCCACAGTCTCTCAAGTGGGTGACTTGCCCACTGGTTCTGGAGGGAGCAACCTGCACAGAAGCCCCTGGAGGGTGGACTACATAGCGTCCACCGACGGTGATGGCTGCATGGTGGTAGTGGTTGGGGGAGGCTCCTGGGCAGCCCCTGCACTCACTGATGGCTGCATGGTGGTGGTGGTTTGGGGAGGCTCCTGGGCAGCACCTGTACTCACTGATGGCTGTCTGGTGGTGGTGGTTGGGGTAGGCTCCTGGGCAGCCCCTGCCCTCACTGATGGCTGCACATCCACAGCTGGCGGTGAGGGCCCCGTGACAGCTGCTGGTGGTGGCTGTGTTAGCCTGACAGCTTCCGTTGGCGTAGAGTGCCTCTTCTCTTCCTTTTCATGGCTCAGGGAACCCTTACCCTTCCTGGCAGGGTTGGATGGGTTCTTCCCCTCTCTGCCTGGTGGTGCAGGCTCCTTACCCTTCCTCACAGCTGGTGCAGGCTCCTTCCCCTGTCGTAGGTTTTGTATCCTTACCACTGCGAGTAGGTGGTGCTACCACTATACCCGTGGACTGTTTGGCTGAGGTGCTGGGCTGTGTTCTTGGTACCCTGCCCATACATGCAGGACGGGGGGAGGGAAAAGGTCAATTTGAGAAAGAAAAAGCTTTTTTAGGGACGTTGGGGCGGGAGGAGTAATGGGAGTGGAGGATGAGGGAGTGGTTGTTGGAGGTGTATGTCTGCTGGATTTGGGTACAGGTGCATGGGCTGTATCCAGTTGTGAGGTGGATGGCTGTTGGGTGTCTGACTGCTTGCGTTTGTATCCTTTAGGAGGGGGGGACCTAGACGGTGGGAAAGGACACAGGGGATGCGTGCATGGATGTTGTGGAGGTGTCTGCCAGTGAGGTGTGTGTTATGCTTGGTGTGGTGATGCTGGTAGTGGATGGTGATGTAGTGCATGCAGGTGTGAGTGTGGATGTAACTGGGAGGGAGGTGGAGGAGGAGGAGGGGGAGACAGTGAAGTCTGTGGATGTTGTCTGTCTGCAACGGTATGGTGTTTGTGTGAGTGCCTGTGCGATAAAGTGTCGTGCTTGTGTTTGCCTGCGCCTCTCTTGGGTGTTGCCTTGTGTGCATGCTCGTCTCTTTGTGTGCTTGGGATGGGTTGAGGAGAATGGGACTGGACAGTGGGAGTTGGAGGGGGGACGGTTGAAACAGGGACAATGGCTGCCACCATAGAGGAGACCAGAGCTTCAATTGATCTCTGTTGGGCCGCCAATCCACCATGAATACACTCCAGGAATGCACTGCATTGCTGCATCTGGGATGCCAGCCCCTGGATGGCATTCACAATGGTTGACTGCCCTACAGAGATGGATCTCAGGGGGTCAATAGCCTCCTCACTCAGGGCAGCAGGGCTCACTGAGGTAGGGCCTGAGGTGCCTGGGGCGAAGGAGATGCCCACCCTCTTGGGTGAGCGGGCACGGGCAACTCGCTGAGGGGCTATTGGGAGGGCGGTGCTGTTACGGGGGCAGCTGGGGTGGTCACAGAGGAGGAGGTATCAGAGTCTGTGTTGTCCCCTGCAGTCTCCGCCGTGGTGGTCCCCTCGCCCTCCATCCCACTGGTTCCCTCGGCGTCGGTGGACTCTGTCTCCAGGGTCCTGTGAGATGCAGCTCCCTCTGTCACCGGGGCCTCTGCTCCTCTGCCAAATGATGCTAATGCACATAAGGACAAGATGACAAAACAAGAAAGGGGGGAGAGAGACAAAGGATACACTGGGTCAATGACTGCACCAACACCACCGTTGGCGTGCACAGCACCCTCACACACAGGGAACAGGCCTGCGCACTATGCACTGCACTACCAGTGAAATGACTAGTCACCAAGGCATGAGGAGGAGCACACACCGCCAGCTGCAGCACCCCATGGGACCCACGCAGCCCTTCCTAGAAGTGAATACTAACAAGCTAGGTTACCTGTATTTGCCATGCAACCATTACCCTTCAGAGGACCTACATTGCTATGTCTGGCCGGGCCTTAGGGGCACCAACTAACACACAACCACCACCCAGATACCACCCCACCAGTCATAAGTTGTAATCATACCCACTGTACTTACCCCCATGTGGCTTCTGTGAGGCCTTCAAGGGCCCATCCAGGTCACAGTAGGCCACCACCACTATGCGGGCCAACAGGGGGGTCAGGGTCCGACGGGTACCCCTTCCTCATTGAAAGGCCATCCCCAGCTGGGACTCCGCGGTCTTCCATGCCCAGCATCTCAGGTCTTCCCACCGTTTGTGACAATGGGTGCTCCGCCTGCCATAGACTCCCAGGGTCCGTACCTCCTTGGTGATGGCACACCATGATCCCTCCTTTTGATGGGCGCTGACCTGCAGAGGTAATACATACATGAGAACTCCATTAAATGAACAGTCCAGCCTGTATCACACATGGCCCACCATACCCGATCCCATCACCATTGCAACACACATAGGCCAGCTCACATGTACACCCCCAAAAGAAAATCTCCCCCACCCTTACATGATGCCTCCACACACATCTCCATGCATTCATGCCACATGCATCGTGCCCACAGTGTGCTCACCTGTTGGTCTGGAGGTCCATACAGCAGTCCATACTGGGGTAGGACCCCACGCACCAGTCGCTCCAACTCCTCAGAAGTGAAGGCTGGGGCCCTTTCGCCGGTCACACTGGCCAAGGTAGGTTCCAGACACAGGTCACAGCAGCACATGCAGTGTAGGACTTCCCCAATGGAAGGTCAGGAAAGAAGTGATGATTGAGAAATAAAATGGCAGTCACATCCATGGCGGTGTATATTGTCACTGCCAGCATACATCCCCATTGGCCACTGTACCCCATAGGGCCCCCAATATTATCCAATGTGGAATGGCACGGTGGTTCACGGCCGCCTACTGCTACGGCACACAACGTTGGCAGAATTACCTCACTTCCGCCTGTCCCTCCACACGGGACAGGCGGTCACCATTTCGGGGGGGGTGTAACAGGCCTATTGATAATTGCTGCATCACGGGATAAATAGGCACATACTTCTACATTCCACTGTCCTAAAACATTATTGCACAATGTGGACTGCTGTTGTGTTATAGTTACTCACTCTTGTGTCCCTTAGATACCTACCGCTGAGGATGAATAGGAGATGGAGACATACCCCTGTGTACAGACCCCTGGTGGACTTAGCTACACTGGAGGACAGGCCCATAATACTCACCTATAGACTGGACAGGGCCACAATCACAGAGCTGTGTGCCCAGTTGGAGCCTGACCTGATATCAGTTATCCATCATCCCACTGGGATCCCCCCTCTTGTGCAGGTTCTATCACTGCTCCATTCATTTCCTGGCAACAGGTTCTTTCCTAGTGACAGTGGGTTTGGCAGCAGGAATGTCATAGTCGATGTTCTCAATCGTGCTGGGAAGAGTGTTGTCTGCCCTGGTAAAACACATGTGCAGCTACATTGCTTTCCCCCAGGGGGAAGATTTGGCCACTGTGAAGGCCGGATTTTATGCAATGGGGCATATCCCCAATATCATTGAGGCAATTGACGGTACACATGTTGCGTTTGGCCCCGTACCCCCCGGCAGAATGAACAGGTGTGTAGGAATCAGAGTTTCCACTCCATGAATGTGCAGATGGTGTGCCTGGTGGACCAGTACGTCTGGCACGTCAATGCTAAGTATCCTGGGTCAGTGCATGATGCTTTGTCCTGAGGAATAGCAGCATCCCAAATGTGATGGCCCAACTACAGCGGCACAGGGTGTGACTTATAAGTGAGCCTTGATCACCACCCAGTGTATGTTGGTGTATGGCTATGCTGTTGGCCAAATAGGATAGTGTATGGGTAAATGTTGTCCCACAATATTTGCAGGTGACTCTGGTTATCCAAACCTATCACGGCTGCTGACCCCTGTGAGGAATGTCAGGACAAGGGTAGAAGAACATTATAATGAGGCACATGGATGAACCAGAAGGATAATTGAGAGAACCTTCGACCTCCTGATGGCCAGGGTCAGGTGCCTCCATCTGACAGGTGGATGCAAGTGCTACTCACCCAAGAAGGTCTGCCAGATATTAGTGGGGTGCTGCATGTTGCACAACTTGGCCATCAGACGCCATGTACCTTTTCTGCAGGAGGAGGAGACTGGTGATGCCCCTGTGGCAGCAGTGGACCCTGAGGACAGTGAGGATGAGGAGGCAGAGGATGAAGATGTGGACAACAGACCATTAGTGATCAGTCAGTACTTCCAATGACACACAGGTGAGACAGTGAAACTTCACATTTCTATGAATATTGTTGTATTCTGTGTGGCATTGGCATGCTGGCATTACCAACTTGTTTCCTGTACTTACTGTCCCCCATGGATTGTCATTTTACAGATGTTGGTGATATGACAACAATGTCCTGATGTGATCACAACAGCCAGCAACAGATCATTCATTCTATGCTCTCACTATGTACAATTCATTTGCAATGGATGTAGCTGTTTCAATGAATTCAAATTTGCAATACATGAAATACTGGTAGCCGAAGTTTGTCCAGGGGTGTTTATTGTAGTACTGAGATATTGAGGGGAAAGTGGGGTGATGATGGAGGAAAGTCCAGGGTATTGTTCCAGTATGTTTGTAGCACAGGTGCAGTGTCCAAGGGGGACATAGGAAGGGGAGCAATGGCAGCTCAAGGTGGACAAGGTGACGCTGTGGGACACAAGGGGGACAATCAGGAGATTGTAATTTCCTGACGGTGGGCTTGGCAAGTGTCTTTGGCTTCTGTCTGGGTCGCAGGGAACGTTTGTGGGGTGGTTCACCTTCTGCGGGGGGAGGGGTGCTGGTGGCCTGTGGGTCCTGTGTAAGGGACCACTAACAGCAGCAGAAGTGGAGGGCTTTTCAGTTGACTGGCTGGTGGTAGGGGCCCGCTGGTGTACTGTTGCCTCCCTCATGATGTTGGCCATGTCTGCCAGCACCCCTGCTATGGAGATCAGGATGTTGTTAATGGCCTACAAGTCCTCCCCGATCCCCTGATACTGTCCCTCCTGCATCCTCCTGTTCTCTTGCACATTGTCAAGGATCTGGCCCATCGTGTCCTGTAAATGTTGGTAGGCTCCCAGGATCTTGGAGAGTGCCTCCTGGAGAGTTGGTTCCCAGGTCCTGTCCTACCCCTGGCACACAGCAGTCTTCCCAGTGTCTCTGTTGGCCTGTGCCTCTGTCCCCTGAACGGTGTGCCCACTGCTGCTGACCCCAGGTCCCTGGTTGTCTTCTGGGCGAGGTGTGCCCTGGGGTCCCTGTACAGGTGGGCACACTGCTGATTGGTGTCTCCTGGGGATGGAGGTGTGGATACACTGGGTGGGTGCTGTGCTGTTGGTTCCTGATGGGGGAGGCTCTGTGGTAGTCTGTGAGTGGGCTTGGGTGACCGACTGTCCTGTGGTCCCCGATGGGCCAGGTAGGTCCTCCAGATCCTGAAGTCCAGAGTTACTGTCATCACTGGGGCCTCTTCTGTTGGGGGACTGGATAGTGGTGGCACCTTCTCTCTAAATGATGTATTAAGCTTCAAGTGTATGACATTTGTACTTCCCAAGCTTCCCCTCTATGGTTGATTTTGCCCTGCCAGCTTTTGTTTGTGTATGGTGATGAATTGTGGGACTTGTTAGTTTCCCTACGCCGTGCATGCTTTAGTGATGGGTGTCCATGCAGGGCTGGGTGGGGTGTCCATGCACTGGTATATCATGCAGGGCTTGGCATTGGGGTTAATGAGATGTGTAGGTGCAGTGTGTGGGATGGAGTGGAGTGATGGGAGTGAGGGTGTGGTGTGAGATGTCATGCAGGTATTGGGGGTTCATAGGTAGTAAATATTGGCTTACCAGTGTCCAGTCCTCTGGCTACTCCAGCAAGTCCCTCAGGATGCAGTATTGCCAGTACTTGCTCCTCCAATGCTGTAAACTGTGGGGGAGGAGGTGGGGGTCCACCGCCAGTCCTCTGTATGACGAGCAGGAGTCTTGCTGCAATGGAACGTACCTTCCCCCGTAAGTCATTTCACCTCTTCCTGATGTTGTCCCTTGTTCCTGGGTGCTCTCCCACGCGTTGACCCTGTCCATGATTCTCCGCCATAGCTCCATCTTCCTTGCAATGGATATCTGCTGTACCTGTGCTCCGAACAGCTGTGGCTCTACCCTGACAATTTCCTCCACCATGACCCTTAACTCCTCCTCAGTGAAACGGGGGTGCCTTTGTGGTGCCATGGGTGTTGTGTGATGCGGGTTGGTGAGGGTGTGTTGGGTAATGTGGTGGGGTGTGTGATGTGGAGTGCGTGAGGGGTGTATGGGTGTAAGTGGTGTGTGTGTCTAGTTGTCTTTGTGCTCTTCTTCTCAGTCTCCTGGCAGCAATTGTTGTTTGTAAGGGGTTGTGGGTACTGTGGGTGTGGTGTGTGTATGGGTGTCAGGTGTGGGGTTTTAATATTGTCCAATGTGGTGTATTTTTGTATGTGGGTGTTCATTCTGAGCGCAGTGGTATGTACCGCCAATGGTTTACCACCATTGAATGTCCGCTGTGGTGATTCGTGGGTCATAATGTAGTGGGCGTTGTTTTGTTGGTGTAACGGTATTGGTTTTGGGACTGCCACTTTTGCACTGACCTTTAGTCTGGAGGATTTGTGTATGTGGCTGAATTCTGTTGGATTCGTGTGTGTGTGTCATAATATGGTGAACGGAAATCCACCACTGCGGCGGTAAGTTGGCGGCCGTCAGCGTGGCGGTAAGTGGGATTTACCACCAATGTGATAATGAGGGTCTATGTCTTCCACTGAGGCCACCCCTAGGGTTATCAAGACAACCTATTAGAACCCTAACTTTGAAAGTATGAGGGGAGTGTGCTTAGAAAGAAGCTGAGGGATTGGGAAGAACCCCAATAAGGATTTCCTTTTAAATCTCCTCTTGCAAGCTGACCAAGAGCATTCTGATGGTCATGTAGAACTAGAGAGGGAGGTTGAGGGAGATTCTAACCAGGTAAATTCGGGATAGGGTCCTGAAGATCCAAGGGAGAGTCCTTCCACAGATCTTTTCATTAATAAACCTCCTGGTGTAGCTTGTAGTGGGAAGGGGTCACACACAGGTAGGGCACCCTTCACACCTAGAGGCCAGGTCACTAGGGTTACACAAGTTAGGGAAAGATCAACCTCTGCTCATTCCTATGTCACCTCTGTCACAGAGGTGTCCCACACATCCAACCCTGAGGACAACACCCTAGATAGGGAACTCAGAAAGCCGAGGTTGGAGGAGGCCAGAATGAAGCTGCAACAGTTGTACTTAGGTAGGGAATCCCTAGCTTTGAAAAGGGAAGGGCAGGGGTTGGTGTTAATTCCATATGGTGGCAGCAGCATTAACAGTTTCAGATGTTATGAGGTCAGGGAGGACAGCATTCACTCTAGAAACCTACACAAGATTGTTCCACCATACAAGGTGGGGGAGGATATTCAAAAGTGTTTTTCTGTACTGAGAGGGCCTGTAAGGTTCAAAGGGTCCCTCAAAAGCTGTGGGCTGCTGTACTTTGGTTGTCCTTCTCTGACAAAGGGAGGGACAGACACCTCACTGTTAGGGAGAAGGACTCAGGCAATTACAACATTCTCAAAAACGCACTCATTGATGGTATTTGGCTCACCACAGAGCAATACAGAATTAAGTTCAGGGAAACCAAGAAAGAATCTTCACAAGATTGGGTTGACTTTGTGGACTGTTCTGTCAAAGCTTTAGAAGGTTGGTTACATGGCAGTAAAGTGTCTGATTACCAGTTCTGTATAATCTGATTTTGAGAGAGCATATACTGAATAGTTGTGTGTCTGATTTGTTACACCAATATCTTGTGGACTCAGATCTGACCTCTCCACAAGAATTGGGAAAGAAGGCAGACAAATGGGTCAGAACAAGGGTGAGCAGAAAAGCACATACAGGGGGTGACAAAGAAAAGAAGAACGATGGTGAGAAATCTCAGGACAAGCATGGGGATAAATGTAAACACAAGGATCCTTCTTCAGGTCTACAATACTCTTCTGGGAGTAGGGATATATCATCTTCCTCTTCTTCTCACTCTACACTCATTAAAAG
Organism: Pleurodeles waltl; assembly: GCF_031143425.1. Taxonomy (NCBI): domain Eukaryota; kingdom Metazoa; phylum Chordata; class Amphibia; order Caudata; family Salamandridae; genus Pleurodeles; species Pleurodeles waltl. Next base: position 432,881,387 of record NC_090449.1, read on the forward strand.
GCCCTGGTGCTATGTGTGCAGTGGTAAAGGCCATAGGCCAGGGGATAAGTCCTGCCCAGGTAAAGTCCCTGAGCCTACCACCACTAATACATCCACTTCAAACTCTAGTGCCCTTAGCAGTAGTAGTAATAGTGGTGGGACTACTGGCAATAGTCAAACAAAAGGTGTAGTTGGGTTCACTTTTGGGTTCATCATAGAAACTGGGGTAGGTATAGAAACTCCCAAGACCCTTTCTGTCACACCTGGGGGCATTGGCCTTGCCATCTTTGCTGCTTGTCCCTTTAATATGGACAAATACAAGCAGTCAATTTTAATAAATGTTGTTGAGGCTCAGGCCTACAGAGACACAGGTGCCTGTATCACTTTGGTGACTGAAAACCTGGTGTCACCTGCACAACACCTCCTTGGACAGAAGTACCAGGTTACTGATGTCAACAACTCCACTCAGTCTCTCCCCTTAGCTGTAGTAAAACTTAGCTGGGATGGAGCTACTGGCCCAAAGCAGGTGGTGGTATCACCTAACTTACCAGTAGATTGTCTCTTAGGTAATGACCAAGAGGCCTCAAGTTGTGTTGGGTAGAGTTTAGGGCCCACACATTCACGGTGGGTATCCCTGAGGAATTGCTTTCTCTCATTTCAGGTGAAATGAAAAATCAAAGAAGGGAAAGAACCCTGAAGCCTTAGGATCCTTCTCATCCAACAGGTAAAAAGGGTATCAAAGTATCCCTTCCCCCACCCTACCACTAAGGATACCATTCCTGTGGTGGGAGACCCTTATCCTGGGGTGGAACCTGTACCAAGGGAGCCCACAGCTGCCACAGCTGAACTCCCAGAGGTACAAGTCCCTCTCTGTGGAACCACTAAAACAGATATGCAATACTATACTGTTTAGTAAATTTGGAGCAACCCTCCAGCAGCCCTGTCCTTGTGTGGAGTTTATAGGACAGCAGCCTTGCCCTGCTCCAACCCAAGAGAAACAGCAACCGTGTTCTCTCGTTCAGCCATATATACAAACTTTTTGCCCAGCTATGGCCTTGCTGAGACAGCATCCCTGTCTAGCATTCCCATTGTTAGGACAGCAACCCTGTCTTGACATAGGATCAGTGGAACAGTTACACTACCCCACTGTGAGTAAGCACTTGCACTGTTTTCTAGGCAAAAATCTCCAAAGAGGGTGGTTTACCTCCCCACAGGGAAGAAACCAGACAGTGGATGATAAAGGGAGTAACCACTCTATTGCAGAGCCACCCTCCACTTATCACCACTTAGACAATGATGTCTCAACTGGCCAAGGTTAGCCTTATTGTCCTTATCTTCTTATTGAAGGTGGCTTTCTTCTAGCATGGTTACCCTCATGTTTGGACTGCTTGTCAGTATTTGTCAGTATGCTTGTACTGTCTCATTGGGATCCTGCAAGTCAGGACCCCAGTGCCCATAGTTTGTGGCCTATATGTCAGTATGTTTTCCTGTTTTGGAAGAATGCTTGACTGTGTCACTGGAGTCCTGCTAACCAGAAGTCTAGTGCTTATGCTCTCTCTGATTCTAAATTTATACTTACATAATGGTAACCCAGTATTCCACTCCAAATTGGCATACTGGACCCCCCTTATAAGTCCCTAGTATATAGTACCTAGGTACTCAGGGCATTGGGGTTCTAGGAGATCCTTATGGGCTGCAGCATTTCTTTTGCCACCCATAAGGAGCTCATACAAACACTTCTTCAGAACTGCCATTGCACCCTGAGTAAACAAGTGTAAGCACTATTTCAAAGCCATTTTCACTGCACCAAGTAACTTATAAGTCACCTATATGTCTAACCTTCAGACCCTGAAGGCTAGGTGCAAGGTTACTGGGTGAGGGCACCCCTGCACTAGCAGAGGTGCCCCCATGCCGTCCAGGCCCATTTTCGTGGACTTTGTGAGCGCGAGGACCCCATTATAAGTGTGCACTACATATAGGTCAATACATATATGTAGCTTCACAGTGGTAACTCAGAATATGACCATCTTAGGTGTCTAGGAACCGGAAATTTTACCCCCAATCTGATTCTGGTGTTTGGGGGCCAATTCCATGCACCCTGGGGGCTCCACCATGGACCCCCTGTACTTCCATACCAGTCTTATGAGGTTTTCACTGCAACCCCAGCTGCTGCTATCTCACAGGCAGGCTTCTGCCCTCCTCTGGCTTGGGCAGCCCAATCCCAGGGAGGCAGAACAATGCATTTCCTTTGGGACAGGGGTGTTACATGCTCTCCCTTTGGAAATAGGTGTTACAGGCATGGGAGGGGTTTCCTCCCATTTCCTCCGGAAGTGCTTTGAAGGGCACAGATGGTGCCCTCCTTGCATAATCTAGACTACACCGGTTCAGGGACCCCCCAGCCCCTGCTCTGGCACGAAACTGGACAAAGGAGAGGGGAGTGACCACTCCGCTGTCCATCACTACCCCAGGGGTGGTGCCAGAGCTCCTCCAGAGTGTCCTTGGGTTTCGCTATCTTAGATTCCAAGGTGTTGGGATACTCTGGGAGCATCTGATTGGCCAGTGCCAGCAGGTGACGTCAGAGACCCCTCCTGATAGATCCATACCTGGTTAGGTGACCAATCCCCCACTGAGGGCTATTTAGGGTCTCTCCTGTGGGTGTTTCCTCAGGTTTGGATTGCAAGATTTCAGCAGGGATCCTGTGCATCCTTTACTTCATCGTCTACCATCGGATCAACAGCAGAACTGCTCCAGGAACTGTCTGCAACTGCAACAAAGTATCCAAGAAGGCTACTGCAACTCTGTAATTTCAGCTCCTCCCAGCAACTGCAACAGTTTCCAGGTTGTGCACGCTCCGAGGACTGCCCGTCTTCATTCTGCACCTGAAGAACCATAGGAATCTCCCGTGGAGTGACAGTCACTTCCCTGCTTCAGGAGGCACCTCTCTGCAGCTACGACCAGTACTCTGGGTGCCCTCTCCCTACAACGAGCGTGGATCCTGGAACACAGGTGGTAGACTAAAGTGAACCTGACTGTCTAAAGGTCCAGCTGTCCAAATTTGGTGGAGGTAAGAGCTTGCCTCCTTGTGCCAGATATTACCCATGTGCACCAAGTTTTTTGCAACTCCTAGGGATTCTGTGCACTTCTCCAAGAAATCCTTCATGCACAGCATAGCCCAGATCCCCAGCACTCTATCCTGTGACACTCAGCTCCATAAGTTGTTCCCTGGTGGTGTGCGTTCGTTTGTGTAGTGCTCAATGACCACCATTTGCAACTTCTTTGTCCCCATGCTGTGGGACTCCTGTGTGTACTGCCTGGTCTTCTGAGGGATCTCTGAGCTGCTGAGAGCCCTCTTTGTCTCCCCCTCCTGGGTAAAGTTGATCTGGTCCTTCTTGGGCCTGGGTAGCGCCATTTTTCACGAAAAGCGAGTTTTGCGTTTACCAAGGCTTGTTGGCAAAATCCTGCAACACAAACCAGACTGCATTCATCCATCCAGCGTGGGACATCTTTTGCCCCAACCAGGAACCCGTAACTGTCTTCTTCGGTACAATAATGATTTAGTCCTCTCACCATTGGTTCCTCTTTTGCACCTTCACCCCGGGTACCAGGGGCTGCTGTTCTCCCTGGACTCTTTAGCGCTTCTTGGACTTGGTCTCCTTCTTCCACAGGTCTTCAGGTCCGAGAATCCATCATTAGTGTCTTGCAGTCTCTTCTGGTTCTTGCATTATCTCCTATCACGACTTCTAGTGTGTTTTGGAAAATTTGCTCTGTTTTACTCCTGCTTTCATGGGCTCTGGGGTGGGGTATTTTACTTACCTTTGGTGTTTTCTTACACTCCCAGCGCCCCTCTACACACTGCACTTACCTAGGTGTAAACCAACTTTCACATTCCACTATTTTAGTATATGGTTTGTGTTCTCCCTAGACCCATCGCAACCTATTGTGATTTTCAGTATTAGCACTATTTTCTAACTGTGTACTTACTTGATTTTGAAAACTAGTGTATATTTTATGTGTATTATTTACCTCCTAAGGGAGTATAGCCTCTAAGATATTTTTGGCCTTGTGTCACTAAAATAAAGTACCTTTATTTTTGGTAACACTGAGTATTGTCTTTCTTGTGTGTAAGTACTGTGTGACTACAGTGGTATTGCAAGAGAATTGCATGTCTCCTAGTTCACCCTTGGCTGCTCTGCCTACAGCTACCGCTAGACAGCCTGGCTTCTTGACACTGCCTACATTTCACTAATAATGGATAACTGGACCTGGTATAAGGTGGTCTACAAACCAGGCCAGCCTCCCACAGTCATAATAGGAGTAAGTGAGACTAAGTGGATCTGAGTGTGACTGTGTGGACCACAGTGAGAATGAGTGAGACTGCATAAATCATTGAGACTGTCCTTCGTAACACAAAATTGAGTGGGACATAGTGGCCTCAGTGGCCTCAGTGAGTCAGAGTGGGTAAAACTGGAACTGAGTGGGTGAGAGTGGGAAAGAGTGAGACTGTGTAAGTAGGTGAGACTCAGTGGCGGCTCCTCCGTCTCCAGCTTTTTTACACTCTGTCTTACATTTGGAAGGAAAAAATTTAGAGAAGGACAAGGGGCAATAACACTTGTTTTGCTATGCTGTGTTCCTCCAAGTCTCCTGATAAAAATGGTGCATCACTTGCATGGGTAGGACTAATGCTCGCGACAGGAAACGCAACATGAACACATCACATTTTTACACTTAAATCTGATGTGTTTTTTGCAAAGTGCCTAGCTGTAGATTTTGGCCTCTAGCTCAGCCGGCACCTACTGAAACCTACTAAACCTGCGCATTTTTGAAAACTAGACACCTAGGGGAATCTAAGATGGGGTGACTTGTGGGGCTCTTACCAGGTTCTGTTACCCAGAATCCTTTGAAAACCTCAAACTTTGGCCCAAAAAAACAGTTTTTCCTCACATTTCGGTGACAGAAATTTCTGGAATCTGAGAGGAGCCACACATTTCCTTCCACCCAGCATTCCCTCAAGTCTCCTGATAAAAATGGTACCTCACTTGTGTGGGTAGGCCTAGCGCCCGCAACAGGAAATGCCCCAAAATACAACGCGGACACATCGCATTTTCCCAAAGAAAACAGACCTGGTTTTTTTTGCAAAGTGCCAAGCTGTGGATTTTGGCATCTAGTGCAGACCTCACCATTCCAAGTGGGAAGATTTTGAGAGTTAGCCAAGCTCTCATGGCCCACATGTAAAACCAAAACCCCAAATAATCAAATGTCCTCTTGCTTGCCGTGGAATAAGATGGTTTAGTGTGTGGGGGGAAGAGCTGAAAGACTGTTATCCCCTTCATTTGGGGTGGGGGCATTACCATGTCCATACTGGTTAGGAGCCACCACCTCACTATTTTTTGTTTTAATTCCCTGGCATCTAGTAGACTTTCTGTCCCCCCCCTCCCGGGTATGGATCGGGGGTAATTGCCTCATCTGCCCACAGGTGGGCAGAACAACTTTGGCCCCATTGATTTGGGGTGGGGGTATGGCCATAACCCCACCCTCTTATTTTGAAAAAAAAAATATCTTCCCTGGTCTCTGGTGTGCTTTCTGCCCCCTTAGGGTCAGATGGACCTTCCTAAAATAGGCCGATCTGCCCCCAAGGGGGGCAGATATGGCCAACAGTAATGTGCCCCCACAGGGAGTGACCCTTGCCCAAGGGGCTGCCCCCCAAACAAAACACACACACACACCAATCCCTGGTGCCTAAGTGGATTCTGCCCCCATCGGATTAATAGACATAGGCCGATCTGCCCCCAAGGGGAGAAGAAATGGCCTAAAATAAATTTGCCACCCTTGGGGAGCGACCTTTGCCTAAAGGGTCGCTCCCTTTGCGTGAAATTGGCGCAAAAAAATGTATCCCCAGGACTAGTGTTTTCTGCCCCACTTGGGGCAGATCGGCCTAGTAAAAATAGACCGATCTGCCCCCAAGGGGGGGGGGGGGGCAGAAATGGCCTAAATACAATTTGGCCCCCAGGGGAGCGACTCTTGCCTAAGTGGTCGCTCCCCATACATAAAAACATAAAGTAAACAAAACAAATATCCCTGGTGTCTAGGGATTTCTGCCCCCCGGGGGGCAGATCGGCCTAATTATAATAGACTGATCTGCCCCCGGGGGGGGCAGAAAAGGCCTAAAAATATTTTGCCCCCCCGGGGAGCGGCCCTTGCCCAAGGTGCAGCCCCCCCTTATGCGCAAGTATTAAAAAAAAAAGCTGGTGTCTAGTGGTTTCTGCCCCCCCTTAGAGGCAGATTGGCCTGATAAAAATAGGCCAATCTGCCCCAAAGGGGGGCAGAAAAGGCCTAAATACAATTTGTCTCCCAGGGGAGCCACCCTTGCCTAAGGGGTCACTCCCCATACATAAAAACATGAAGTAAATAAAATAAAATCCTGGGTGTCTAGTGGTTCCTGCCCTCCTTGGGGGCAGATTGGCCTAATAAAAATAGGTGATCTGCCCCCAAGAGGGGCAGAAATGGCCTAAAAGTAATTTTTCCCCCCAGGGAGCGACCTTAGCCAAAGGGGTCGCTCCCCACATATAAAAAAATAAATAAACAAAAAAAAGAATTATCCCTGGTGTCTAGGGGTCTGAGCATTTCTCTTCCGCATTAAGCTGGAAGCATGCTTCCAGCGCGATGGGAGGTGACCTCTGATGATGGGGTGGAAGGGGTAGCGATTCCCCTTCCAGCCCTGCCATGGGGGGATGGGGGCGCGGCCCTCGGGGGAGCGCTAGCACTTCCCCCGAAGGCCAGTACTAGGTCGCAATGATTATGTCCGTGGTGCCTCAGCGCTGCGCCACCGGACAAACCATTGCATCCTTGGCGCCCAAGGGGTTAAAGAAAACGATAATAAACAATGTTTATTATGGTTTCCTTTAAAGGGACAGGCCACGGGTTGATGTGCACTGAGGAGGTGTACTCAGCACTCCCCCTCAGAGCGCATGTGTGTTTGGCCGGTCGTCTTGGGCCGGCCAAGCACACATGTGCTGTAGGATGTCTCCGGCCAGGCAACTGTGGAGCCTGTGACTGCAGCAGCGATGAGGGACAAAGGAGCGCGGGACCGCACCAAAGTGGAAAGTGTTTTTTGGGTTTTTAAAAAAATTTAATTACATTTTTCCGCCGCTCCCTCCGACCACCAAGCGCCTCCTCCCTGCCCCACCCCTTTGGTGGCATGCAAGCCGCTACTGGTCAGACTGACAATGAGTGAGCTGCATAAGCCAGTGACACAGACTGAGACTGAATGAGTCAGAATAAGTAAAAGTGAATGAAAGTGCAAATGAGAGTATATGAATGAGATTGAATGAGAATGAGTGAGAGAGTGAGATTCAGTAGAAGCGAATGCTCCCACAAACTCACTGAGAAGAAGTCCAGCTCGCTCACTGGAATTCAAACCAAGGATTACACCTCACCAATTTTAAAGGTTGCAAGCCAACATTGCTTAAAGATGAAACATACCAATGAATACATAAATATATTAAATAATAATATGTAGGTTATAATATCAGATTACAACATCCATTATCCACCACAATGTTGATGGACAAAATCATGCATGTACCTGCACTCCTGCCATTGTTAAGGCATGACAACCGGGTATGCAAAGAGAGTATCAGCTAAGTTAAAAGGAGCCAAGCAAAAGGCAATGCAATGCAGACAGTAACTGGTCTTTCTTTCAAAATAAAACTTGTAAAAAACAGAATTAGACCGTGATAGATAGCTAAACGGAGGTGTTCAGCTCTTTCTCCTCGTTTTCAACTTCCTGGTAGAGCATGTCATTTTTACCCTGTGGCACCGTAGTCTAAATGTCTATTCAAGGTGTGCTGTATTCCTTGTTTGCTTTACCAGCAGAAAGCAAGGCTCTTTGGAACTGTGGGTGCACCCAAAGAGCAATTCCAACTATAGTGAAGAGGGCCCTTGGTCCTGTCACTAGGGTCTGAGTAAACTGACGGTGGCAGTTGTTTTTTAATCTAGGATAAAGCTTTTGTAACATGTGGCCCTCTGTAAGCTGTCCAACAATCCTCTCTGTGAAATCCCGTCAGTCCTCATTAACTATGGTCTTTCGTGCGCATATCTTTATGTGCTGGGTGTCTGGACTGAAAGTAGTATGGCCCATATTTATACTTTTTGACGCAAAACTGCGCCAACGCAGTTTTGCGTCAAAAAAATTAGCGCCGGCTAACGCCATTCTGAAGCGCCATGCGGGCGCCGTATTTATTGAATGACGTTAGCCGGCGTTAGCCGCCGGCGCTGTCTGGTGTGCGTTAAAAAAAACGACGTATACCAGGCAGGGCCGGCGTAGGGGGAAAATGGCGTATGGGCCTCCAGAAATGGTGCAAGTCAGGCTGAGGCAAAAAATTCGCCACAACCCGATTTGCGCAATTTTTTTACGACGCCCATCCCCCATTGAAATGACTCTTGTCTTAGCAAAGACAGGAGTCATGCCCCCTTGCCCAGGGGACTTCTGTCCCCTGGGCATGGTCATTGGGCATAGTGGCATGTAGGGGGGCACAAATCAGGCCCCCCTATGCCACAAAAAAAAAAAAAAAAAACACTTACCTGGACTTACCTTAATGTCCCTGGGGTCGGTCCCTCCATCCTTGGGTGTCCTCCTGGGGTGGGCAAGGGTGGCAGGGGGTGTCCCTGGGGGCTTGGGAGGGCACCTCTGGGCTCATTCTGAACCCACAGGTCCCTTAACGCCTGCCCTGACCCAGGCGCTAAAATCCGGCGCAAATGCGGGTTTTTTAGTCCCGCCCACTCCCGGGCGTCATTTTTGCCCGGGAGTATAAATACGACGCATATGCATCGCAGTCATTTTTTAAGACGGGAACGCCTACCTTGCATATCATTAACGCAAGGAAGGTGTTCACTCAAAAAAATGACGCTAACTCCATGAACTTTGGCGCTAGACGCGTCTAACGCCAAAGTATAAATATGGAGTTAGTTTGCGTCGAATTTGCGTCGAAAAAAACGACGCAAATTCGGCGCAAACGGAGTATAAATATGCCCCTATGTATCATGACCATGTGCAAAGGAAGCTCTTCAAGGAGAGACGTAATACAAAATGGCAGTTTCCTTCATTAGATCTAAGGACTTTCTGACTTCTTTGCCCTTATAGCAGCCCCAAAGCCTGCACATCTGAAGAACAATACTGTTTTGATGTAAATCCTAAAACTACAGGTTTCTGGTCTGCAATACGGATTCAGCCTAGCTATCTGACTTGCAGTTGCACCTTATTGAAAGTGGTGTGGGAGCCGTAAAGCATAGGCCACTGTCCTGACCAGCAACAACTCTGTGGTACTTTGGATATCTGTCCTTTGACTTCCTAATACAAAGCCCCTTGACAATTGTTGCTCATCCGCCTTCACAGTAAGAAGCCTAAGAAAAAGCCCACAAATAAGTCCCCTTCTCTGATTGGTTAAAGAGGAGACATTCGAACATTTTTTAATTTCTAAAAAGGCCCAGCTGACAATGAGTGCCCCCAGTTTTGAATAAGCACTTGCACTCTAAAGCCAATACATTGCAACTTTTTTGAATCATTAGGCTAGTGGAGGCCTGTTACATGTTACTGTTCTTTCCAGTGCTACGACTAAGACTAAAGCCTGAGGAGAGGCCCTTTTAGTGCCCTTACTGAATGACAAATGGCTTGACTGCCCAGAATACAGAGTACATTCCATGACCTTGAGGGCAAGCATACGGCTCAGTGAGAACTACAGTGAGGATGACTCAAGGTGAGCGTTTGCACGGAAGTCAAGATGATCAGCAGCCAAGCTGATCTCGGGCAAACGTAATTGGTCTTGCCAGTTTATGGGACTCTGGGGGGAATAAGGTGACCATTACTAGGAAATGTGTCAAGGATACCTTTTGAGCATTCCATTCAGGACTGGAAGAATGTATTACAAATCCCTTACTTCCGAGTAAATGGCCCTTAAGTACCATAGCAAATGTGAAGATTTCCTTGATTACATTTCTGTTCCACTAGCCAGGCAATTGTTTCTGAAATATCTATATGGAACTCCCCTAGTTATTTTTTTCTGTTCAAAGTCGGGAAAATACTGAGCCCAGAATGACACCTGCCCTGTTTGTTTGGGGGCAGTTGAAACAGTTTTACACTTTGTATTTTTCTGCCCAGGCTATGTTCAACCAGAAAAGCGCTGGATAGTGCCTTTCTGTAGACAGCTAGGCTACAGAAAATATCTTGTGGCACTGAGGCTTCTACGAGTAGAAACTAAAGAATCGATCGTGAGCAGCGTAGTTAAGTTGTTGCATTGGGTTTGGATTACTGTGACTTTCTTTTTTTCCATTTGTTTTGATTATGCTATTCCTTATTGTTTGTTATAATGATGTTGCCCTTATTCACATGTATTACCTTCTAAATGCATAGCTGTGTAGGTTTGATTATTTCTCTTGCACTTTGTTAAAGGCATTGTTATATGTTTAAATTTTTCACACAACGAAACCTATGTGTCAGTCAGTCAGACATCATAACTTTATTTAGGGAACCTATGTGTAATATTGAGTGAGTGATAGATAGCCATCCTGATAAGCCCTTCATATGCACTTAATTGTCTGAAATCTGTTTACATGATATGGCTACCCTGGCATCACAGCCTTCCGTTGCCACCATTAACTTTAGCCTGACTTAGTGATCTTTGTCTGTTATGTGCCTCCCTTTGTCATGCCTATATCGTGTCTTATGTACCAAATGTTATCCCAATGTATCGATTTTTTTCCAAACTGTTAATGAAGTGACATCCAGATATGAACCTCTATTTATTCCCAAGGCCTCTATTGTAGATCTATCAGATTGGGTGTCGCTCCTGCAGTGACAGACTTCTTTCGGGTGGAGGGCAAGACAGAGGATTAGGCATTTCAAAAGGAAGCAGACCCCAAACACAAACTTCTAAACGTTGGACCCTAAATCACATTAGGTGGCATATTTACAATATGGTGGTGCATGGCTATGCCAAAATTGGCAGCGCTGCACCAATTTAGAAACGCAGGGATGCGCCGTATTCACAAAATATGGTGCACCCATGTGTTTCCCCTAGCACTGGCACTATTTTGCTGCCTAGCCCCAACACAGGCATTCGTGCACCATAGTGCAAGGGGTCTGCAATCAAGGTAATTATTGTTTCTGTGCAGGAAGGTGTACCTTTCTGCACATAAACAATCAGAAATGGCAATTCGGCACTTCTATGTGTGCTGCAGACACCAGCACACATAGAAGTAGCAAATCATCATTAATTAATGATTGTTTATGTGCAGCTAGGGACACCTTCCTGCACATAAAAAATCATTCATGGCATTTTGCTCTTTCTGTGTGTGCTGAAGAATGCAGCACACATAGAAAAATCAAAAAAGAGGAGAAATAAAAGTATTTATCCTCGTTGCGCCATGCTAACGTCACCATCTGGGGTGGCATTAGTTTTTGGGGCTGCCTCAGGTTTATGAACTCTTGTAAATCTGGGGCAGCGTCAAAAGCAATGGGTGTTGTGGTGAAACGCCCACAGCAACACCTATTGCACACCGTTCTGCTGCAGAAAACGATGTTTACAATGCGCCGTTAAGTCACAAAAAGTGGCTTAGAACCCCCCTGTAAATATAGCGCAGTGCACAGCACCACAGGAGCATCACAAAAAGTGATTCTCCTGTGGCACCAGGGGCTTGTAAGTATGCCCCTTGGTTTCTAGCAATGGACTGTAAGAAGAATAGTTTGAGGCCCCTAGAATTGTTAACTGTCAAGTAGCCTTTCGGACTGTATATTGAGGAGAAGAAGCTCTGCAAGACATCTGTTTGCGACCAGGACTGGGAGCTAAGGCCTGTTTGTCTCCCAGCTGGGTGAGGGGATATCACCCAGGGAATACCAAGACCACCTACCTCATGAGCCTGGAACACCAGGTCCTGCACCAGGGCCTGCCTGTCTCTATGTCAAGCCCAGTGTGTCTTCTGAGAAAAAGGAGAGTGCTTGGAGGGAGCGAAGTCCAGTGGAAGAGCCCTGCAGAGTGAATCCCATAGTGAGGTGCTGCTGCAGCAGTTGGGTCACTGCCCATGTGCAGGTTCAAGTCAGTCACCCCGTTTTCAAAGGGGGGCCACCGTGAAGATACTACTATACCATTTGAGTCATAGCACATGTGTTGAGTGAAGTCAGTGACTCCTTATGCCAGGGAAGCTGCCATGAAGAAGAAAATACTGTTGTGCTGATCAGGCTACGCCTGTGTGTGGAGTAAGGCCAGTGACCTCCGTAGACCAGAGGAGGGCAGTGTGAAGAACAAGGGGTGTTACCAGGTTCAGCCACCGTGGAGAGGAGAGCTCCAACTGAGGATCAGATAGTGAATTATCATCCCCGCACCTGAGAGTAGGATCAGGTATTTATCATCTCACTGGAAGAAGCACCAGGGATGCCCAGCCGCTGCCCCTGCAGAGCCACGAGTGCTACTCACCATTAGTGAAGTGATCCAGGACTATCCAGTAGCGCCACACCAGCAGCAGTGGGTAAGCTTTGACTTTTGGGAAGAGTTGCAGTGGGTACTACTAAGACTTAGACTACTGGTGGGGCTTAACTTGAACGTTACCTATAGTGAATGAGGAATAACCATTACCGTTAGTGACAGGGAAGCGGGACTCAGGAACAAACCTATCGCACACTAGAGCCCCAGCTCAGAGAACTGTGTGCATTGTTTGTGTATATTGTATTTTACTTTGTGTTCATATTAAATACTCCTTTTTACATAAAACTAAGTATTTGGCTGGGCAATCATTCATTGCTGCTGTTAAATGTATTTGAGTTATGAGCATGTGTTCACCACCATGAATCCCGCTGAGAAGCCTTGGACTGCCCTAACCACACTACTACTGAAAGTCAAGTGCTTAAGGGGTGCTTAGCCTAGTTGTTCAGCACTCATAGTAAACCAAGCCATGGGACATCAGCAGTACAAGGACCCATAGCAAGTTAGGCTGGGACATCAGCAGTAAAAGACCTCAACCCCTGTGGTTGGGCCCAGTAGCATCAGCTTGCCCAGTGGCCCTCTGAAAGGGATTGTGACATGTCCTATAGTTACAATAAAGTGTTACAGGGCATTTAAGGCATACAAATATTCTAATGCAATTGTTTCTTAATGTGTAATTATTAGATCTTGCTCTGTCCAAGTTCCAAACTTACAACCAACTCCTAAAGGTTGCTCTGACTGCCCAACCATACTATCTCCGGAAACTTATGCACATCTGGGGAGTGTTAGCTATCTAAATGGAGTGCAATTATACGCCCTGGGACATCGATGACTACATTAACCCCAGTGTAGGAGATTGGCTCTCTATATAGTTAACGAAAAAGACGTACACAGCGCAGAGAGTCCAAGAAGCCCATCTTTGGTAACCAGAGGTAAAAAGCAGACCACCTAATGCTCTGTTTTTGTGGTAGTGTGGGCGAGCAGTTAGGTTTATCTTAGAGATGTGCTAAGCATTTGTTGTACCCCCCATATCAATAAATGTGACGCACTTAGAAGAATAACTTAAATCCAATTTACAAACTACTTCAGATTTTCATAACATTTTTAAGAACAAAATCGAGTAAGTACTTTTTAAGTTTGATATTTCAAAGTTTAGCAAAAATAGGCCCTCATTACAACCCTGGTGGACGGTGTAATGTTGGCGGTAGGACCGCAAACAGGCTGGCAGTAATTACTGCCACATTATGACATTGGCGGTTGGGCACATGCCAAACCGCCAATGTACCACACCGTCCGCCACGGCGGCAACGACCACCTTGCTGGAGACAACGGTCTCCTGCCCGGCGGCCGTCACTAGTCTGCCTGCGGGATCATGACCCCGCATACTGCCATGGATTTTGTGGTTTTTGAACCGCCACGAAAACCATGGTGGTAGGCACTAGCAGTGCCAGGAAATTCGTTCCCTGGCACAGATATGGGCTCCCCTTCCCCCCTCCCCCTCTCCTTCCAAGAGTCCACCCCCAACACCCACGACCCCCTTACCACCCCCAAAGGTGGTAGGGCCCCCTCCCCTGCCCTCCATAGGCCCCCCAACCCCCCAAAAACGCACGCACACACCACTCACACACATTCATGCGCACATACATGCACACATGCACACATACATACACGTTACATCCCCACTACACACATCACCCCCGCAAACATACATGCACCCACACACCCCCTCTGAACACTCACTCTCACACCCCCATTCACGCACACACCACACAACACCCCCCCGACCCCTTTCCCAGCCAGACGATCACCTTACCTGGCTCGGTGGTCCTCCGGGAGGAAACGGGTTCCATGGGGGCTGCTCCGCCTCCAGCACCCCGTCACCAGAGCACCACCACGCCGAATACTGGCACGTAATTCGGTGGGCGGTGTTCTGATGATGTGGCGGTAATGGAGGAGCAACCTCCACTGCACCGCCGACCGCCAGTATGGCTGTTGGTGGCTCTCCAACCAAAAAATGGTGGATGGTCCCCACCAGTCATAACATTGGAGGCGGAAGACTGCCAACACTGGCGGTCTTCTGTCCGGCGGGACCTCAGCGGTCTTCCGTGAAGACCGCCAAGGTCATATTGAGGGCCATAGTCTTTTTGTGCATAATTACGCACCATAGGAATCAATGGGAGAAAACATTTAAAATGTGTATAAAATCAGGCAATTCTCTCACAAGTGTCACCTTCTGGTTTTAGGTCAAGGTCATCAAAATGTCTTGTGGGCCAGCCGGTGAAGTTTGGGAAGTTCCTATTTCAAGTGTGAGCAGCGACTGAATGTCTTGGAGCTTGTGCATGAAGAAGAAGGGGACCACTTGCAAACACACTGCACAGGTGGACTTAAAGGTAAGTCCAGTGGGTGCCCTTGGACTGTAGAGGTTGCAAGGGGTTAGGGACCCCTAGAGCACAGCTGGTTTTCCGATAAGGGACCAGGGAGGCCGGATGTAGTGCAGATAGATCAGCCAAAGGTTGTGCATCAAAGGAGCTCTTGGATCCAGGTGCAGGTCAGGGTGGATTGCAGATCAGCAGGGCCACTCTGGCGGGTGGTTCTTTAGTGTCCTGATGTCCCTCGACTGGTGTTTGCTTTTGGTCCTTGGAGAGTCTGGAGTGGACTTTTCTTCTGGGTGTTAGACATAGGGGTCCAGTTCCCCGGACTATGGCATTTCTCAGCCACTGGAGGTTGCAGTGCCACCAAAGTTGGCACACTGGCAGGGTTTATACTTCGAGTCCATTGGGTGAAATTTGGTTTGGCTGCTGCATCCGGTTCATTGGTCAGCTGTGGGTCAGTGAACTGGACTTCACTGGTTCTTGCTTGCTGAATGCACGGAGTGATGCCTTCACTCTGGAAGGAGGTTTTTGGCAATTTTATTGAAGGTTGGAGGTCTTTTGGGCTTTCTTAGAGTCCATCCGATGTCCAGTCGACCCCTCAGTGGTGATTGTCGAGTCCTGGGTGCAGCAGAGCGGGTTTGCGCCTTTTTCTTCTTGCAGCAGGACTTCTGTTCTCAAGCCTTGGGTCTTCTTTGTTGCTGGTCTTCTTGTGTTCATTGATTCTGACCTGCAGGTCTAGGCATGCCCACTAAATACTGCATTTAGTGGGCATTTAGGGGAGTACCTAGTACTAGCCAATGGGCCCCCTACCTTAGGGTGGCTACATCCACTATACGACCCCTTCCTGTGAGAAGAGGTCACATCCCTAACCCTGATTGGCTATTTTCCTGCCACCCAAGATGGAGGAAAATGAAATGGTCATCTTACCTGCCACACCTGAGGGTTGGTGCAGGCTGAGGGGGGCATTCCTTCTACTCTGTCTACGTTTTCCCACAGGTGTCCCACTCAGAATCATTGGATGGCCATCAGCTGCTAGCAGAGAGTCAGAGGTCAGATTTCAAAGGCGGTAAAGCCTTTGAAGCTGACCAGCCTTGGTGCCTGCCTGGGGGAGGAAGTGTAACAGCTCCAACCAGGAAAGGCTTTGTGGCTTACTTAAGAGCCCCAAGCGCATCCTCGCTCCACATTAGTGTAATGTTTTGACACTGATGTGGCCCAACAAGGCCAAAATCGCTGCGCCAGATTTACAAAGTGGCGCAGAGCATGCATTGCACCGCTGTCTAACTTTCTAAACCTTTTCACTACATTATGCATGTGTCAGGCGTGACTAATGCAAAGGGGGCGTTCCCCCATTAGGGGGGCACGAAAAAATGGCAGAAGTAAATCTAAAAGATTTCTTTGCATCATTTATTTCAGCACTTTTAATGCCTGCTCAGAGCAGGCATTAAAAGGAGGCACACCTTTGTTATCAATGGGCCTCAATGTGCTTTGCAGGATTAGCGTCAACATTTATGATGCTAATCCTGTAAAGCTCCGAACTAGCATAAAAAAGTTTGGTGCTAGTTTCCCTAACTACCGCCATGGTGCACCGTATCTTAGATACGGCGCACACATGATGACGTTAAGGGGGCACTAAGGGGTGCAAAAAAAGTGCTGCTGCACTGGGTGCAGCGCCACTTTTCTTATATCAAAGCCTTTGTGTTTTAGCTCCTACGACTAGAGGCTCTCACCACGGTAGTCCAAATCTGTATCTGGTGGTGGCAGGCTGGTAAGAACCAGTTAGCCACCATGCCAGGGCTGGTAGGTTTTGCAGGGGACATCTCTAAGGTGCCCTCTGGTTATATGTCATAATAAATCCAACTCTGGCATCAGTGTATGTTTATTATTCTGAGTTGTTTGATACCAAACATCCTAGTAGTCAGAGAGGCCATCATGTAGGTGGGGAACTCATAATGACCAGTGTCCAGCATATGTATTTGCTATGGCTCCCCTATACTCTTACTACGTCTTAAGGTTTGGTAAAGACCCAGAAGAGGCATATTTGCTCATGAAAGCATATGCCCTCATATGCATTATAGTAAACCCTGCCTTAGAGCTGTAAGGCCACCCAGAGGGGCGACTTACCTATAGTGCATGCAGTGTTAGTGGACAGGGCATTCTTGATGAGTGACATGTCGAGGTTGCATCTTTCACATATACCTTGTCATGAACTTGCAATGGCAGACTGCCTAGAGTTAGTGTGGGGCCTCTCAGAATGGCACAATTGGTGCTGCAGCTCTGGGGGGGCTCTTCACTACCCATGCCCTAGATACCAGGGGTACCATTTACTAGGGAATTACAAGGGTGGCTGAAGTGCAATACATAGTTCAGTTTTGAGGAAAGACATCTGGCCCTGTGAACCTGTTTAGCAGGGGTCCAGTGCACTCACAGTTTGAAACCACATCATTTTCAGGCAAAAGGTGGGGGGCTACCATGTCAAAAGATGCCCTTTCTCACACCCACTTAAATAAAAAGTGGGTTACAATACACAGTAGGAGCATCCTCTTATATTTGATCTATAGTGGGTTGCAACTCACACCCAAAGATAACCATGTGGGCTCATTTTCACTCAGAGACTCAAGTAGACAGTATGTGGTGTCTGAGTCAGACTACCTGGGTAGGAGGAGCATTCCCAAGCATGCCCTGAACGTACTGAAGCCATTGAGGGGCTGCTTGTGTTCCAGTTCAAAGAGGATACAGCACAACATTACATGCTGACTATCCCCTGTAGAGCAAGGCCAAGAGTGATTTGTATCTGATTGATCCAGAGAATAATGAATAGTGGCAAAGCCATGAAAAAATGATGTAACTGAATGCATCCCAGATAATTGTTCCCAATTTTTTTTTAATTTTACCAAAAATCGTCCCACACCTTTTGTCAAAAAACAATCTATGGTTAATTTCAAACTTTGGCTGCATCAGGCGGGAAGGATTGCAGCAGGGGAGGTTCCGCTATTATGAAAGAAGAGAAGGCACAGACCGCTAAGGAAGAAACAACCCTTCTCTCCAAGGTGCCACGCTGCTACTGGAAAGAAATGTACTTGTCTGTAATTGGCTAATCACCAAATCTACAGGCTGCTTGGCAGGCTTTATTAATAGAACCGTTTGAAGCACTATAGTGACAAGGAAGTATTGTTTTAAACAGTATTTCTGAGGATATTTACCCCCTCTGGAATGTGCCTTTATATCGAAACCTATAAGGAAGACTTGAACTAGGTAGAGTCTGATTGACACTTACTAAAAATATAAAATTTGTAAGCACCTAAACACAGAGGGGCATATTCATGATGGTGTTCGCCATGCTTGCGCCACGCAACGCGGTAAAACTGGTAAACCTCAGAATGTGCCAAAATGATATGCCTCCCTAGGAGAGGCATAATGAGGACCAATTTTTTTTTTCCTCGTTTTCTCCTCTTTAAATGTGTACTGCAATCTGTCTCTCAGGATTGTTTTTGTGCAGGAAGGTGTCCCTACATGCACAAAAATAATACTGCAAACAACGCGGGCAGGCCTCTACCATGGTGCAAGGGTGCCTGCATTTGCGCTGGGCTGCCAGAAGGGTGCCAGAGCAGGGGGAAGGGCAGGAATGTGCCATATTACATAAATATGGCACATTCCTGCCATTTCCTGTTGATGCAGGGCAGCGCTGCAAGGTGACTGGCTGCGCTGCCCTGCGTAACAAAACCCACGTATAGGGGCTAGAACCATTATCCACATTTGCATCAGCCTGTCTTATATTGTGCGCAGCTTATCTTATAATATGTCTAATACATTTTAAACTACTGACATGTTTTCACTCACACACTGGGACCTCATAACACTATAAATGCACCTTGCTGTTACCCAGTGCACCAGCCAGGGTTCATATCAGTGATCCTCCACTTCCACACACAGACGTCTGAAGCAATCACATTAACCCACCGGGCTTTCCTGTCAGAACAATGCATTTACCACATATTAGTTTTACATACGATCTTCTTTTGCAGTATAGATGGGTGCGTTATCTGTGATAAGCAGTTCTCTGTAAGTTAAACGCCAACAAGAAAAGTACAGAATATTTTGTACTCTTAAATTATATGCCTGACCTGGACCCCCCATTCACTGGCACCGACTCATTGTACTCGGGAATACAGTTCCAATACTGTTTTTTAATGCACTTCAACAACTGGCTGAGATTAATTCAAGCATCCTTTCTATCCATTACCTTTAGTTCTAAAAAAGTATGGGCCAGATGTAGCAAACATTTTGCATGGTGCAAACTGCGAATATCGCAGTTTGCGCCATGCAAAATGCTGTTTGCGTTGCTCATTCACAATTTGCGAGTCGGTACCGACTCGCAAATTGTTAATGCGACTCGCAAATAGGAAGGGGTGTCCCCTTCCTATTTGCGACTCGCATTGCTATGCTAAATTCCTTTGAGCGGTCACAAAACAATTCGCAGTTACCACCAGTGTCACACTGGTGGTAACCCATTCGCAAAAGGGAAGGGGTCCCCATGGGACCCCTTCCTCTTTGTGAATGTTGCCAAAAAGGGTTTTTCAGAGCAGGCAGTGGTCCAATGGACCACTGCCTACTCTGAAAAACCGAAACCAAATGGTTTCGTAATTTTTTTTATTTTGCAACTCGTTTTTCTTTAAGGAAAACGGGCTGCAAAATAAAAAAAAAACTGCTTTATTTAAAAAGCAGTCACATACATGGAGGTCTGCTGAGATCAGCAGGCCACCATCCCTGTGAGTGCAGGACTCGCTATGGGGTCGCTAAATTCAACCCACCTCGTTAATATTAATGAGGTGGGTCTTTGCGACCCCATAGCGACTCACAGTCGGTGTCTGAGACACCGTACTGCATCCGATTCGCAAAATTGGAAAATGCTACATCTGGCCCTTAATGATTAAAAAAAGTTTTTATTTTCAATCTCCCCACCAGATGGAGTCGTACAACAAGTTAATGCCGAGAAAAGGTAATTTAGCAAATTGCATCTTCCAGACCAGGAAGAATCTAATTCAGGGCTGTTTTGTACAAAGTGCCATTCAGTTCCTTTGCTGCTAAGCCCTCTCCAACGCTGCCCCACCTCAACTTCTCTCCCCATGCTAAGCCTTTTTTGGCTATTTGAGATAGTTCTCACTGAGACCCCAATAACTTTTTTGTCCCATTAGCTAACCACCCCAAATGTGTGCTTTTTTATCCAACATCCTAGTGTTTCTAAAGGTACCCAGGGGTTTTGGATTATCCTAGTGGGACCCAACAAATGAGCCAAAACACAGCTAAAAAGGTAATTTAGCAAATTGCATCTTCCAGACCAGGAAGAATCTAATTCAGGGCTGTTTTGTACAAAGCGTAATTCAGTTCCTTTGCTTCTAAGCCCTCTCCAACGCTGCCCCACCCCAACCCCTCTCCCCATGCTAAGCCTTTTTTGGCTATTTGAGATAGTTCTCACTGAGACACCCATAACTTTTTTGTTCCATAAGCTAACCACGCCAAATTTGTGCTTTTTTTATCCAACATCCTAGTGTTTCTAAAGGTAACCAGGGTTTGTGGATTCCCCTAGTGGGACCAAATAAATTAGCCAAAACACAGCTAAAATGTGGGTTTTCTTGGAAAAATGGGAAAAAGGTGCTACAGAAAAAAGCATCTGTTTTTTCCATGCAAATGACATCAATGAAGGGTTTGCAGTGCTAGAATCACCATATTCCCAGCTTTCAGGAACTGGCAGACTAGAATCAGGAAAACAAACATTTCAACAGTTTTGGCATTTTACTGTGACATACACAATTGTTCCTATTTTTTGTGCTTTGAACTCCTTCCAGTTAGTGACAGAAATAGGTGTGAAATCAATGGTGGATCTGGGAAAGCTATACATTTCTGAAAGGTAGACAACATTCTGAATTCAGCAAGAGG
Organism: Pleurodeles waltl; assembly: GCF_031143425.1. Classification (NCBI taxonomy): domain Eukaryota; kingdom Metazoa; phylum Chordata; class Amphibia; order Caudata; family Salamandridae; genus Pleurodeles; species Pleurodeles waltl. The sequence continues at coordinate 432,902,142 of NC_090449.1, forward strand.
ATCAGTTGTGTAGATCTTTCAAGGTTTTCCTAAAGAAAGTAACAGTGGACATAAAAAATATTGAAATTGAATTGAAAAAAACAGCCAATTCTGTCTATGTTTTCATCTGTAACTTCTTCCAACGCAGATTATCACAAGCCATGTACTTTTATGTCCCCTGGACCCTTCTAGTTGCGGGAATATGTAAGTCTTGTAGGTTCACCAAGAATCCAAGGTACCCAGAGCCAATAAATGAGCTGTACCTTGCAATGGGTTTTCATTGTGTACAGGGTATACAGCAAGTCAATTGGCAAAATATAAAGAGTGAAAAGTAGGTATCCGGGAAACCTATGTATTTCCAAAATGAGCACCAAATATGGAGTTAAGAAGCAGTGGTTATTTGCACATCTATGAATTTAGGCGTACCCATACTAGCATGTGAATTACAGGGCATTTCTCAAAATGATGTCTTTCTTACACACTGTCTTAAATTTGGAAGGAACAAATGCAGAGAAGGACAATTGGTAATAACACTTGTTCTGCTATTCTGTGTTCCCCCAAGTCCCCCAATAAAATGATACTGCACTTGTGTGGGTAGGGCTAGTGCCCGCAACAGGAAACGCCCCAAAACGCATGTGGACACAACACATTTTTCCACTGAAAACCCACCTTGTTTACAAAGTGCCTAGCTGTGGATTTTGGGCTCTAGCTCATCTGGCACCTTGGGAAACCTAGCAAGCCTGTATGTTTTTTAAAACTAGACACTTAAAAGAATACAGGATGAGGTGACTTGTGGGGCTCTCACCAGGTTCTGTGACCCTGAATTCTGCAAACCTCAAATTTTGTCTTATAAAACATTTTCCTTACATTTTGGTGATGCCCAGTTCTGGAATCTGAGGGGAGCCACAAACTTCCTCCCACCCAGCATTCCCCCAAGTCTCCCAATAAAAATTGTACCTCACTTGTATGCCCGTTCTTGGCAGCCCCCACCTCTACACAGCAAAAATAACAGTTCCTGGTGTCTAGTGGGCTTTTTGCCTAGCTGTGAAATTTGGGCTCTACCTCATCTGGCACCTAGGGAAACCTAGGAAACCTGTACATTCTTGAAAACTAGACACTTAGAAGAATCCAGGATAGGGTGACTTGTGGGGCTCTCACCAGGTTCTGTGACCCTGAATTCTGCAAACCTCAAATTTTGTCTTAAAAACACATTTTCCTTACATTTTGGTGATGCACAGTTCTGGAATCTGAGGGGAGCCACAAACTTTCTTCCACCCAGCATTCCCCCAAGTCTCCCAATAAAAATTGTACCTCACTTGTGTGCCCATTCTTGGCAGCCCCCACCCCTACACAACAAAAATAATAGTTCCTGGTGCCTAGTGGGCTTTCTGCCCCCCCCCCAGTGGGGGGTCAGATGGGGGCATATTGCCCCCATCTACTCCCTGGTGTCAGAAATACTATGCTGATTTTTTTTTGTCTGGGGTGGAGGCAGTGCAACGCCCATTCAGGGCAGCCCCCCACCCCTAGATGATTAAAAAAATAATCCCTGGTGCCTAATGGGCTTTCTTTCTCCCAGGGGGACTATTGCCCCATCTGCCCACTGGGGGGGGGGGTGAGAAAGACAGTGGTGATTTTTGGGGGGCGAGGGGGTGGGGGTATTGTAATACCCATTCTGGTCAACACCCACCACTAGATGAATGAAGAGAAAAATCTCTGGTGCCTAGTGGGCTTTCTGCCCCCTTGGGGAGCAGATTGAAGGCTATTGTCCCCATCTGCCCCCTCTGGGGGCAGAAAGACTTTGCTAATTTTTTGTCGGGGTTGGGGGCATTACAATGCCCATTTTGACGGGCCCGACCCCTCGATGTATAAAAAACAAATCCCAGGTGCCTAGTGGGCTTTCTTCCCCCTGGGGGGGGGGTGCAGAAAGACTATGCCACCTTTTGGGAGGTGTGGGAGCAATAAAAGGCCTATTTAGAGCAGTCCCCACACCTAGATGTATATATAAAATAAATCAATGGTTTCTAGTGAGCTTTCTGCCTCCCAGGGGGCACATCGGAGCTGCTGCCCCCATCTGCCCCCTAGGAGGGCAGACAGACTGTAAATGCTCTTAAAAAAACAGGGGGAGTCAAAACCCTTGCCTAAGGTGCCACTCCCCTCTCCTTGGTGTCTAGTGGGTGAATCCCTGTATGGGGACCGCACTCCCTGGGCGATCCCCAAGCAGGGATACACTAGGGAGGGATACCATTAAAAAGGGGAGATTCTACCCTTGCTAATGATACCTCTCCCATCTGCCTCTGGGCCTGAGATAGCCCCCTGTGTACCGAGGCAGGGAAAGTGAAATGAACCAATCAGCTCATTTCTGTTTCAGTGAAATGACGTCAGCTCGACATGTGCGCTGATCGTCATTTCACTGAAACAAATGAAACAGCTTCAGGAGATGGGGAACTTCTCCCCCATCTCCCCAGGCTGTTTCTTATTAAACGAAATCCCTCTGGTGCATTCACCAGAGGGATTTTAGGAGCCATGTGGCCGGACAGCCGGGAGACGTCCGACGCACATGAACACTGGAGCTTCGGATGGCTCCTGGCCGTCCACCACACAGAAGGTGTTAATGACAATCCACTTTAAAAGCACAAACAACAGGTGAGATGGTGGGCCATTACAGAGTTGTTACACATTTTGTTTTGCAGAGACCTTATTTACTATTCTTAACCTGCATGCCCATGTTTCTGCTCTTTTGTCCTGCCCTAAACCATCTCTGGAAAATAAATTTTGCTGTGAAACAGACTAGCGATTGTGGTGGCACAGTGTGGCCTATGATACTAGTGTGCACGCTGATTAATAATGGCACAGACACTCTGGTTGTTGTTACACCCTAACCTTGTGTCATGCGAGGTTAGCACTTTTTCTTCACCTCCTATGAGGCCATACTCAACTAGACTATGTCGGCGAGTTGCTCGAGTTTGTACACTAAACATTCACTCCGGCTATGGCACCACAGTAACCCCTCCATAATTGCTCCTATTGGTGCATCTCAGTGTGCTCCACCTATTAAGCATCATGAACACTACACCCTTCCTTAAGCTTGGAATGAAAACAGAACAGTTCCAAATGTTTAACACAAACTGAGGGCCTCATTTACAAGGCCCTAGCAGCACAGTGCACCACCTGAGTATATTTTTTTTCAATGGTCCGGTGGCACAGTGTGCCAGCCCATATTTGCAAGGCCATGCACAGCTACCTTGCGTGGCATTTCATTGCCTTATAACTATGGACCCCTTTCATGCATAACTCTACGTGAAAGGGGCATTCCATGGGTGTTGCTTGGGGTGTTCCCACACATCACCCATGGAACCCTAAAGGAATCTGATGCTTTCCCAGATTTACAAGTCTGGGAATGCGCCAGATTCCTATGCTACCTCAGGGGTGGCGTAAGAGTGACACAACAGGGAGAAATATCTTTATTTCTCCCAGTTGTTTCCTCTTTCCGTTTTTTCATAGAAAGAGGAAAATACCTCTTGTAATTGTTTTTGTGCAGGAAATTCTACCTTCCTGCAAAAAATAATCATCCCCACAATGTAGGCACCCTTGCACCATGGTGCAAGAGTGCCTACATTTGCTCATGGCAGTAATTTGTGCTCCAGCAGAGGGGGAGAGAACAGAAATGTGCTGAAGCTTGTAGATACAGCACATTTCTGCCCTTTCTCAGTGCCTTACTGTGCCACCCTGCACCACAGGCCTTGTAAATGAGGCCTTAAGTGATTCTCAAAAACATCAGTTGGGCCATGAACCACTTTAGTGAACAATACTGACTTTACAGCAGGCAGCTCAAGGAGATGTAGAGACCAAAGGCCTCATTAACAAGGAAATGTCGCAGTGAGGAGCTGCGCCAAATTTGGCAGCGCTGTCCTCTGATATTTAAAAAAATGCAGGGAGGTGCAATATTTACAATAGTACAGCACACCCTTGTGTTTTCCTTAGCACTGGCACTAAAATGCGCTGCCTAGCGCCAATGCAGGCACCCTTGCGCGTTAGTGAAAGGCTGCCTGCATTACAGGGAATGGTTGTTTTTGTGCAGGAAAGTGTCCCTTCCTGCACATAAACAATCAATAATGCCCATTTGTTACTTTTATTTGTGCTGCAGAATGCAGCACAAATAGAAGTAGCAAATTGTCATTATTTAATTTTGCTGTTTCTTTATTTAGAAAAAGGAAAAAACGAGGAGAAATATAAGTATTTTGCCTCGCTGTGCTACTATAACACCACCCCTGGGGTGGCGTTTGTTTTTGGCACTGTTTTTGGTTTGCATTTTCTCCTAAATCTGGGGCAATGTCAAAAGCAATGGATGTTGCATGGAAATGCCAACAGCAACACCTATTGCATACCTCTCTGCCACATAAAACTGCATTGGGGAGCCATATTTACGAGGCGGCGTTAAGCCACACAAAGTGGCTCAGCGCTGCCATGTAAATATGAAAAAGGGCACAGCGCCACTGGAGTGTAGCTAAAAGTGACATCGCTGTGGCACTAGGGGCTTGTAAATGAGCTTCCTTGTCTGACACAAAGACTCTAAAATGCTGTGACGGCACCGAATTGGCCCAGAGATGCTATTGCTACCTCCTCCTTGTTGGCTAAATAGCAGGGATTCCGGGTGGTCTTCGGGCACTGGTTCTTCTGAGAAGGTTAATCCTGGACCGGGGCTTGAGGACGCTGCTGCAGAGAAGAAAACAGGTAGGGAGTTTGAAGCAACTTGGCAAAGTCAGGACCTCTCAGTACCAAAATTGTCCTCCCAGATGTGGCTGCCTCTGGACAGCTCGCAGTCTGCCGTTACAACACTTAGGGGGTCATTTCAACCCTGGCGGTCATCGACCGCCAGGGTGGATGACCACGGAAGCACCGCCAACAGGCTGGCGGTGCTTCCTTTGTTAGTCCGACGCCGCGGTCGCCCAGCCGGGTCCGGCGGTTTCCCGCCGGATTTCCCCGGCTGGGAGAATCCTCCATGGCGGCGCTGCAAGCAGCGCCGCCATGGGGATTCCAACCCCCTTCCCGCCAGCCTGTTTCTGGCGGTTTTCACTGCCAGAAACAGGATGGCGGGAACAGGTGTCGTGGGGCCTCTGGGGGCCCCTGCACTGCCCATGCCACTGGCATGGGCAGTGCAGGGGCCCCCTAACAGGGCCCCAGCATGATTTTCACTGTCTGCATTGCAGACAGTGAAAATTGCGAAGACTGCACCCGTCGCACCCCTGCAACACCGCCGGCTCCATTCGGAGCCGGCTTCAATGTTGCAGGGCCTTTCCCGCTGGGCCGGCGGGCGCTCCTTTGGCGGTCGCCCGCCGGCCCAGCGGGAAAGTCAGAATGGCCTCCGTGGTCTTCTGACCGCGGAGCGGCCATTTGGCGGTTCCCGCCAGGCGGGCGGCATCCGCCGCCCGCCTGGGTCAGAATGACCCCCTTAGTCCACTGCTCACTTTACGGATATAGGATTTGTTCCTTGTGACTGATCCAACTCCCTTTTGGCTGTGACTATTGACTCTTTTCTAGCCGTCACTTTCCCTCAGGATGGCTCAAAAGGCAACCTGAATGTTCCAGCAGGGTGTTGATCACGCACAAGCACTAAGAGCCTGATTACGACCTTGGCGGAGGGGATTACTCCTTCCCAAACGTGACGGATATCCCGCCCACAGTATTACAAGTTCCATTATAACTTAGGAAACTCGTAATATGGCGGACGGGATATCCGTCACATTTGGGACAGAGTAATCCCCTCCGCCAAGGTCGTAATAAGTCCCTAATTCCCCAGGGTGAAGCTGTTAGGTGAGAGCTCTCCTCCTTTGTGGGGCGTACTCATTGTTGCATGCCCTCCGAGGTTCGAGCAGGTTGGGAGGTTTTGGGTGCTCCACCCACCAGGGATGATGTGGAGTTACATCCAGACTTCTCGCCCTAGGCTGAGCCTGCTGGGGCCTAGAGTGTGGGGTCACATGGTACTCCCTCGAAAAGGAATAAATGGTAGCTTCTATATTCTGCCTCTCTGCAGTGGCTATTCAGATCATTTTGTGATTGTCCTCATTAATCTTTCTACTTCCCAGTTTGCTTGGGGCCACCATAGGGTGAAGTGCTGGTGTTTTATGTTCTGTGAGACTAGGTATTCATTCCACTCATAGCTGTTGAATGGGGGACCTTTGTCTGTACAAGGCTCACTGATCAGACTTTGTGCTACTATGATCTTCTCCATCTTAGAAATCATGTCCGTTGAGGATGTGGAGGGTACTATTTTCATCTCTGGGTATCTGGAGAAGTCATCCATCACCACTAACATGTCCATGCCATCCAGGAGGCTCCCAAAGACTGCACTCACCCTCTGTGATGGGGTGGGGTGGGCTGCTTCCGTGATGATGGGTGCCAGAGTGTCCAGGAGATTGCTGGCTTGGCATGAGGTGCAGTTTCTCACTGCGGCTTCCACACTCTGGTCCAGGCCAGGGAACTATACTTTGCAGCAGAGCCATGGTCCCATGTGCTAACTAGATGACCTGTTGTCATAGGCTGTGAGGTAGGAATGGTCTGTGGCCTCTCATCAGGCATCCTTCAGCTGTCACTGATAGCTCATGTTTCATGTGGTGTTGGCTCTGCAGGGTCAGCTGGTCTCTTCAGTTTGCCATTCCGAATGAATGTCGAGAATCTTTCAATTGTTACTTTGTATGGCAGTGATTACTAACTGGGGGCAATTAACCTGTTCAGTGGTGCGCAAAATGTCCCTCAACGACAAACAGTTTGGAACAGTTGAACATCAGCCTAACATGCTCCTTTGTGTCATGTGCATCCTAGGATTCTTGAGTGGTATCTGGTCTTGTGCGTCCCGACAGTAATGCACTGGGTTACCCATGTCCGGCCTGTGCACCAGGGAAAAATCGAATTCCTGCAGCTGCAGGATCCATTTTTCGATCCACGGAGGTGGTTTTGAGGCTGATCCTTGAAAACGTGGAGTTGGTGGTTTGAAATGGTGACACCCCCAGTGGATCGCCTCCCTCTCAATTTGGATGTACCTTTGCTTGGTGGGCATGAGAGTGTGGTTCGCATAGGAAACAGGAGCCCAGTTCACAAAGTCTTGGAGCTGGGACATGACAGCCCCTAGGCCTGTGGACTAGCATCAACTGCAAACTCAGATTCACTTTTTGGGTCAAAGTACACCAGTGGTGTCAGTGGATAGAGCTGGTGTAGTGTTCTGGAATGCTTGTTCTTGTTGGTCGTCCCATGAGTTAGATGTTTTTGTGAGATCACGTACGGGGACGGTGAGGTCAGATAGGTTCTGCATAAAGCATCCACAGTACGTTACCATACCTAGGACGCTTCACCCTCCAGAGACAACCTTTGGGCCTGATGCCTTTTGGATACTGCATATTTTATAGAAGTCAGGACCAGTGCCTTCTCTTGAGAACCGGTAGTCAAAAAAGCTGATGTTGTGCTACAAGAATTCCCACTTCTTATAATGTAGAGTTAAACCTTTCCTTCAAAGCTGTTGGAAGTCTGCTCAAAGGCGGGTGAGGTGAAACTCTAGTGTGGGAGAGAGAACCAGAATGTCATTGCTGACATTGAGAACTCCAGGCAATCCAGCAAGAACAGTTGGTATGATGTTGTGAAAACTTCGGCTGCTCTTGAGATTCTAAAATTGATCCTGGTGTATCTCCTAAGGCCAACATGAGTAGAGAAGGTTTTGAATAATTGTGATTCTGGTTGGAGGGGGATTTGATGGTATCCTGACCGCAGGTCTATCTTGGAGAACTATTTAAAACCAGCTAGTTCTCCAATTATGTTCTCAATCGTGGTGGTGAGATGGCATTCCCTCTTAAATGCCACATTGGGCACCCTCATGTCGATGCTGATATGAACAGCAAATGGCTGTTTGGGTTTCTTTGCAACAACGATTGGCAAAACACAGAGGGTGGACTCCACAACGTTTTCTATAATGCCAGAGTCTTCTATGTGTTTCAGCTCTTGCTTCACTCTGGGATACAGATAGAACACTACTCTCCAGTTTTGGCAGTTTATGGAAAAGTCCACTGCCGTAAAGGTAACCGATAGACCTGTGCCACTCAGCATGGTGAAGGACTTGCTCTGGATGGTGACTTCGTACATGGGGGATGTGTGGGTTGAGATACGGTGTGGCTCTATGGCATGTGCATGTACCATGTGGATTGTCTCTTGATCGTCATCATCCCTATCACTTTCATCTGCAGCTTCAGTTGGCCGTCTACTACGTAAAATTTCTTTGGACGTCAAGAGCATTGCACTTCTTTCCTTTTTCAGCCAGTCCCCTGGGTATGGGAAGGAACCACTGTACCACCTGCAGGGTCGTCCACCTGGTTTGGGCATTGGTGTTTCATTCTTGGAGCTGCTGGAGTCTTTGCGATGACTTTGGCAAGTTTTGCCTTTATCAGCGGTTTCAGGGCCTCTTTCATGTGTGCTGCTCATGCTTTGGATAGCTCCTTCGAGCATCCTAGAGCTAAGATGTGGCTCATGCACATGTTGGCCACTTGAAGTATTCATTCCCTCAGCTTTACTGATGCACACCTTTGGATAAATTACGCATAGATTTTGTCATCTTCTTTCAGTACAGTACATGCGCTAGCCAGCTCCCACAGGAGGGGATAGAAGACATCCACTGACTCTTTTTGGCTTCTGGTGGGCATGGTGCAGTACGAACCATTCATAATCTGGATTTGCGAATGATTCAAAGTGTGCTGTAATCGTGTTTTTAGGGTGGTGTAGGTGCAAGGCGGGTTGCCTTTTACAACTGTTTTGAGGACTTTGTACAAATCAGCACCATCTAGATGGAGCATGAGCAGGAATTTCTGTTCACCCGCTGCATTAATAGCCTAATTGAAGGCTTCCAGGCACTCTACTCATGCTTTCAAGCCTACAGGTTGCATAGGAGGAGGGTCAGTGACCTGAAACAGTTCCAGCACAGGGATTGAAGCCATAGTAGCTAGAGTCAGCAAAACCTGTTGGGGAATAGAGCCCTGGATGAAAGAGCTGCACTGGTGGAGGTTGGAGGTGACAGCCTGCTTCCTAGTGGGCTGGGACAGACTGCTTGTGCAGTGCCCTCCAGCTGCCCTCCAGCTTAGAGATGGCCAGGGGTTGGTGGGAAGATGCAATACCCACCAAAAGGGCACTGTGGGGCTGATGGCCCAGAAGCAGAAGACTGCCCACACCTGGTTTGAGGCCTCCAGAATGCTGGCATGATTTGCAAGTCCAGGCAACTTCATAGAGGGTTGGAGAGTTTTTATCAGTGTAGGGTACGTTTTGCTTTTGTTGTGGCGGACCTCTGCTGTTTAATACATACCGCTCGTACCTTGAGAGGTGGGTTTCATTGCTCTGATGGCTTGGTTGGAGGCCTGGCATCAGGTGAGCAGTCACGCATAATGAGCGGCAACAGAAGGCCTCCATGATCGAGGCGAATGAGCTGGGCATGTGAGGTGGTAGCAGTCACCAGAGGAGGGGCCTCACTGTCTGATGTGGCAGCTGGTAGGAAGGTGGGCATCTGCCATGGGCAGTGAAGCAGCTGTTGGAGGGGGTGCAGTCAGCCACACTTTGGGGGGGCACACGCCAGCAAATAGCGCAGTAGCACTTAGAATACGGCCGCCGGATGGAACGGTTGTCGCTCCGTGCAGGAGGCAGCGTGGTGTGCAGGCAGCTCTAGCAGCACTCAGTTGGGAACCAAGTGAGGGGAGGGCGAGCAGGGGTCCCACGGCATATGGGTCTACTCCATCATTGCCAATGTGGTGGCACAGTGTGGTCTCGACATCTGGTGTGCATGCTGATTAATAATGACAAAGACACTCTGGTTACTGTTACATGTTAACCTTGTGTCATGTGAGTTTAGCCTTTTTTTTCACTCTCCTACATGGCCACTCATAGAAATGAGGTTGCTAGTTGGCTGTCGGTTTACACCCTGTCCAAGTAGGGACCCTCACTCTAGTCAGGGCAAGGGAGATCCCCAGTTCAGGTAACCCCTGCTCCCCCCTTGGTAGCTTGGCATGAGCAGTCAGGCTTATCTCAGAAGCAATGTGTAGAGCATTTGTACGTAACACACAGTAATACAGTGAAACTGCTACAAAAGGACACTATACCAGTTTTAAAAAAATAGCCAATATTTATGTGTGTAAAACAAGACCTAAACGAGAATAATCCAACATACAGTAATAAAGATATGAATTTTGCAAATATTAACTTAAAAATACAGTTCCTTGAAGTTGATAGCACCGTCTGGGGCTATCAAGGCGTTGTGAACAACAAATTCAACAGTTCAGTCTGGCCACAGCATCCCGGGACAGCTAAGGTGTCAGGAAGACCTGCAAACAGTAACTTGGAAATGCAGGGTGTCGTGATCTTCATGATGAGATGCAGAGTGCAGCTTCGCTGGCAACGGTTCCAGAGGTTGGTGCAGGGGTCATTGGGCATTGAAGTCACACGCACTGCAGATCGAACTCCGGGCTGATGATGAAATCAGGAGCACTGGCGTTGAAGGCGTCGGGCCTGCTGTGCGAAGCAGGACGGTGCAACATGTGGTGCCCACAGGTCACATGCAGGTAGAGGTGTCGGTGAGACCAGGGCTGCAGTGTGAAGAGGGGCGGTGCGATGTGCAGTATCTCCAGCTAATGGTGCAGGCAGCGGTGAATTCTTTGGTGAAGTGTGGTGCGGAGCTGAGCCAGCTCCGTGCGGTGCAGACAGGGGCATCCTTTTGCGATGCTGGAGTTGATAGCACTGGCATTGGTGGACTGGGGCTGCGTTTTAGGACAATGCATCGTGTATCTCACGAGCGGTGTCCTCAGGCCACGGTGCAGTCAGTGGTGCCGTGTCAGCGTGAAGCGGTGTCATCGTGTTGAAGACTCCTTCAGACCAGGAACAAAACCAAAGACCAGTCAGCCCTTAGAGTATAAAGGAAGACAATTTATTGCATGCAAAGGAACTGATGGCTTGACAGGCCAAGTCCAAGCAGTTCAAATTAAGGAAGTCATACATGATATTTAATTTCTAAAAGCCACAAGGCATATTCATGCACCAAATTAATTCTCAGCCTTAGCATGGGATCATTTCTCGAACACTGCAGAAGGTATTATTGTTAATCCTCTATAGCGCACCAAATAAGGTAAGGTACAGTACAACAAGGAAGTTACAGAATATGGCCTACGTGCCTCACATTGCAAGATGGAACTTTCCATCTCACAGAGATGTTAGGTACACAGGATAGTACATTTCTTCATATATTTTGCTTTAGCTAGCGCACACTCATATTTCATGAGGGCTGTCTTGATAGCAAGCCTTGCATCATAATACGTTCCGAGCAAACAGAAAAGAACAGAAAACAAAGTTCATTTAGATCATGAGCTGTTCAACAAAACAGGCCTTGTTATCATTGAGTATCACAGGACCTAGCAGGCCCTAAATGGAGTCAAGGTAAAATGCAATTCAACAATCGGGTTTTCTAAAGCTGCAGTGTGAGCAAGGTGATGCGGAGTGTGGGACCCAACGATCACGGTGCAAGCAGCTGCTTGATGACAGTATCAGGTGGCGGCATCGGTGAGACCAGGGTTGCAGTGCGAGGTGGGGCATACGACATTGCCAGGTCACAGTGCAGGCAGCAGCGGCGTTGATGACGTTGTGATGGTTTTTATTCTGACACAGCACAAAACACACAGTTACCAGTGCTGTAGGCAGCTGAAGCTGAAGTCTTTGATATCCCAGAGACTTCCAACAGGAGGCAAGCTCTACTTCAAGCCCTTGGAGAAACTTCACAAGCAGAATAAACAGCAAAGTCCAGTCTTTGTCCTCTTAAAGGCAGAAGCAGCAACTGCAGGCCAACACAGCAAAGCACACACAGCAAAGGGGCAGTACTCCTACAGCTCTTGAGCTCTTCTCCTTGGCAGAGGTTCCTCTTGATCTAGAAGCGTTCTAAAAGTTTGGGGTTTTGGGTCCACTACTTACAGCAGTTATGGCCTTTAAAGTAGGCAAACTTCAAAGGAAAGTCTCTGTTGTTCAGGAAATCCTGCTGTGCCCAGGCCTGGCTCCAGACACACTCCAGGGGTCCGGAGACTGAATTGTGCGAAGGCAGTCACAGCCCTTTCAGGTGCAGGTGTCAGCTCTTCCCTCCCCACTCCAGCCCAGGAGACTCATCAGGATATGCAGGCTACACCTCAGCTCCCTTTTTGTCACTCTCTAGAGGGAATTCTCAAACAGCCCAACTGTCAGTCTGACCAAGACATGGATTCCACAGGCAGGCAGAGGCACAGAATGGTTAAGCAATAAAATGCCCACTTTCTAGAAGTGGCATTTTAAAATAGACAATCTAAAGACCAATTCTACCAAAAGATGTATTTTCAAATTGTGAGTTCCGAGACCCCCAAACTCCAATCTCTATCTGCTCCCAATGGGAAATTACACTCCAAAGAAATGTATATGCAATCCCCATGTTAACCTATGGGAGAGATAGGCCTAGCAATAGTGAAAAACAAATTTGGCAGTATTTCACTGTCAGGACATGTAAAACACACCAGTACATGTCCTACCTTTTAAATACATTGCACCCTGTCCATGGGGTTACCTGGGGCCTACTTCAGGGGTGCCTTTCATGTCCCAAAAGGGAAGGTTTGTGCTTGGCAAGTGGGTACACTTGCCAGGTCAAATTGACAGTGCAAGATTGCATACACAGACACTGCAGTGGTAAGCCTGAGACATGGTTACAGGGCTACTCATGTGGGCGGCACAAACAGTGTTGCAGGCCCACTAGTATTTGATTTACAGTCCCTGGGCACACATAGTGCACTTTAGTAGGGGCCTACCAGTAAATCAAATATGCCAATCATGGACAAACAAATCACCAATACAATTTACACAGGGAACACTTGCACTATAGCATTGATCAGAGGTGGTAAAGTGCATAGAGACAATAAACCAGCAAAAACCGAGTCCAGCATACCATGGTGGGGTTTGCACACTAAACATTTACTTGGGCTATGTTGTCACAGTAACCCCACCATAATTGCCCCCTTCTCAGTGTGCTCCACCTATCTAGCACCATGAACACCACAGTGATTAGTTAAGGAAATCTAAGAAAGTGCTTACTGACTACTCTGCAATTGTATCACTTGATGGGCATGGAATATTGGCTTTTGTTAGCAGCCACTGCCTGCATAGAAGACAGTGGTCAGTCGAGCTGGATACACTGCCACACTTCGCTTCCAGTAGTAGCAGGCTGTCACTGGAAGTACTCAACATACAGGTTGCTCTAGAGTTATCCAATATGAATAGTTCTGTTTTTTCAAGCACTGTAAAAATATACATCCATTTTCTTAATAAAGTGTCTGAGATGATAGAAGATCACGGAAAGAAAGTAGCATTAACCAGCTGCAAAATGTGTAACATCCTGTTACCAATAGTAGTATGGAAACTAACATACTTATATAATGTAATGTAACATGCCTATTGCATTCAGTGTAATATATGTGTATGTGCATATTGCTCAATCCAAATGTTTTGGCACCTGGTGTAAAGTTCCACCAATATTTGTGGCACTTATTCAGTGAAGTTCATGGGAGTGAACGTTTCAGTTACACACTTGTAACAAATCAAACATGTACTTACCGGTTAAATGTAGATGTTTGCAACAGGAATACAAATTGTTTACTAGGCTAGGAATATGTGGCCTACGGGTTACATTAAACATCTCTGCAAAACACTGCAGTCAACTGAGTTGGTTTAATGATCCAAACATGTGATCCACAGATTATACATGATGCCCTGCAGCAAGCACACTAATCCTGTAAGATTCTTAAGGGACTATTCACAAAGGTAAATATACCCTTGTACATTTACTAATGCATATATTTACTACTACCCTTTCCAGTAGCTACATTTTTGTGCTATTTACAATTTCTGGGTCTATACTTATACTAGATGTAGACTTACATAAGTCCACTTCCTCAAATCAAGTGGTAGAACATCTTACAACAGGACTTACAAGTGTATCATGACTATTTGTTACTCTACAAACGTAAGTGAAAATCACTACCACCATGGTAGAGATGTTCTTATGAAACAATATAGGCAAACTTATTAAAGATTATGAATATATATATAAATAAGTACAAATATCCAATGTGTACTGTAATTGAACATTCATTTGTTTATTGTTCAGCTAGAACTAATACAATAAAATGTTTCAGCACAATAACAGTTCAAATTAAATGTGTGCAAATTAGTTTAAATACATTCACTCAAGTTTTAACTGGCCTCTAGACAACAATTTTAAAAACATCAGTCCTCACTAACATTGTTTTTTTTCTTAATATATAGTACATTTTGTTATATTGTATGTGTTGACATAATTTAAATAATATTTTTTATTAAAATTGCAAATATTTAGTTTAATTATTAAATGATGTTTATAGTTAAGTTAAAAAAAAATACAATAATGAATAATTATAAAATCTATTAACACTCATATATTCATATACATAAAATAATTGAAGTAATTTAACATTAATTATTAAGGAGTGTTACTTTATTTCTCTGCCACAAATAGTTGATACAGGACTGTGTTCAATCATGTGTGGATGGCCATGTGTGGTTCTTGACTTTCTGCAATCATTCCTGGAATACAATTAAGACTCTTTTGACACCTTTAAGGTTGTAGTAACTTTAAATGTGTAGTTTTTGAAAAGCAGTGTGTCAGAACCTCTTTCAGAGGGCCAAGGACACTTAGGCGCCACTGGGCCCAACTGTAGTAGTCACAGCCTCTTACTCCTGATGTCTTGTGGCCCAATCTACTATGGGTCCTGAGCAACTGAGAAAGTATACCTTCTGCACTTTTTTCTCAGTGGTAGCTGTGGAACGAGTAGTCAAAGACTTCCTCGAGGGAAAAGTGTAGATACATGAAAGTGAACGTGACTCATGACTCAAAGTGTACATAGTACGGACAACAAATGAATGAATAGTCCAATGTTCACTTTTATAAGAAAAATAAATATTTTATTTATTTGCAAAGGAATGTCTTCAGAAGCAACAACACATTTCCCTTGAGGTTGGAACTCTAGTGGTTAACAGGCAAATCCATGTCCCACCCTCTTCCTTGTAACATGTTTCGGGGTTATTCCCCATTCACTTGTGGCCTCATCCAAGGAATGCTTACTAGCAGGCCTTAGATGAGAGTTCCCTTTGACTCCTTAGTTATTTAGTCAAAAGTGTATATGGTGCTGCAGCACCGTTAGCAGTGAGACCTCTGGGGCCCCACTGGCCCAAGTCCAGTCTTACCTGCTCAGGTGGTATGGAAGAGTGCAGTGGTGAAGCAAATGCTCTCATGGCCACTCGAGAGTCCAGATCCAGTTCAGCGAAGATTGGCAGGGTGTGGTTCAGGTGGAAGCACCCAGTAGGCGCAGGCACTCTCCTCTGAGCAGCACTACTGGTTCATTCTAGCAATCGGGGTTGCTCCCACTTCGCATCAGTATTTGGACAAAACATTGAGTTACAGAAATGTTGGGAAAAATATTGTGATACAAAAATATCATGAAGCAGAAATATCGTTCTCAATTATAACTATTTCTTAAGTAAGTAATATCGCGTTCAAGAATATCGTTGTTGTGATCATTTTCAATATTATAGTTGTAAATGATATCATTTTAAATGATCTTTATGTGTACTAGTTCACATACTAATTTTATGTATTATTATTATTTGTATAATAGTTAATAATATTTTTAAATATAGTTTGCTATTTTCAGTGATTTATAATTCGTACTTTAATAGCTAATAATAATTTATAGTGTCATAGCGGGTTGCTAGGTCTGAAGAGGTACATGGTGGGAAGTTAATTCTGTATAATTAATTAACAATTAATTAATTTATCATTAATTATTCAAATTGATTAATAATTATGTAAAATGTGTAACAATTCTATTGTTTAACATTTATTAGGTATGTACTGCTGGGTTTGCAGGGTGAGAAGCTACTTATGTAATAATGAACTAGCAATTAATTATTAATTTATTAATACTTATTTAATTGATTATTAATTATGTTAATTGAGTGATACTTATTTATTTGATTTATATTTGAAGTGTGAGCTACTAGGTTTGTGGGGGTATAGTGGGAGAAGTTATTTAAGTAACAAATATATTTTAATTTATAATTAATTATTAAATTGTTTAATAATCATGATAATTGTTTAATTGTTTTTCAGTTTTATATATTTTTTTTGTTAATTAATAATGTTCCTATTAAGAGTTTTATATTTGTTGTAAATTATTAGGATTATTCAAATATATTATGTGTTTGAAGTGAAGTACTTTCCCTACTGCTGCACAGACTGGAGTGGGAATAGTAAATATTGCCCCTCTGAAGTACAACATGTTAGCTACTGTTGCACAGACTGGAATGGGAAAAGTACATTTAACCTTTCAGAAGTCCAACACTTTCCCTGCTGTTGCACAGACTGAAGTGGGAAGAGTAAATTTTACCCCTCCGAAGTCCACCGCTTTCCATATTGTTGCACAGACTGGAGTGGTAATAGTAAACCTTAGCTGTTCAAAGGCGAGTGCTTTCCCTACTCTTGCACAGACCGCAAATTTAGCCTCTGAAAGCCTGCGCTTTCACTGCTTTTGCATAAAATGGAGGTGAATAGTACAGCTATTACTCACCTACTTTGGCAGTCGCCAGTAGGTAGTTATAGTTAGGTCCATGTTTCCATAGAAAAATCATTTTTTGACTTGCCTATATCTTTGCAACCTTTTTACGAATCTTCACGAAATGTTTAAAAAAAAAATGTGTTCCTGTGATTCTTATTGCGCATGTGAAGTTTCGGGCTGATACGTCAAATGGGGCTGAGAAAAAGGGGGCTAAAAAAACATTGGCCCGTATTTATACTTTTTTTTGCGCCGCATTTGTGTCGTTTTTTGACGCAAAAACGGCGCAAACTTGCAAAATGCCATTGTATTTTGTAGGTTTGCCCCGTTGTGCGTCAAAAAGCGGCGCAAATGCGGCGCTAAAAAAAGTATAAATACGGGCCATTGTGTTTTCCATGTAAATTCCCATGGGACCTGTCAACACTTCTTCAGCCTGAACCACTGGGCAGAATTACACCAAATTTGGCAGAAAGCTAACTGCCAGTAAGCAGACTGTGCTTTTTGTTATTTAGTATAAATCTGTTCAGTAGTTTTGGAGATATTTAAGGGCAAATACATTTGTATATCTCTGGCCCCGAATAATTCTCAAAATTTGCAAATTTTCACAAATACGCATGCGAAAAGAAGCGTTGCAATTGGCTGACTGCATCCTGATTAGAAAGTTGGGAACAGCAATTTATTTCACGGGACATGGTGAAAATTCAAATTGAAGGTGGCATAAGGGGTCAGGGTGAAGGTACCCTGACCCCAGGGGTGTGATATAGGTGTGTTTTAGGGGTGAATTATGGGTTTAATATAATTTTGCTTCACGTCTCGCTATGATCACGAAAATTCACGATTATGGAAAAACTTGAAAGAAAAACCACAGACTCATTCATACACTAATTCATTCACTCATACATGCACTCAGATGCTCAGGTGCCCACTCACACATACACTCAGACCCACTCGTAGACTCACACACCCACTTTCAGTCCCACTCAGATACTCACGCACCCACTCACACATCCACTGACAGAGACAGGCCCTGTGGTCAACCTGCGCTGTGCACGGCCAAAGGTCATGCATGGCACAGGGTTGGGTGGTTATAAGGGCTTGACTATAATTAAAATGTAATTAAAATTACTTTATGTTAAAAAAACGGACCCTAGGGTAACTATAACGCACGCCCTTGCCGTGCACAGTCTTCTTATGAATAATGTTATTGCAAACGTTGCATTGATATGAAAGATGCCATACAAGTTCTCATCAATTACATATTAGGTCAAGTAATTAGCTGTGCACTATAAAGGCGTGAGCTATAGTTACCTTAGGGGGTGGATTAAAGTTACTTGAAAGAACTCTATCTATACAATAATGTCCCTGTAACTTTTGTTTTTTTCAGTGAAGAAATATATTTATATATATACTATATATATATATATATATATATATATATATATGTATTACCTTGTGGCGATCGCCACTAGGTAGTTATAGTTAGGAACATCTTTCCTTAGAAAATGTGTTTTTGGATTTGCCTATATCTTTAGCAACGTTTGAAGAATCCTCACAAAATTTTCCAAAAAGTGTGTTGCTTGGAATCTTGTTGCATATGAAATGTTTTGGGGTGATCCGTCAAGCAGGGACTGAGAAAAAATGAGGGTAAAAAAACTTGCATTTCTAATGTTAATTCCCATGGGACCTTTAGTCATGTCTACAGCCCGAACCACTGGACAGAATTAGACCAAATTTGGCAGAAAACAAGTACGCAGATCACGCTTTCGCTTCTTTGGTGTAAATCCGCTTAATAGTATTGACAGATTTAGGTAAATTCAAATTTGTATATCTCTGGACGAAGACGAGCTTGTGCAGTGAAATGCAGAGCTCTGATTTTATGCCAAGAAAATGTCCACATCTGGAAGACAAGAGCCTTTATGAAATTCTGCAGAACTACAGATATAGAAGTAATGTAAGTGAAAACATAGAAGAAAGAAAATATGCAGCTCGTGGATGTGAGGGATGCTTAGTGAAACTTGAAAAACAAAATGTAATTAACCACCGAAAACTTAGCAGTCAAGCTCCAGAGAAAAGTGAATTTTTCTCTTTAGCGCTTCTTCAACTGTTCAAAACTTGGTGTGCTGAATTAAAATTACTTGAAGACTATAACTGCTATGAAGATTCTTTTAATGCTGTCAAAGATAGTATTAACTCTCCCATACTCAATAACTACTTCCGAATGGTAAATGATGAGGTACAACAGGAAGAAATTATTGCTGCTGAGGTAGTTAAGGATAGTCCTCAAAGCAGCCAAAGTTCAGCACCTTCAAGTCAGGATCTTCTTGGAAAACCTATTATTGAAACTTAAGCTGCAATAGCTATGAATGAAGTGAGAACTGCCATGAAACAACCTAGACAGGAATCAGTAGATCTGGAACAATTAGTTGGACAACTGAACAATGAACAGAAAGAGATTTACATGGAAGTAAAAGATAAAAGAGAGCATGGATTAAGACATGAGAAAAAGAAATGCAGTTGCTCATCATTTGAGCCAATACTAATATATATTAGTGGCCAGGCTGGTACTGGAAAAAGCTTTTTAATCAATGTTCTTACTTGCAGAATACTACAGATTCCAATTTATCGTGTGTAGTGACAACACCTACTGGATTAACTGCACACAATATCAAAGGAATCACTCTACATAGACTACTAACGCCACTGGTTGAACATGAGAATAAACTGAAATACCAGAAGTTATCTGGTGAAGATTGTCTTGAGGTAGCTAGTGTTTTGAAGAAAATGAAGCTTTTGGTTATTGATAAGGTAAGCAAGGTATCACATCTAATGCTTGCTTTTTTCTACCTGCGAATGCAAGAGATTTTAAAAACTGAGGGGAAGATTTAA
Organism: Pleurodeles waltl; assembly: GCF_031143425.1. Classification (NCBI taxonomy): domain Eukaryota; kingdom Metazoa; phylum Chordata; class Amphibia; order Caudata; family Salamandridae; genus Pleurodeles; species Pleurodeles waltl. Next base: position 432,921,674 of record NC_090449.1, read on the forward strand.
CAAAAGTGGCACTGCACCCAGTGCTCTTTTCTTGCACCCCTTAGCTCCTGCCTACCACCACTATGTGTGCACCATGGCGCAGGGTAGGGGGCAAAAGCGTCAACATTTTTGACGCTATTGATGTTCAGGGTTAGCATCAACATTTTGGAGCTAACCCTAAACAGTACATAGGGGCCCATTATAAATAATGGTGTGCTCCCTTTTAATGCCTGTTATGAGCAGATGTTAAAAATCCTGAAAAAAATGGTGCAAGGAAATCTTTTAGATTTTTTGTGCCATTTTTTCAGCCCCCCTAACAGGGGTAATGCCCCCCTTGCATACATTAAGCCTGGCGCAGGCATAATGTGGTGCAAGGGGTCACAAAGTGGTGCAATACATGCATTGTGCGACTTTGTAAATCTGGTGCAGCGATTTTGGCCTCGTTGGTCCACATTAGTGTTAAAAAATAACGCTAGTGTGGCATAAGGATGCACTAGACCCTCTTAAATTTGGGCCTCAATAGGATATCTTCGGAGGAGGAAAACATTTGATTTGTTTTGGAGACCTACTACAACTTACTGCTGTAAAAGGACAACCTGTTTTTAAAACGCTTTCACATGAAAAGACTAGAAAGTCATTAGGAAACATTGTCAATGTCAACATTTGGCAATATTTTCAGTACAAGGAACTTGTGAAAAATATGTCTTACGTTTCTGACATGGAGTATGGCAACATTCTAAAGGACATTAGAGTAGGAGTGCTCACAGAGGAGGGGAAGCTCATGTTGGAAAGTCAACTTCTTTAGAAACTCTTTTGATCTAAGAAGACGCAGCAGAACTAATATATATGTTTTGTAAAGTGGGAAAACATATAGGCCCAATTTTAAATTATATGCAGCACCACTTTTACTGTGCCCCTTAGCACCCCCTAACCCCACCATGTGTGCGCCATATTAAACATACGGATCACCATGGTGCAGATTAGGGACAATACTGCCAAATTGTTTTACGTTATTGTTGTACTTTGCAGGATTAGCCCCAAAAATTTTGCCGCTAATCCTGCAAAGTACATAAATAATGGAGTGCCTTCTTTTTAACGCCTGCTCTGTGCAGGCATTAAAAAATGCAGCAAAAAATGGAGCAGTGGAATCTCCTAAATTCCACTGTGCCATTTTTGTGGTTCCCCTAATGGGGGAATGCCCCCCTTGCATACGTTATGTGGTGCAAGGGGTTACAGAGTGGTGCAATGCATGCTTTGCAGCACTTTGTAAAACTGATGCAGCAAATTTGGCCTCGTTGAGCCACATTAGCATCATAAAAGATGACACTAATGTGGTGCAAGGAGAAGCTAGGTACCCTTAAATTTGGGCCATAGTTTCTACGATGCATACACTTCAAGAGTGTGCTGCATTTAATGATGAATTACTACAATTTGAGAAGGAGTAACTTTACTGCTGAGTGAAAAATCCTTGGAGTTTTAGAAGATGAAGATGTAAATATTGATGAAATATTTGGACTCACTTATACATGGAACCATGAGTGTGAAGATTGCTCTTTCCCATCTACTACTGAAATCAAATTGGAGCGATTCCTCTACTTAAGTCTGCCAAATTGCAAAAGTGTACATTTTGATAAACGAATAAAAGAGAGTGACCAAAACATAACCTGTCCAACATGTAAATCAAGTGTGTTGTTTACAGTGCTTATACAGAGAAGTGGTAAATGTCTTATAGCAATGTTTCATAGATGTAGAGCAGCTGGTTCAAATTTGGATATCAAGACGACAAACTTTAAAGTAGGACAAATATCAATATTTGGGAGAATGTACTGTACTTTGGCTATGATCTTCCCTAGAGGCCTTAATATTACAGCTGATCATTATACTGTATATTTAAAGATGGAAACTGGATGGACAGAATGCTATGATAGCATTCTGCAATTCAAGCAAAAACTACCTTTCAGACTTCCTAATTCTTATTTATTGTTCCTTCAACCAAAGTTCTAAGGTGGATGATTGGTATAGTATTGGATACAGTGTTTTTCCTATGTGAATGATTACTGCTTAACGCATAATTAAGCCTAACAAGGATGATGTCCTCAAAACAAAATGAAAAAGTATTGAAATGTATTAACATATTTCGCAGGAAAGAGACAGGCATAAATTGTTTTCTATGCGTTGATTATCACTGGTTAAGATATAATTCGGCCTATTTAGGGTGATATAAAGAAAAGCTATGGAAAAATTAAATGTGGATGACTATTTTTGTAATTTTTATGTGGAAAAATACCTATACAGTTTTATCTGTATATGAATAATAACTCTTTAAGTCAATATTCAGCCTATAGCAACTGATGGATACAAAAAAATGAGAAATTGTAATGTTAATTTTAAATAACGTGCTATGTACTTCCCCCCCCTACACACACTTCTTTTATTGTGGAAAAAGTATAGAAGCTGAGATCAGTGGACAAGGGAACATAACATGTCTACCTAATTTGTGTAATTGCCATATAAAAAAACAGAAGCTGCTTGTGTTTTGTTAATACTAACATATTTTATATTACAGGCTAACAAGTTTTAATAGCTATAATAATTATACCAAACACTTTAACTATTATTTATCTTCTTTCTCTTTAAATACAGATCAAAAGACAATTTTTTTGCAGTAATGCAGGTGAGTAATTAGATGTTGCTATATAAATACATAATCCATGCATATACTTACACTCCCAGCCGCTCACCATTACAGGCACTCATGCACTCATTCACTCACCCATTCATCCCCTCATGCACCCATTCACTTACCCATAATCCACTTGTGCAACCTATCAGTCACCCATACAGCCACTCATCCATCCACTTAACCATTACAGTCTGTCATACACCAATTCACTCACACATACAGGATCTCACACACACAGGCATTCACTCATGTCATTAGTGGTGTAATTTGAGATGTCATCAGTGATGTCACTGACCAGGTCATCAGTGATGTAATATGTGAGGTCATAAGCAGTGAATTACGGTGGTACAAGTTATAGTTAGCTCTGGGAACTATAACTGTTAAACTTTGATGGTTTTGTATATATGAAATGTCCACATAACTATAACATCTCTGTAACCTTTGTTTTTTTTTCAGTGAATATATATATGTATATATATATATTTATATATATATATATATATATATATATATATATATATATATATAGTATTTTCAGACATATTTTTATTGTTGCTTCAATATGTTTTTTTAGGTCGGAATATGCTTCATTAATTTTATTGCCACAAAAATAGACTGATAATTCTGCAAGTCATTGGGTTCAGGAGCCATACGATATTTGCCTATTTATTTATTCAGGTTTTCATATACTGTGAAACAGGCCCAACAGGCTTTGTGTATTATATGAGAGATATAAGTAAATAAATACATGAGTTACACTAACACTGAAGACAGGTACAATGAATATGAAACACATAACAGGTTAAAGGGAAAGAGACATAATGAAAGGCACACAGTGCCATAGTTAAAATAGAAAAGGCCTAAGAGGAATGCAGAAATGCACAGAAATGTGGTAAAAAAAAGCCATGCGGTCAGTAGCCAACATTCATCATTACAGCAAACTAGAAATGAATGTGAGAGGTGATTTGTTGATAGATGGGTGACATGTTTTGGAGTAAAACAGTAGAGAGAGACAGTATACAAGGGCAGAGGTGCTGGAACAGTTTTCAGAGTGGGGTGCTGCTATCAATGTTATATCACTGGAGTCGTCGGGTGTAAACTTCCAAGCATCACATAAAGAAAAAAGTATAACAAATGAGCTCCACCCATTCAGCAGACGTATATATGTGGTGTGTAGCAGTGATGCATTTTGAAGTAACAAACTTCTCACTAAGGCATCGGCGGATAGCACACTGTTGTTTATAAACAGCACATTTTCCATTAATATATCCACAATAATCACAGCGACATATGGTTTTGATGGTAAAACTATATAAAGCACAAACAACAGCGTGTGGAAATCAGAAATCAGCAAAAATGTGTAATTTGTAAATCAACAAGTATTATACATTTTTTTGATTTCATCACATTTTTTAAATTACAAAAAAAACATATGACAGAATAGCCATTCCTGTGTCTGTTGACAGAGCTAGGGGCATCTGTATGAGGGGTGTGCCTCAAACTTGCACTGTCTCATGGCTCCTATTATGGTAATAAGACTGCACATTCAGGGCAGCAGCACCACCGCATGTGGGAGACTGAGTCAGCCCCACACAGTCTGGAACATGTCGACCTAACTCCTGGCTAGCCCACAGTACCTCACCCACCCCAATAAGGGTAGTAGTGATTTGTGGCAACCTAAACCTGACTCTCTGACTACTCAGGCAAGTTGTGGTGGGCAGATCACAAACATTTTTCTCAGTTACCAAAAGGCTCACATATGCCAAAGCAAAACACGAGATGCAAAACTGAATTTCAATGCATTTATTGAAACAATTGCATCCTAGTATATAAAGCATGGACTGCAATAATAAGGCAGATTAAACATAATACAGTGCTCATCATTACAATGATCGTGGAGAAGATAAACAACCACACAATTGTGAATGGCTCTAGAAAGTCTTGCTATTCTTGCCTAACCTCTATGTATGAGAGCATATTGGTTGTACACCAATGCCAATCCAGGTCTAAGGAAGTAACCTCAAACCCATACCTAAGTAGGATGGCAAGGGTCTGCCTGTTGTCTGAATGACAATCCTCTCAGGAAATGAAGGATCAGTGTCAGGTAAGCAAAGCTGGCTGCAAAATGATGCAAGTCCTGGGACAGCCATGACTAGAATGTCCTCTGTCCCCCTTAGGCCCATGTGTTGTTTATATAATAAACTCTATACGATTCTTGGAAAAAGGCCTGATGTCATGATGCATCTAGAGGACAGGAACTGTCTACTAACACAACAATCCAAGCTGGCATATCATGTACCAAATGTAATAGCCTTGAAGAAGGCATAGAATGTGTGTTGTGCTGTAGGCTAAAAAGAATGTGCAGTACATACTCTGTCTTCCTAGAAGAAGGAAATTAATTAAAAACATAAAGCAATGCATTAAAAAACAGGCTCTGCTACATAAATGACAATATTTAAAAAATATGTGCTTAAAGGCGCAGGTTGTGATCCTAACTAAAATCTGGGTGTCCAACCCATCCCTAAAGGGCCACTGCAACACCGTCCCTCTGTCTGTTCAGGAGTGCATATCCTAGTAAATATAAACTGGAATAAAACCCATAAAATCCAAAAAATATACAAAACCTAATGAGGACAAAAAACTACAGCATTAACTGCATATGAAAGGAATATAAAAGGAATAAAGGCCTCATTACAACCCTGGCGGTCAGTAATAAAGCGGCAGTAATACCGCCAACAGGCCAGCGGTAAAAAAAATGGTGTCATGACCACAGCGGAAACCACCAACACAGACAGCTACTTTAACACTCCAACCACCATGGCGGTAGCAACAAGCACTGCAGCGGTAACCACCAACAGCCACACAGAAGACTATGTACCGCCCACTTTATTATGAGAGGCCGATCCGCCACCTTTTCCTGGGCGGTACCAATGCCATCAAAAGCATGGCGGAAACAGTACACAGAAGGCAAACGACTCACCTCTCGACATATAAGGAAGAACCACAACGCCATGGAGCCGAGTTGCACATATTTCCAATGCTGGTCTACCTCCTCCTACACCAGGAACTCGAACGGCGGCGAAGACGACCACAGTGAGTACCGCACCTAGCACACAAGAGAGGGGGGGAGGAAAAAGAGAGTGACACACACACACAACACGCAACACCCCCAACACCATACACACAAACAGATGCAACAACATGACATATCCACCCCTCAGGAATAACGCAAGGACAAAAGGAATTGATTAAAGTGAGTGTAATATTACAAATTTAGATAAATACGTCCTTAAAGCACAAAACAGTATGTACAATATATACAAATGGAGGGATAATGCCCACTCCAAAATGTCCGTGGCCCACAGGGCCATCACGCACAGGCCAAGGCCACACTTGACTCCTGCCTCAATACGGAGAGAACACCGCTGGGGCATCAGGTCAAAGATACACAGGCACCTCCAGGGGAAGGGGAATGGGGGCACCTCAGCCGGAAGATGTACAACGCCACTGCTTCTGGAGGGGGCTACATGCCCTCTGCGATGTCCTGGGGAGTGCAAAGGCACAGTCTCTCAAGTGGGTGGTTTTATCCACTGCTTGGTCCTGGGGAGTGCAAAGCCACAGTCTCACAAGTTGGTGGTTTGCCCACTGCTTGGTCTTGGGGAGTGCAAAGCCACAGTCTCTCAAGTGGGTGGTTTGCACACTGCTTGGTCCTGGGGAGTGCAAAGCCACAGTCTCTCAAGTGGGTGGTTTGCACACTGTTTGGTCTTGGGGAGTGCAAAGCCACAGTCTCTCAAGTGGGTGGTTTGCCCACTGCTTAGTCTTGGGGAGTGCAAAGCCATAGTCTCTCAAGTGGAAGCCTTCTTCCAGTAGTTCTGGAGGTGGCTTTCTGCCCAGTGCCCTTCATCCTGGCAAGGAGGGGGTGAGTGGATGCAATCTTTCACAGTTTTCTGGAGGGGGTCTTGTGCCCAGTGTGCTTCATCCTGGCAAGGAGGGGTTGAGTGGATGCCTTCTTCCACTGGTTCTGGAGGGTGCCTTGTGCCCAGTGTTCTTCATCCTGGCAAGGACAGGTTGAGTGGATGCCTTCTTCCACTGGTTCTGGAGGGGGCCTTGTGCCCAGTGCGCTTCATCCTGGCAAGGAGGAGGTGAGTGGATGCCTTCTTACACTGGTACTGGAGGGGGCTTTGTGCCCTGTGATGCAGATCCTGGAGGGTGCAAGGGCACAGTCTCTCACTTGGGTGTCACACCTACAGTTGTTGCAGGAGTCAGGATGCACTACAGCCCATGTAGTCACGACTACACACTGCTCACCGGCAGTGACGGCTGCTCAGTGGATCGCAGTTGAGGGGCTGGTGGCGGTGCTGTCAGTGGTGGGGGTATGTTCCAGCCCTTCCCCTGCAGCCTCTGACGGCTGCCCACTGGGGCTGCTGCTACTGGCAGATGGGGCTGCTGGCAGTGGTGCAGGTGGCTGTGCAGGTGGCTGTGCAGGTGGCGGTGCTGGCGGCGGTGCAGGTGGCGATCCTGTCAGTGGTGGGAGGAGGCTCCAGCCCTTCCCCTTCAACCTCGGACATTTGCTCACTGGGGCTGCTGCTACTGGCAGTGGTGCTGCTGGCAGTGGTACAGGTGGTGGTGCAGGTGGCGGTGCTGGCGGCGGTGCAGATGGCGGTGCTGTCAGTGGTGGGGGGAGGCTCCAGCCCTTCCCCTGCAGCCTTGGACAGCTGCCCACTGGGGCTGCTGCTACTGGCAGCGGTGCAGGTGGCGGTTCTGTCAGTGGTGGGGGGAGGCTCCAGCCCTTCCCCTGCAGCCTCAGACAGCTGAAGTGCCATGGCTGGTGTTGTTTTACCAGATGCTGCTCCAGCCCCGGGCACCAGATCCATCCCGCCTGTTCCCTTCCTGCCCTTGGCAGCTGGTGGTGCCTCCTTGCCCTTGCTGGCTGGTTGTACCTCCTTCCCCTTGCTGGCTGGTGGTGCTTCCTTGCCCTTGCTGGCTGGTGGTGCTTCCTTCCCCTTGCTGTCTGGTGTTCCCTTCCTGCCCTTGCTAGCTCGCGGCCCCTTCTTGCCCTTGGCAGGTCGTGCAGGCACACTGGCAGTGCTGACGGGTGCCTCCTTGGAGCCTCTCACACATAAACGCAGAAACTACAGTGGCCGTGGACTGGATGGCTGAGGTGCTGGCCTGGGTTCTGCCCACCCTGACCCAAAGTGAAGGACGGGGACAGGGAATAGGTCAAGGGTGGAGAGGAAAAGCCTTTTAGGGACACTGGAGCTGGAAGAGGGTGAAGCTTTGGGAGTGGAGGAAGAGGGAGTGGTTGTAGAAGGTGTTTGTCTGCTGTGTTTGGGTGCAGGTGCATGGACTGGATGCTGTCGTGAGGTGGATGGCTGTTTGGTGTCTGAGTGCTTGCATTTGTGTACCTTGGGAGGAGGGGGCACAGACACAGTGGGAGAGGACACAGGGGGCGTGTGCATGGATATGGGGGTGGTGACTGCCAGGGGGCATGTAGTGATAGGCGTGATGGTGATGGAGGTAGTGGATGAGGATGTAGTGCATGCAGGTGTGAGTGGAGATGCTACTGGGAGGGAGGTGGACGAGGAGGAGGAGGGGGACACAGTGGAGACAGTGGATGTTGGTGTGTCTGCATCTGGATGGTGTTTGTGTGAGTGCCTGTGGGCTGAAGTGTGGTGCTTGTGTTTGCCTGTGCCACTTCTGTGTGTTGATTTGGGTGCATGCAGGTCTGAAGGTGTGCTTGGGATAGGCTGGGGTTGAGTGGAATGGGACTGGGTAGAGGGAGTTGGAGGGGGGAGGCTAGAGACAGGGACAATGGTTGCCATCAGTGAGTTGGCCAGAGCCTGGAATAATCTCTGTTGGGCCGCCATGCCACAGTGAATGCCCTCCAGGAATGCATTTGTTTGTTGCAAATGCCCTGCTAGACCCTGGATGGCATTCAGTATGATTGACTGCCCAACAGAGAGGGATCTCAGGAGGTCAATAGCCTCCTCACTGAGGGCAGCAGGGCTGACTGGGGCAGGGCCTGAGGTGCCTGGGGCGAAGGAGATGCCCACCCTCCTGGGTGAGCGGGCACAGGAAACTCGCTGAGGGGCTGCTGGGAGGGCGGTGCTGGTACAGGGGTGGTGGCTGTACCTGTAGTTGGGGTGGGCACAGAGGTGTCCACCACTGCCAGGGAGCTTCCATCTGAGGAGGTGTTGCTGTCAGAACTGTCCCCTCCTGTCTACGTCATGGTGCTCCCCTCACCCTCCATCCCTCCAGGCCCATGTGGGATGCAGCTCCCACCGTCGCCGGTGCCTCTGTTCCTCTGCCAGATGATGCTAATGCACACAAGGACAAAGTGACAAAACATAAAGGGTGGGGAAGAGACAGAAGATACACTTGGCAATGGCTAGCAACAACACTACTGTTGGCGTTCACAACTCACAGGGAACAGCCCTATGCACCAGACAATGCAATAGCAGTTACAATGTTAGTCACCAAGCCATGGGGTACAATGCCTAACGCCATTAGCTGCACACCTAAAACCCACAGGACCCTGCCCAGTAGTAGATGCCCACTAGCATTATTGGGGTAGGAGTGCATCTGAGCCTTCCCATCATGGAACCTACCCTGCCATGTTCATCCTGGCCTAGAAGCACCCACAGTCCCACATTCCCCACCCAGGTAACGCCTCAATGCGCAGAACTCTATGATTCTGAATCTGTACTCACGCCCTTGCGGCTTCTGTGATGCCTTCAAGTGCCCATCCAACTTCGGATAAGCCAACACCAGGATGCAGAACATCAGGGGGGTCAGGGTACGACGGGCACCCCTTCCTCGTTGGGAGGCCAGCCCCAGCTGAGCCTCTGCCATTTTCCTTGCCCAGTGGCGCAGGCCCTCCCACCGTTTTCGACAGTGGGTGCTCTGCCTCTCAAAGACCCCCAGGGTCCGCACCTCCTTGGCGATGGCACACCAAATACCCTTTCTCTGATGGGCGCTGACCTGCAGAAAAAGATACATAAGAAAAGGTTTTAGTCATACCGTCCTGACTGTTACACTCATGGCCCACCATATCCCTCTCTTCCCCTTACGTACAGACATTACCCACATAAAATGCAGCCCCCTGCCCAGGATGCCTCAGCCCTCCCCACATAAGGCTTAAACACACAGCACTCCATACATTCATGCCCCACGTCTCGTGCTCACAGTGTACTCACCTGTTTGTCTGGAGGACCATAAAGTAAAGGGTACTGTGGGAGGATCCCAACCACTAGTCTCTCCAACTCCTCTGAAGTGAAGGCAAGGGCCCTTTCCCCAGCTACTCGAGCCATGGTCGCTTCCAGACACAGGTCACAGCAGCACTTGCAGTGTAGGTCCTCTCCTGTTGAAGGTCAGGTAGCAAGTGAGTGAACAGATAGAAAATGGTGGTCACATCCGCAGCGGTGCGTACCGTCACCACCGGCGTACATCACCATTGGCTCTTAGAACCCTTAGGCCCCAATGATAACCAATGATGTGTTGCGTGGCGGTCATCGACCGCCTCCAGCAACGGCGCACACCGTCAGCGAAATTACCTCATTTCCACTTGTCCCTCCTCACAGCTCAGGCGGCTGCCATTTCAGGCGGTAATAGACCATGGCACCTAACCACGACACAGCAGACATAGGCACATCAACGTGCAAGGCATAGTAATCTGAGGATATGTTTGAATATGACCATCTGCTCACTGTTTTCCACCCTAGAGTTCAACCGGTAAGGATGAATAGGAGATGGAGACCCCTGTGTACACACCCCTAGTGGAACTGGCGACAATGGAGGACAGGCACATTATCCTAACCTACAGAGTTGATAGGGCCACAATACATGAGCTGTGTGCCCAATTGGAGGCAGACCTGATCTCAGCTATCCGCCACCCCACTGGTATCCCCCCTCTTGTGCAGGTCCTGTCAGTGCTCAATTTCTTGCCAAGTGGGTCCTTCCAAGCGACAGTGGCCATGGCAGCAGGGATGTCACAGCCAATGTTCTCAATATTGCTGTCCTGAGTGTTGTTTGCCCTGATGAAACACATGCACAGCTACATCGCATTCACCCAGGTGGAAGATTTGGCCACAGTGAAGGCTGACTTCTATGCAATGGGACATATCCCCAACATCATTGGTGCTATTGATGACACACATATTGCCTTTGTCCCCCCCCCCTGGAGAAATGAACAGGTGTTCAGAAATCGAAAGAGCTTTCACTCTCTGAATGTGCAGATAATGTGCCTGGCGGACTAGTACATCTCCCATGTCAATGCAAAGTATCCTGGGTCTGTGCATGTTGCCTTTATTTTGAGGAATGGCAGCATTCCAACTCCAGAGGCACAGGGTGTGGCTAATAAGTGAGCCCATGGTCCCCTCCCAGTGTCTGTTGGTATATGGGTGTGGGTTTGGTCCTATGGGTGAGTGTCTGGCTAACAGGTATCCCTCGATATTTACAGGTGACTCTGGTTACCCCAACCTCTCATGGCTACTGACCCCAGTGAGGAATGCCAGGACAAGGGCAGAGGAACGTTACAATGAGGCACATGGGCGAACAAGGAGGATCATTGAGCGCACCTTTGCCTCCTGAAGGCCAGATTCCAGTGCCTCCATCTGACAGGCGGAAGCCTGTGCTACTCACCCAAGAAGGTGTGCCAAATCATCGCTGCATGTTGCATGTTGCACAACCTGGCCTTGCGACACCAGGTGCCTCTTCTGCAGGAGGATGAGGTTGCAGATGGTTGTGTGGCAGTGGTGGAGCCTGTGGACAGTGACTAAGTGGAGGCAGAGAAAGAGGATGTGGACAACAGAACAACTATAATTCAACAGTACTTCCAGTGACACACAGGTAAGACACTATGGGGGTCATTCCAACCCTGGCGGTAGGAGTTAAAGTGACGGCTAAACCGCCAACAGTCTGGCGGTAAAAAAAATGGAATTCCGACCCTGGCAGAAACCGCCAACAGAGACCGCCACTTCAACACACCACCCGCCAGGCGGGACAAACAAACAGCGCGGTGGTCACCGCCAACAGACAGGCGGGAGTCAATGTACCGCCCACCCTATCACAACCTACCAATCCGCCACCTTTTCCGGGGCGGTAGCCCCGCCGATAAAAACACGGCGGAAACAGCCATTTCGGACGGAAAACGCTCACCTCCATACACCCCACAAGGAATCTGGACAGCATGGAACCCGAACTACACATCCTCCCAGTGATTGTCTTCCTGCTCCTCTACCAGGAGCACGAACGCCGGCGTAGAAGACAATGGTGAGTACTGCACCTACGACACAGGGGAGGGGGGAGGCAAAAAATTACGGGGACACACATACGCGACACACCCACCCCCACCCTCACCCACTACAACACACACATCAATGCATAGCATCAACTCAGAGTTACACCCCCCAAACCCCCTGGAAGAATGCAAAGACAAAAGGAGATGATTCTAAACATTGAAATATATTGTATCACTGGCTTAAAAATATATCACACATCTAAAACCTTTATATACATAATATTTAAAGTCCGATCATTGTAGCAGGCATTGTCCGTGGGCCACTGGCCCCAAATCACATGGGCAAAGCCCACATAGGATACCTGACTCCAACGGAGAGAACACTGCAGGGGCATCAGATAGCAAAACTACAGGCACCTCAGGGGGAAGGGAAGGGGGGGCACCTCAGCCAGATGAGTGCACGACGCCAGATCCACGAGGGGGCTCAATGCCCACTGTTCCATCCTGGGGAGTGCAAAGCCACAGTCTCTCAAGTCTCTACAGTGGGTGGGTTGCCCACTGTGCCATCCGGGGGAGTGCAAAGCCACAGTCTCTCAAGTCTCTACAGTGGGTGGTTTTCCCACTGTTCAATCCTGGGGAGTACAAAGCCACAGTCTCTCAAGTCTCTACAGTGGGTGGTTTGCCCACTGTTCCATCCTGGGGAGTGCAAAGCCACAGTCTCTCAAGTCTCTACAGTGGGTGGTTTGCCCACTGTTCAATCCTGGGGAGTGCAAAGCCACAGTCTCTCAAGTCTCTACAGTGGGTGGGTTGCCCACTGTTCAATCCTGGGGAGTGCAAAGCCACAGTCTCTCAAGTCTCTACAGTGGGTGGTTTGCCCACTGTTCCATCCTGGGGAGTGCAAAGCTACAGTCTCTCAAGTCTCTACAGTGGGTGGTTTGCCCACTGTTCAGTCCTGGGGAGTGCAAAGCCACAGTCTGTCAAGTCTCTACAGTGGGTGGGTTGCCCACCGTACCATCCTGGGGAGTGCAAAGCCACAGTCTCTCAAGTGGATAACAGTCTCCACTGGTTCTGGAGGAGGACTGGTGCCCAGAGTGCTTCGTGCAGCCCTGCCCGACACAGATGTGGGCCTGCCCCTTCCGCCAATGGGTCAGCGGTGCTTGAGACGGCGGTGCCCTGTTCAGCGGTGCTTGAGATGAAGGGCCCTGTTCAGCGGTGCTTGAGACGGCAGTGCCCTGTTCATCGGTGCTTGAGACGGCGGTGCCCTGTTCAGCGGTGCTTGAGATGGCGGTGCCCTGTTCAGCGGTGCTTGAGACGGCGGTGCCCTGTTCAGCGGTGCTTGAGACAGTGGTGCCCTGTTCAGCGGTGCTTGAGATGAAGGGTCCAGTGCAGCGGTGCTTGAGATGAAGGGCCCAGTGCAGCGGTGCCTGAGACGGCGGTGCCCTGTTCAGCGGTGCTTGAGACGGCGGTGACCTGTTCAGTGGTGCTTGAGACGGCGGTGCCCTGTTCAGCGGTGCTTGAGATGGCGGTGCCCTGTTCAGCGGTGCTTGAGACGGCGGTGCCCTGTTCAGCGGTGCTTGAGATGAAGGGCCCAGTGCAGCGGTGCTTGAGATGAAGGGCCCAGTGCAGCAGTGCTTGAGATGAAGGGCCCAGTGCAGCGGTGCTTGAGACGGCGGTGCCCTGTTCAGCGGTGCCTGAGACGGCGGTGCCCTGTTCAGCGGTGCTTGAGACGGCGCTGCCCTGTTCAGCAGTGCTTGAGACGGCGGTGCCATGTTCAGCGGTGCTTGAGATGAAGGGCCCAGTGCAGCGGTGCTTGAGACGGCGGTGCCCTGTTCAGCGGTGCTTGGGACGGCGGTGCCTTGTTCAGCGGTGCTTGAGACGGCGGTGCCCTGTTCATCGGTGCTTGAGATGAAGGGCCCAGTGCAGCGGTGCTTGAGATGAAGGGCCCAGTGCAGCGGTGCTTGAGATGAAGGGCCCAGTGCAGCGGTGCTTGAGACGGCGGTGCCCTGTTCAGCGGTGCATGAGACGGCGGTGCCCTGTTCAGAGGTGCTTGAGACGGCGGTGCCCTGTTCAGCGGTGCTTGAGATGGCGGTGCCCTGTTCAGCGGTGCTTGAGATGAAGGGCCCAGTGCAGCGGTGCTTGAGACGGCGGTGCCATGTTCAGCGGTGCTTGAGACGGCAGTGCCCTGTTCAGCGGTGCATCGGATGAGTGTCCAGCTCAGCGGATCCGGCCATGGCGTGGAGGTCATTCGCCACCTGACCTGTGGCTGGCGGTGCCTTAGTGCCCATCTGTCGTGTGGCTGGCGGGGCCCTCCTGGGCTGCAGTACCGGGCCTGTTGGTGTCCTCCTGCCCACCTGGGATGGGGCTTGCGGGCCCTCCTGGGCTGCAGTACCGGGCCTGTTGGGGTCCTCCTGCCCACCTGGGATGGGGCTGGCGGGGCCCTCCTGGCCAGCTGGGCTGCTGGCGGTCTTGTCGGGCGTGCTGCCCTTCCCAGCCTTCCTTGTTTGCGTGTGGCCCTTCCCCACCTTTGGCGGTGTGCCAGCTGGCACCACACTTCCTGGCGGAGCCATGGTAGGGATTTTGGTCCCTGGTGTCTTCGGCCTCTCGCGCCGGCCACTGACAATCTTCGGATGTTTTACCGGGGGTGGGCTGGCCGTGCCTTGGCTCCTTACTGAACTGGCTGCCCTTGAGGGTGGGGGACTCCACAGTCCATGGCAGACTGTCATTACAGGTCCCGCTTTTGTGGTGGCTGAGGTGCTGACTGGAGTCTTATGAGATGGACGGGGTGGGGGAGTTGTAGGAAAGAGGTCAAGTTTGGAAAGGAAAAGCATTTTAGGAACAGAGGGACGGGTAGGTGTAGTGGGTATGGGAGTAGAGGAAGAGGCTGTGTTTGTATGAGTTTTCAGTCTGATGTCTTTGGGTGCAGGTGCTTGGGCTGGAGGCTGTTGTGAGGTGGATGGCTGTTGGGTGGGTGGCTGCCTGCGTTTGTGTAGCTTGGAAGAGGGGGTCACAGACACAGTGTGAGAGGACACAGGGGACGTGTAAATGGGAGTGGGGGTGGTGACTGCACGTGTGCGGGGGGTTCTGGTGGGTGTGCTGGTGATGGACGTAGTGGCTGAAGATGTTGTGCATGCAGGTGTGAGTGGAGACGTCACAGGGAGGGAGGAGGGAGACGAGGAGGAGGGGGACACAGTGGAGGCAGTGGGTGTTGGTATATCTGCATGTGGATGTTGCTTGTGTGAATGCTTGTGTGATGCTTATGTCTGGATGAGCTTCCCTTGGGTGTTGAGGTGTGTGCAGGCTGGTCTGATGGTGTGTCTGGGATAGGCAGAGGTACAGGGGATTGGGTCTGGGTGAAGGAAGTTGGAGGGGGGAGGCTAGAGACAGGAACAATGGCTGCCATCAGTGCTGAGGCCAGAGTGTTGAACGATCGCTGAAGGGCAGCCTGACCAGAATGAATGCCCTCCAGGTATGCATTTCTCTGGTGTACCTCCCTTTCTACAGCCTGGATGGCATTAAAAATAGTAGACTGCCCAACAGTGAGCTTCCTCAGGAGGTCAATGACCTCCTCACTGAGGGCCGCAGGGGTGACTGGGGCAGGGCCTGAGGTGCCTGGGGCGAAGGAGATGCCCACCTTCCTGGGTGTGCGGGCACGGGGCAAACGCTGAGGGGCTGCTGGGAGGGCGGTGCTGGTGCGCTGGGTGGCGGCTGTACCTGTTGTTGCGGGGGGCACAGATGTTGCCGCCACCACAAGGGAGCTCCCTTCAGAGGACGAGTCGCTGTCACTGACATCAGCACGAGTCCCCGCTGTGGAGCTCCCCTCGCCCTCCGTCTCACTGGTGAATTCCGAATCCGTTGCATGGCCCGCCATGGCCATGTGAGATGCAGCTCCCTCGTGCTCCGATGCCACTTCTCCTCCGCCTGATGATGCTAATGCACACATGAACAGGAAGACCACAAAAAAGGGGGGGGGGGGAGAAAATAAAGACATGTTGAGTGCATGCATTGGCGACACCGTTGGCGGACAGGACAGACACAGAAGCCCCCTGAACTACGCTGCGCACTTGGGGTCGACTACGCAATCCGTGGGACATTGCCTAGAAGCCTATGAGCGACATCTGCACACATAGATGACACTGGGCAATGAATAGCTGTAATTGGCACCCTACAGAGGTGGGGGGCGGGGACACAGGACCATGCCTTACGGAGGAGCCTAGCCTACAGAATTCGCCCTGGCCTAGGGATACCCACAGCCCTCCTCCCCCACCCAGACACCTCCACTGCGCGCAAAGTCACCAGGATTAGAGTGTACTCACCCCCTTGTGTCTGCTGTGATGTCCTCACGCGCCCATCCAAATCGGGGTAGGCCACCGCCAGGATCCGGGACATCAGGGGGGTCAAACTCTGACTGGCACCCCTCCCACGTTGGGAGGCCATCCCCAGCTGAGCCTCTGCCGTCTTCCTGCTCCAGCGTCGGATGTCCTCCCATCTCTTCCGGCAGTGGGTGCCCCGTCTGTGGTGGACCCCCAGGGTCCGGACGTCCTTGGCGATGGCACGCCAAATGTCGATTTTCTGGTGGGCGCTGACCTATGTGACATGTACAGGGACAGAAAAATATTCTTCACCTTCTGCATGCTCAATGTGAGTGGCCCCCCTCCCCACCCTTGCCATGTGGCACATGCTCTCATCTGTCGTTTGATGCATGCCTCGCTCCCCTCCCCACCATCTTTCATCCACCCCACTCAACACAGGCATTGCCCACAAAGCATGGTCCCAGTGTACTTACCTGTTGGTCTGGAGGACCGTAGAGTAGCGCATACTGGGGGAGGACCCCATCCACGAGTTTCTCCAATTCCTGAGCTGTGAAGGCAGGGGCCCTTTCCCCAGTCGCATGAGCCATTGTCTCTTCCAGACCGAGGTCACAGCAGCACTTGCAGTGTAGGTCCTCTCCTGTGGAAGATCAGGTATCGAGTGATTAAGCAGATAGAAAATGGTGGTCACGCCCGCGGCGGTGCGTACCGCGACCGCCGGCGCACATCTTCATTGGCTCCTGAGACCCATAGGGTTCAATGTTAACCAATGCTGCTTTGCGCCGCGGTCTTCGACCGCCTACCGCCACGGTGTGCCACGCCAGCGCATTGACCTCACATCCCATTGTCACACTTCACAAGTCAGGCAGCCGCCATTTCAAGGGACCACATGGCTTACTTTTAACTGCGTCACACATACCTAGGCCTTGCATCAACACTCATACAAACCATTCAGTGCATTGGGAATCGTGTTTTGTGCAAACTGTGGTTACATACCTGTGGGCTGATTGACTCTGTGCTCGCTGTTGTCCTTCATAGGCACCATCCGCTGGGACATGCGAGGAGATGGAGAAATCTTCCCGTGTACAGACCGCTGGTGGACCTGTCGACAATGGAGGAAAGACATGTCATACTGACATACAGGCTTGACCGAGCCACTATTCATGAACTGTGTGCCCAGCTGGAGCCAGACCTGATGTCACCAATCCGCCAACCCACAGGGATCCCCCCTCTAGTGCAGGTGCTGTCAGTACTCCATTTCTTTGCAAGTGGGTCATTTCAAACAACAGTGGCCATATCATCAGGGATGTCTCAGCCTATGTTTTCCAAGGTGTTGTCCAGAGTGTTGTCTGCCCTGCTGAAACACATGCGCAGCTACATCATTTTCCCTGAGGTGGGGATTTGGCTACAGTGAAGGGTGATTTCTATACCCTTGGACATATCCCCAACATCATAGGTGCCATTGATAGGACAAATGTTGCTTTGGTACCCCCCAGCAGGAGTGAACAGGTGTACAGGAACAGGAAGAGTTATCATTCCATGAATGTACAGATGGTGTGTTTGGCTTACCAGTACATCTCCCATGTGAATGCCAAGTTCCCTGGCTCAGTGCATGACGCCTACATCCTGCGGAATAGCAGCATCCCTTACGTGATGGGTCAACTCCAGAGGCACCGGGTGTGGCTATTAGGGGACTCTGGTTATCCCAACCTGTCATGGCTACTGACCCCAGTGAGGAATCCCAGGACAAGGGCAGAGGAACGCTACAATGAGGCCCATGGGAGAACTAGGAGGGTGATCGAGCGGACCTTCGGCCTTCTGAAGGCCAGGTTCAGATGCCTCCATATGCCGGGTGGATCCCTAATGTACTCACCAAAGAAGGTGTGCCAGATCATTGTGGCCTGCTGTATGCTTCACAACCTGGCTTTGCGACGCCAGGTGCCTTTTCTGCAGGAGGATGGTCCAGATGGTGGTGTTGTAGCAGCTGTGGAGCCTGTGGAGAGTGAAGACGAGGAAGCCGAAGAGGATGACATAGACAACAGGAACACAGTAATACAGCAGTATTTTCAATGACACACAGGTAAGATTCCAACCCGGCATATTACATATAGTTAACCCCTACTACCTCTCTGCTGTCTGACCTTTTCCCCCTGTGTATGGTAACTGAGTTGTGACTTTCCCTTCCAATTTCAGAGATGTGGGCCATACTGCGTGACATCTGCTTTTTTCCCCATGGAGTACAGCTGTGTGACAGTGGTATGTTGGCATCACAATGTAAATATGCATTTTTGACACGGTAATGTCTAATACATTTGTACAAACTTACAGCCAGACTCCTGATTGTTTTATGCAATGACTGTGTTTATTTCAGTGCTCTATATTGGTGGGTGGTTGGTAATCTGTGAGGGGTGATGGTGGAGGATTGTCCATGGCAGAGTCCAGACTATTAGTTTCACAGGTGCAATGTCCAAATGCCTCTGGAAAATGGAGCATGGGCAGTATAAGGATGGACAGGGTGTCAATGTGGGACAGTGGGATGACATTCAGAGAGGTATCCTTTCCTGGCGGGGGTCTTGGCATCTTACTCTGTCTTCTTCCTGGATCTCAGGGCCCGCTTGCGGGGTGGTTCTCCTTCTGCAGGGGGTGGGGTGGTGGTGGCCTGTTGGTCCTGTTGCGGGGCCTCCTGTCCACTAGCGCTGGCAGAGGTGGTAGGCAGTTCTTGGTCCATGCTAGTGTCAGGGGCCCTTTGTCCTGCCACAGTGACCCGCAATGTGGTGACTACCTGATTCAGAGCCCCTACAATGGTGGCCAGGGCGGAACTGATGTTTCGAAGTTCCTCCCTGAACCCCATATACTGTTCCTCCTGCAGAAGCTGGATCTCCTGAAACCTGGCCAGGACCGTCGCCATCGTCTCCTGGGAGTGGTGGTATGCTCCCATGATGGAGGAGAGGGCCTCGTGGAGAGTGGGTTCCCTGGGCCTGTCCCCCCCCTGTCGCACAGCAGCCCTCCCAGTTTCCCTGTTTCCCTGGGCCTCTGTCCCCTGGACCGTGTGCCCACTACCACTGCCCCCAGGTCCCTGTTGTTGTTGGGGTGGTGGGTTAACCTGGGTGCCCTGCAGTGGTGGACACACTGCTGATTCACATGTCCTGGGGACTGAGGGATGGGCCCGCTGGGTGGGTGCTGTGCTGGTGTTCCCAGAGGGGGGTAGGTCTGCTATGGCCTGTGGCTGTCTGAGGGGATCCGACTGTCCAGAGGTCCCCGATGGGCCGGGCTGGTCATCTAGATCCAGGTCGACAGAGGTGCTGTCCTCACTGTGGGCCTCTTCTGGGGGTGGAGTGGACATTTGTGGACCCTCCTGCGCGGTGACTTGGCGTTCAGGTCCTGCAGGGGTATAAAAGTATGGTTATTGCATTTGTGTGGGCCATAGCGTGTAATGGGTGGGTGCCCTTGTACCCCAGTGCTGGCATTCCCGTGTGGGGGCTTTAGTGACGGTGATTTGGGGGGGGATGGGTATGTGCAGTGGGCATGCTTTGGTGATGGGTGTCCATGCTTTGTGGTCGCATGCAGGGCTTGGTGTTGGGATGAGTGGCTTGTGATGGTGAGACATTTTCAAGGAGCAGGATGTGATGGGGGTGAGGGTGAGGGTGGGGGTATGAGTTGGCATGCTGGTGGGGTGGGGGGGATGAAGTAGTGAAGATTTCACTTACCAGAGTCCATTCCTCCAGATACTCCTGCGAGGCCCTCTGGATGCAGGATCGCCAAGACTTGCTCCTCCCATGTTGTAAATTCTGGGGGAGGAGGTGGGGGTCCGCCGCCAGTCCGCTGCACCGCGATGTTGTGCCTGGATACCATAGAACGTACCTTCCCCCGTAGGTCGTTCCACGTCTTCCTTATGTCCTCCCGATTTCTTGGGTACTGTCCCACTGCGTTGACCCTGTCGACTATTGTGCTCCATAGCTCCATCTTCCTGGCAATGGTGGTGTGCTGCACCTCGGATCCAAATAGCTGTGGCTCTACCCGTACAATTTCCTCCACCATGACCCTGAGTTCATCGTCAGAAAACCTGGGGTGTCTTTGCGGTGCCATGGGGTGGTGTGGGTGATGTGTGGGGTGGACTGTGTGGTGCTAAGTGTGGTGATGTGTATTGTTGTGTTGTGTGAAGTGCGTGCTAATATTGCTGGGTGACAGTAAAATGCGCTTCTGGGTGCTCGGATGTCTTTTCTCTGTCCGTGGTCCCGATTCTCTAGGAGTGGAGGTTTGTGGGTGATGTGGGTGGGTGTTTTATATTGTATTGGGTGTGTGGGAGTGGTGTTTGTATGTGTATCAGGTGTGTGTATTTGTAATTGTCCAATGTGGTAGTGTTTTGTAAATGTGTGTGTATTTTGAGCGCGGCGGTGTGTACCGCCAATGGAATACCGCGGTTGAAAGACCGCCACGAGGATTCATGTGTCGTGATAGTGTGGGCATATTTCTGTTGGCGTGACGGTGGAGGTTTGGTCATCGCCAGTTTCTTGCTGCCCTTTGGTGTGGCGGACTTTTGTGGATGTCTGTATTCTGGCAGTTTGCCTGTTGTGGGTCAGAATGACCGTGGCGGTTTGCCGCGGCGGTGTTCTGGCGGTCTTCTGCACGGCGGTACGCGCCTTTTACCGCCAAGGTTGGAATGACCACCTATAACTTCACCTTCCATTGCAGTTTTGTGTTGGACATTGTACATAGCAGCCTGATTTTCCAATTTCTATGGCCACTTACTGTACCCTTTGGCATCTCTATTTTCAGATATATGTGCCCCACTCTGGCTCTCGGTGTGTTTACTGCTGCCCACTACAGGCCATACCTATATATATATATATAACTGTACATTGAATTGCAATGGTTACAGCTTGTTAAACTAATACATATTTCAATCAATTGACAGACTCCATCCATGTATTAGTTCCAAGGGTGTTTATTTAGGTGAGAATAAGTGTAGGAGGCATTGCAATTGGCTGGGCTGATGATCGAGGAATGTCCAGGATACAGTCCAGTCTATTGGTATCACAGGTGCATTGTCCAAGGGGGCATAGGGAGTGGGGAAATGGCAGTTCAGGTGGACAGGGTGACAGAGTGGGACACAAGGGTGACATTCAGGGGAGTCTTATTTCCTGGTGGGGGTCTTGACAAGGTTCTCTGGCTTCTGCCTGGATCGCAGGGACCTTTTGCATGGTGGTTCTCCATCTGCAGGGGGAGGGATGCTGGTGGCCTGCTGTTCCTGTGGCAGGCCCTTCTGTCCACTAGCGTCAGCGGAGGTGGAGGGCTGGTCATCGGTGTGGCTAGTGTCAGGGGCCCATTGGTGTTGGCCATGTCTATCAGCACCCCTGCAATGGTGACCAGTGTGGTGTGGATGTCCCTCAGGTCCTCCCTGATCCCCAGGTACTGTCCCTCCTGCAGCCGCTGGGTCTCTTGCATCTTGTCAAGTATCTGGCCCATGGTCTCATGGGAATGGTGGTATGCTCCCAGGATGTTGGAGAGTGCCTTGTGGAGAGTCAGTTCCCAGGGCCTGTCCTCTCCCTGTTGCACAGCAGTTCTCCCAGCTTCCCTGTTGTCCTGTGCCTCTGTCCCCTGAACCGTGTGCCCACTGCCACTAACCTCAGGTCCCTGATAGTCCTGTGTTTGTGGGTTTACCTGGGGTCCCTGTAGTGGTGGACACACTGCTGATTGACGTGTCCTGGGGACAGAGGGATGGGCCCGCTGGGTGGGTGCTGTGCTGGTGTTTCCTGAGGGAGGAGGCTCTGTGGTGGTATGGGACTGTGCCTGGGTCACCAACTGTCCAGAGGTCCATGATGGGCTGGGTTGGTCATCCTGATCCATGTACAGAGCTACTGTCACCACTGTGGGCCTCTTCGGGGGGGGGGTACTGGATGTTGCTGACACCTCCTCTCTGGTGACATTGTGTTGGGGTCCTGTGGGAATGTAAATGCAGTGTTATTGTTACTGTGTGTGGCATCATGTGCATGGGTATGTTCCCCTCTATGGTTGTTTTTACCAAGGCAGCTTTGGCTTGTGTGAGTTGTAATTTGGTTGGCTAAGTGATTGTCACTAGTGTGCATGATGTGGTGATGGGGGTCCATGCAGGTCTGTGAGTGGTGTCCATGCATTGGTGTTGTATGCAGGGCTTGGTTTTGGGATGGGTGGGTATATGTGAGGTGGTGGAGTGATGGGGTTCAGGGTAGGTGTGGGAGTTTGTGATGGCATGCAGGTAGGAGGGTGGTGAAAGTAGTAAAGATATGACTTACCAGAGTCCAGTCCTCCTGCTACTCCGGCCAGGCCCTCAGGATGCATGATTGCCAAGACTTGCTCCTCCCATGTTGTTAGTTGTGGGGGAGGAGGTGGGGGTCCACCGCCAGTCCTCTTTACAGCTATATGGTGTCTTGTTACCAGAGAATGCACCAGCTATCTGGTGTATTGTTACCCCCTTAGGACGTTCCACCTCTTCCTGATGTCATCCCTTGTTCTGGGGTGCTGTCCCACGGTGTTGACCCTGTCCACGACTCCACCATAGCTCCATCATCCTAGCAATGGACGTCTGCTGCACCTGTGATCCAAATAGCTGTAGCTCTACCTTGATGATTTCCTCCAACATGACCCTTAGCTCCTCCTCTGAGAACCTGGGGTGTCTTTGTGGTGCCATGGGTGTAGTGTGAGTGGTGTGTGTGAGGGTGTGTGGGGTGATGTGTTAGGGTGTGTGCTGTGAGGTGCGTGGATGGTGTATGGGTGATGGTGTTCTGTGGCTCTGATTTTGTGGGTGCTCTTGGTGTGTGTCTGTTGGCAATTGCTTGTAGTCATAAAAGGTTGTGGGTAATGTGTGTGTGTGTTTTATAGTGGTGTGGGTGTGGTGTATGTATGGGTGTCAGGTGTGTGTAGTTTGAATTGTCCAATGTGGTGGTGTTTTTTATGTGTGTGTGTATTTTGAGTGCAGCAGTATGTACCGCCAATGGTTTACTGCGGTTGAATGTCTGCCGCGGTGATTCGTGGGTCATAATGCTGTGGGCGTATTTCTATTGGCGTACCGGTGTGGGTTTTGGTACCGCCAGTTTATCACTGATCTTTGGGCTGGCGGACTTGTGTGTGTGTCTGTATAGTGGTGGATTTCTATGTGTGGGTCATAATACGCGTAGCGGTATACCGCCGCGGTCACAGTATGTTGGCGGCAGTCAGCATGGCGGTAAGCAGCACTTACTGCCAATGTCATAATGAGGGCCAAAATGTCTAGGTTGACAAGCAAAGCAACCAAGGAAACAAGCCCAAATCAAATTCATTTTAGAAAAAGGGTGCTAAATTAAGTCAGTGGAATCCCACAGGAGGTCATCCAAAACATCAGTGGAGATAGAATCCAGAACAGACTCCACTTCTGCAGACGATAAATCCACAAGATCCTTATTTAAAACATCAAATTGACACACCCGATCCGTTGCCTGAGCCATAGCCACAGCTGAGAATGCAGCATTCCACACCATGCCAGATGACAAGGCACCAGGATCCGCAGCCACTTCAACCAGGAAGGCTGATCCATAGAATGCATCATGGAGCAACCGCAATCTCATTGGACAGCTCTAGCAATTAATCCTCATCAAGAACATCATCAAATTTATGTCCACAGAAAGTACATGTTGCTGACCAAGACACACTTCCAGTGCATGTTCGAAGGTGCACCATAAACAGTAGAAGACAGGATGTACACAGCAGAATGCCGGTCAAAATGATAATGACCAGTCTTTGTCAAGTTCTTCCAATAGTGCTACTTGAAGTACTGTATCATGCTTTAAAGACATAGCTGGGCTGGTGGAAGCCCCATCACTCTTTTTGGTTGAGAAGGGACAGCCATTGTGAATCAAAAATAGCACCAGCAATATATTGCCAATTATTGCCAGTACAATCAGAAAACCTTCAAAAACATTCAAAAAAGGTGATTGAATGGCATAATGTATTGTTCGAAGGGTGGTCTGGAAAGTACTCACAAATTCAGACTCAACAGATTTAAAAAGGTGCACAATCCCTGCGGTGTTAGATGGTGACTGACCAATTCATCAAAGTGTCTCAGAAAGTTTGTATTTGAAAGGAACTGTATCTCAGCTGATGACCTTGCCACTTGTAGATCATAGGTCTCATGGATGGATGTAAGTGTCACCTTTTTCCGAAACAATAGCGCCCTATGTCTGCTCAGCTTGTCAAACCTGATATAGGAAGTAGCAATGTGAGGCCACATATTTGCTACTATTATCTCTTGTGTGGGTGGGAAAAGTACATTCCCACAGCAGGCGACTATTTGAGAAACAGAAATCACACATGTGACAACTCCTCTGATCCCACAAGAGCCTTGATCACTTAGC
Organism: Pleurodeles waltl; assembly: GCF_031143425.1. Lineage (NCBI taxonomy): Eukaryota > Metazoa > Chordata > Amphibia > Caudata > Salamandridae > Pleurodeles > Pleurodeles waltl. The sequence continues at coordinate 432,946,247 of NC_090449.1, forward strand.
ATCAAATAACTCCCATTTGAAAGTAACTGAAATACTGGGTGGATCACCAGGACGGGAATACCCTTCAAGTAGCAAGCTAAGTTTGCTACAGAACCATTGTATGACCCGTGCAACATCACCTGTTTACAGATCCTTGAAGGGCTTACAAAACTCTCATATTCCCTCCCACTAAGAAAACCCCCGTTTTCACCATTCAAGCACCTGTAATCAAAGGGCAGCTCCCACATCTCATGAATCTAACTGTCTCCTAACTGTTCAAACCTGCCAACTGGAAAAAGTTTAAAGCAGGAGATGAATGGGAATGTTGATTTTGACAGTGAGATCACCTCATGTATTAACTACACTGAATATGGTGTTTCAGCTATTGTAAAAGATAACTTTTTCTAATTTCTCAATATTAAGCATGATGTAAGTAGCTTTCTTTTTCACTACTATCTTTTGTTTACTTGAAAGATTGAACACAGCAAACAAAGTCCACATGCTTCCATTGTTCATACCATTATTAACCACAGCTAAAACTTTCTTTAAGTTTTCCTATCTATTTGCATTAAACAAGCAGCAGCTTCCATTAGTGAAAGATTCCAGATCTCATTGTATATTGCATATAAAAATCTTTTAAAGCATGGTTTCTATGACCTAACAAGAAATCTTGTAATCTATTTCTTCTGAAAGGAGAGAGAGGTTTTAACAGCTCTTAATGTGGAATGTTTTAACCATTGTTGACATAACCTACCCACACTGTTAATGTTGATAACACCTGAATATTGTGTGGTGACGTAAAGAGGGTCCAGTCTGCTTGCTCTAAAACCCTGTGTGGAGTTGATAAAACATGCATGACAACCATTTATGTACACTGGCCACAATAGCTACCCGTTGGTACCTGAAAGTGATGGATTAAAGGTACTGTTCTTATGAAACCATTGACCTGCTCATCTGAAATATTTGGCCAATTATCCAATTTAGCTATGGAGAGAATACTGGGCATATTAATTTCTTTGACTTTTCCTAATCCAAGGCAAGCCGTCTGCTGGACAGTGTCATTTAGAAAAATCATTTGTAAGGGAGTTAGACACATCTTAAATAGGGCTTATATGCCTTGTACTTGCCAATCTTTTGTTCCCCAAACAGTTTTTAAATCAATTGATTTCTTCCAATATTTATAGCCCTGTATGGCTAACTGAGAAACAAATGAGCCTGAATAAACTGATTTAGGCCCTCATTATGACATTGGCAGCAAATGCTGCCTACCGCCGCGGCGACGGCTCCAACATACTGTTGCCGTGGCTACCGACCGTCCATGCCATTATGACCATAGACCGAATTCTGCCAGAAGGCTGGCGGAATTCCGTCTACGGTCATGGCTGCGGATGGCAGTAAGGTGGCGCTGCTGCCAACAGCAGCTCCATGCCATCAATACACCGCCTACCATATCATGTGCGATGATACGGCCTGTCGGTGTTTTGCTGGCGGACACTGCTGCTGGCAGCAGCGCCGGGTCCTGCCTCCTGCCGGCGGACTCCCTGCAAGCAGGTAAGTCGGGTTCTCTGACGGGAGAGGGGGGTGGGAGGTGTTGAGTGCATGAGTGGGGGTGTGTGTGACTGTGTGTGAATGCGTGCATGCATGTGTAATGCATGTGCGTATGACTGGGTGTGTGTGTAAGGGCATGTTGTGTCATGTGAGTGCGTGTGCGCCTGGATGCATGTTCGAGAGTGTTGCTGTGAGTGTGTATGAATGTATGAATGCATGGGTGAATGTGTTTATGTGTGTTTGTGGGTATGTATGTATGTGCGTGTATGTGTGTAAATGTGCGGGGTCGGGAGAGGGAGAGGGAGGGTGGGAGAGGACTCTGGGGAGGGGAGTGGGGGAGACCCCTATCAGTGCCAGGGAAGGAATTCCCTGGTACTGATAGTACCTACCGCCATGGTTTCCGTGGCGGTACATAAACCATGGCAGTAGGCAGGGTCAAAATGCCATGGGTGGTCTATTGAAGGCCGCCGGGCTGGAGACTGTAGTCTCCAGCCCAGCGGTGTTAACGTTATGACAGTCGGTGTGTTGACTTGGCGGTTTGGCCAAACCGCCAATGTCATAATAGTGGAGGTAGGTACCGCCAGCCTGTTGGCGGTAATACCTCCACTATACCACCAACCACCAGGGTCGTAATGACCCCCTTGTGTCCATAAGCAATATCTCCTTGCTTTTGTTGGTGATATTTTGCAATAATACAGCTCAGGATTGTTAGCATTATGCCTAGAAAAAAAAAAAAAAAAACTTTTCTACATATGTTTTAGAACTCTTGGAGGAGTCGGACAATGTTCCTATTGTGGATAGCTGAAATCTGTTCTTGAAATACCAGCTCTATGTAAATAGAGATGTCTATAAGAGTGGTAACAGAACATTCCCCCATGATTTCCCTCTTAATGTACATATCTTCACTTTCAAATGCAGTATAATATTTGAGCTCAGAAAGCATAGAATCAACTGTTTCAACATCCTAGGCATTAGAAACAACTCCAGGTGTAATAATGTCATTTATAGAAATCTTAAACACATATGCAATTTGTATAATTTCAGTTGGTCCACCTATGTCAAAAGGTACTTTATCCCAAACAATCCCGTCAGGGACTGGAGCAGCAGAAAAGTTCACTAGAGACAAGACTCTTCGCACTTTGTGGGAAGACAAATAAGGCTTTAAAACCTCATCCACCAGTTCAACAGCATACCGTTCAGACAAATAATGGCCATTTATGAACAAAAAGAAGTCAATAACAAATCCAGTCTGTAGAAGAAATGCAAGCAAATTAAAATTTTGGACATTTCTTGTTGATGTAGTGGTTACTGGAATCAACAAATGTTCATTATCCAACCTCCTCATCCTCAGGGAAACAATTTCCACATTTCTTGATGCTTGAAGAGTCATCTCATGTATGATAGTGAGAGAGGCTAGGGAACTCCCCAGGAATCCTTGTGGTCTACTGTGTAGAATCAGCCACATGATGCAATTTTACGTGATCAATGGAGACAAAATGGTTGTCTTTAGAGACAAATACACACCAAAGAGGGGTAAGAGGAAAAAGTTCCCCTTTCTGTCCCCCAACAAACTGCACCACTACCACAAAAAGGACAAGGAAAAACTGGTAGATGCCCACAAGCTCTACCTGATTGTCAAGCAAAGCTGGATTGTTAAAAAATGCCTTCACCCACTGGTCATGGCATGCTTCATCATTGGGCTTTGCTTACACATCCCCGCAGTAGCCGACGTCCGGGATGGAGCAATAGGGAAGAGGAAACAATAAAACACAAACATATAGGGTTCTATCATGCAGCATAAAAACACTTTTAAAACTATCTCTTGGGTATCCAGTCCTAATCTTTATTCAGAGATCCCCTGGATGAGATTAAAAATAGACTAGTGCATGCACACCATGGAAACTGTTATAGTTGCTGCCTGGAGCTGAAGTTGCAGAGGAAAAGTAGCCCTTCTGGATACTCTGTTGCTGTTACAGCGGTTCCTGGAGCAGTCTGCGGTTGATCCGAGGTCAGAGGATGAAGTAGTAGTTGCAGAGGATTCCTGCTGGAAATGTGCAAGTAGAATCTGAAGAGAACCCACAGGTGAAACCCTAAATAGCCCTGAGAGGGGGATTGGCTACCTTATCAGGTATGGACCTATCAGGGGGAGTCTCTGACGTCACCTGCTGGCACTGGCCACCCAGAGGCCTCCAGAGTGTCCCCACACCTTGCAAAGCAAGGTGGGTGAAGTCTGGGACACACTGAAGGAGCTCTGGGCACCACTCATAGGATGGTGATGGACAGGGGAGTGATCACTCCCCTTTCCTTTGTCCAGTTTCACACAAGAGCAGGGACAAGGGGTCCCTGAACTGGTGTAGACTGGCTTATGCAATGAGGGCACCATCTATGCCCTTCAAAGCATTTCCAGAGGCTAGGGGAGGCTACCCCTCCCCAGCCTGTAACACCTATTTCCAAAGGGAAGGGGTATTACGCCCTGCTCCCAAAGGAAATGCTTTGTTCTGCCTTCCTGGGACTGAGCTGCTCAGACCCCAGGAGGGCAGAACCCTGTCTGTGAGTTGGCAGCAGCTGTAGCTGCATTTCAAGCCTCAGAGAGCTGGTTTGGCAGTACCGGGGGTCCATGGTGGAGCCCTCAGGATGCACAGAATTGGCTCCCCAATACCAGATTTGGAATGGATAGACAATTCCATGATCTTAGACACCTTACATGGGCATAATCAGGGTTATCATTGTGAAGCTACTTATAGGTATTGAACTTTATGTAGTGTATACGTGTAATGGCGTCCCCGCACTCAAAAAGTTCTGGGAATTGGCCCTGAACTATGTGGGAGCACCTTTGCTAGTGCAAGGGTGCCCTCACACTTAGTAACTTTACACCTAGCCTTAATTAAATGAAGGTTAGACTTATAGGTGACTTGTACGTTACTTAAGTGCAGTGAAAATGGCTGTGAAATAATGTGTGCACTATTACATGCAGGCTGCAGTGCCAGTCCTGTGAAAGGGTTTGTCTGAGCTCCTTATGGGTTTCAAAAGAAATGGTGCAGCCCATAAGAATCTCCTGGAACCCCAATGCCCTGGGCACCGAGGTACCATTTAATAGGGACTTATAAGGGGGGTCCAGTGTGCCAAATGAAATTGTTAAATGAAGTCACTAGCCTATAGTGACAAATTTAAAAGCAGAGAGAGCATAAGCACTGAGGTTCCGGTTAGCATAGCCTCAGTGACACAGTTAAGCACTCTACGCACACACACATTAGCCCATAAACTATGAGCACTGGGGTCCTGACCAAAGGATCCCAGTGAGACAGGCAAAAACATACTGACATAAAAGTAAAAATGTGGGTACCATGCCAAGAAAGATGGTACTTCCCTACACAACCTCCCCACCAAACGAGGGACAATAAGGCTAACCGTGCCCAGATGAGTTTTAATTGTCTAAGGGAAAATATCTGCAGAGTTCATCTGCATTGGAGTGGGCACTCCCAGGTCTATGTTCCACTGTAAAGTCCATACCCTGTAGGGAAATGGACCAGCTCAACAATTTAGGGTTTTCACCTTTCATTTGTTTAAGCCATAATAGAGATTTGTGGTCTGCTTGAACAATGAAGGTAGTCCCAAACAAGTAGGGTCTCAGCTTCTTCAAGGCACTTACCGCAGCAATGGCCTCCCTCTCTATGGCAAACCAATGCTTTTCTCTAGGGGTCAACCTCCTGTTGATAAAAGCAACAGGTTGATCCTGGCCCTCTGAGTTAAGTTATTATAGTACAGCCCCTACCCCTAATTCAGAAGCATCTGTTTGGACAATTAATTTTTGGGAGTAGTTTGGGCTCTTCAAGACAGGTGCAGAGCACATTATCGGCTTAAGCTCTTAAAAAGCTTTCTGACAGCTAGTTGTCCACAATACCTTTTTAGGCATTTTCTTACTGGTGAGGTCATTAAGAGTGGTAGCAATGGAGCCATAGTTCTCAATGAACCTCCTGTATTACCCAGTGAGACGTAAGAAGGCTCTGACCTGAGTCTGTGCAGTAGGGGGAGCCCAGCACATAATAGTCTGAATCTTCCTCTGTAGTGGTTCAATCTGTTCTCCACCTACCAGGTGGCCCAGATAAACCACTTTCCCCTGCCCTATCTGACACTTTGAAGCCTTGATAGTTAGGCCTGCCTTTTGCAGGGCCTCCAAAACTTTCCAGAGGTGGACCAGGTGGTCATCCTAGGGGGAGCTAAATACAGCAGTATCATCTAAGTATGCTGCACTGGAAGCTTCCAAACCTCGGAGGACTGTATTCACCAGCCTCTGAAAAGTTACAGGCAAATTTTTCAAACCAAAGGGCATAACAATGACTTGATATACCTACGGTAGAAAATGCAGTTTTTGCTTTAGCATCCTCTGATAATTTGATCTGCCAATACCCTGCAGTCAAATCAAAGGTGTTTAGATACTTGGCAGATCCCAGTGTATCTATCAACTCATCTGCCCTGGGTAGAGGGTGAGCATCAGTTTTGGTTACAGTATTGAGACCCCTATAGTCCACACAAAACTGCATTTCTCTCTTTCCATCTTTGCTATGAGGTTTGGGGACAAGCACCACTGGGCTGGCTCAGGGGCTATCAGAAGCTTCAATAACTCCTAGATCCAACATTTTCTGAACCTCTGTTTAAATGCAATCTCTGACATGGTCAGGCTGCCTGTAATTTTTACTTTTGACAGGTAAACTGTTTCCAATAGTAATTGTATGTTCATACCAGGTAGTTGTAACAGGTATGAGTGAAAAGAGGTCAGAAAACTGTCCTAGGAGAGTTTTGCCGTTTTCCTTCTGCTCAGAAGTTAGGCAGTCTGCCAGAACCACTCCTTTTACTAAGCCATCAGCTTCAGTGTTGGAGAAGAGGTCAGGAGAGGGTCACTCTCTTCCTCCAGCCCCTCATCTGTGGCCATGAGCAGGATTAAGTCAGGCTAATAATAGTAAAGTTTCAGGCGATTGACATGAAGCACCCTAAGGGGGCTTCTGGCAGTGCCCAGGTCCACCAGATAGGTCACCTCACCTTTCTTTTCCACAATGAGATGGGGTCCACTCCATTTGTCCTGGAGTGCTCTTGGGGCCACAGGCTCCAATACCCAAACACCTTCTGTCCAGGGTGGTACTCTGTCAGGACAGCCTTCTGGTCACGCCATTGCTTTTGGAGATCTTGGGTGGCCTGAAGGTGTTTAGTGGCCTTTTACATGTACTCAGCCATCCCAGATCTCAGACCAAGTACATAGTCCACAAGGTCTTGCTTTGGAGGTTTTAAAGGTTGTTCCCAACCCTCCTTAACAAGAGCAAGGGGACCCCTAACAGGGTTACCAAATAGGAGTTCAAAGGGGATGTAGCCCACTCCTTTTGGGGTACCTCCCTGTAGGCGAAAAAGAGGCATGGCAAGAGGACATCCCATCTCCTTCTGAGTTTTTCAGAGAGACCCATGATCAATCCATTGAGAGTTTTATTAAACCTCTCAACCAATCCATTAGCTTGTGGAGGATGAGGGGTGGTGAACTTGTAGGTAATACCACACTCCTTCAACATTGTTTTGAGGTATGCAGATTTGAAGTTACTACCTGCGGCTGATACAACTTCCTTAGGGAAACCCACCCTGGAAAAGATTCCCAAGAGGCTTTTGCCACTGCAGGTGCTGTAGTGGTCCTTAAGGGGATAGCTTCTGGATATCTTGTGGCATGGTCCACCACCACAAGGATGAATCTATTGCCATAAGCTGTTGGAGGGCAAAAGGGGCCAACAATGTCAACCCCTACCCTTTCAAAGGTCAAGGTCACCCCAACCACTGGCAGTGGGATTAAGGGGGCATTTGGGGTGCCATCAGTCTTGCCACTGGCTTGGCAGGTGATACAGGAGCGACAAAACTTCTTTGTGTCTTCTGACATATGGGGCCAGTGAAAATGTGGAACAAGTCTGTCCCATGTTTTACTCTGGCGTAAATTCCCAGCCAAGGGAATGTCATGAGCAAGAGTTAGGAAGAATTGCCTGTACTGAAGCCCGATGACCAGTCTCCTGGTGGCACCAGGTTTAGGGTCCCTTGCTTCAGTATACAGGAGATTATTCTCCCAGTAAACTCTGTGGCTGTCATTGACATCCCCATTCTGCTGCTTGACAGCTTGCTGTCTGAGACCCTCCAGTATGGGACAGGTTTGCTGTGCCACACTCAGCTCTTCCCTGGCAGGCCCCCCTGCACCCAAAAGCTCAGCTGTATTAGCTCCTCTGGTGTAGGTTCTGCACAGGGAGAGAATTCCCCTTCTTCAAAAGGGGAATCATCTATGGAGGAAGGGATAGTGGACACGTTTTTGCCCTTCTTACCCCTAGTTTTTGGGAGCACTTGGTCCATTATTCCAGGATCAAAGTGTCCCTGTCCTCAATGCTTCTTGGCCTGAGCCCTGGTAAGAGCAAAGATATGTCCAGGAATGCTCAGCATTGCTGCATGGGCCTCGAGCTCCACTTCAACCCAAGCTGAAGTCTCCAAATCATTGCCTAGCAGCCATTCTATAGGTAAATCAGTTGCTCCCACAACCTTCTTTGGACCAGTAACCCCCCCCCCAGTTGAGATTCACAACAGCCATGGGGTGGCTAACAGTGTTGCTATGGGCGTCTGTCACTTGGTACTGATGACCAACCAAGTAGGTGCTGCTTAGGGGCAACCAGTTTCTCAATCACCATTGTGACACTGGCACCTGTGTCCGTGTAGGCCTCAACCTGAACACCATTAATCAGGGGTAGTTGCTTGCACTTAGCCATATTAAGGGGACAAGCAACTAAGGTGGCGAGGTCACTGCCACCATCAGAGACTAAAACAGCCTCAGTGATCTCTCTAACTAGAGCAACCTCAACTACATTACCAATGGTGATCCCAGCTACACCCTTTGATTGGCTATTAGTAGTGCTCTTCCCGCTACCACTGCTATTATTAGGGGCACTAGTGGTTGAAGTAGGTGTTGTGAGGTAACAGCCTGCCCCCAAAGGAAATGCTTTGTTTTGCCTTCTTGGGAGTGAGCTGCTCAGACCCCAGGAGGTAGAACCCTGCCTGTGAGGTGGCAGCAGCTGTAGCTGCATTGCAAGCCTCAGAGAGCTGGTTTGGCAAAACCGGGGGTCCATGGTGGAACCCCCAGGATGCATGGAATTGGCTCCCCAATACCAGATTTAGAATGGGTGGACAATTCCATGATCTTAAACACCTTATATGGGCATATTCTGGGTTATCATTGTGAAGCTATTTATAGGTATTGGCCTATGTGTAGTGCATGCGTGTAATGGCTTCCCCGCACTCAAAAAGTTCTGGGGATTGGCCCTGAACTATGTGGGGGCATCTTTGCTAGTGCAAGGGTGCCCTCACACTTTGTAACTTTACACCTACCCTTAATTAAATGAAGGTTAGACATATAGGTGACTTATAAGTTACTTCAGTGTAGTGAAAATGGCTGTGAACTAATGTGTGCACTATTTCATGCAGGCTGCAGTGGCAGTCCTGTGAAAGGGTTTATCTGAGCTCCTTATGGGTTGCAAAAGAAATGCTGCAGCCCATAAGGATCTCCTGGAACACCAATGCCCTGGGCACCTAGGTACCATAAACTAGGGACTTATAAGGGGGGGGGGGTCCATTGAGCCAAATTAAATTCTTAAATGAAGTCACTAGCCTATAGTGACAAATTTAAAAACAGACAGAGCATAAGCACTGAGGTTCTGGTTAGCAGAGCCTCAGTGACACAGTTAAGCACTCTACACACACATACACATTAGGCCATAAACTATGAGCACTGGGGTCCTGACCAGCAGAATCCCAGTGAGACAGGCAAAAACATACTGACATACAAGTAAAAATGTGGGTAACATGCCAAGAAAGATGGTACTTCCCTACACAACCCCTCCCCCAAACGAGGGACAATAAGGCTAACCTTGCCCAGATGAGTTTTCATTGTCTAAGTGGAAATATCTGGGGAGTTCATCTGCATTGGAGTGGGCACTCCCAGGTCTATGTTCCACTGTAAAGTCCATACCCTGTAGGGAAATGGACCAGCTCAACAATTTAGCATTTTCACCTTTCATTTGTTTAAGCCATTATAGAGATTTGCGGTCTGCTTGAACAATGAAGTGAGTCCCAAACAGGTAGGGTCTCTGCTTCTTCAATTCACAGACCGCAGCAAAGGCCTCCCTCTCTATGGCAACCCAATGCTTTTCTCCAGGGGTCAACCTCCTGTTGATAAAAGCAACAGGTTGATCCTGGCCCTCTGCGTTAAGTTATTATAGTACAGCCCCTACCCCTAGTTCAGAAGCATCTGTTTGGACAATTAAGTTTTTGGAGTAGTTTGGGCTCTTCAAGACAGTTGCAGAGCACATTGTCTGCTTAAGCTCCTAAAAAGCTTTCTGACAGGTAGTTGTCCACAATACCTTTTTAGGCATTTTCTTACTGGTGAGGTCATTAAGAGGGGTAGCAATGGAGCCATAGTTCTTAATGAACCTCCTGTAATACCGAGTGAGATCTAAGAAGGCTCTGACCTGGGTCTGTGTAGTAGAGGGAGCCCAGCCCATAATAGTCTGAATCTTCCTCTGTAGTGGTTCAATCTGTTCTCCACCTACCAGGTGGCCCAGATAAACCACTTTCCCCTGTTCTATCTGAGACTTTGAAGCCTTGATAGTTAGGCCTGCCTTTTGCAGGGCCTCCAAAACTTTCCAGAGGTGGACCAGGTAGTCATCCTAGGGGGAGCTAAATACAGCAATATCATCTAAGTATGCTGCACTGGAAGCCTCCAAACCTCGGAAGACTGTATTCACCAGCCTCTGAAAAGTTGCAGGTACATTTTTCACACCAAAGGGCATAACAATGACTTGTTATACCTATGGTAGAAAATGCAGTTTTTGCTTTAGCATCCTCTGATAATTTGATTCTGCCAATACCCTGCAGTGAAATCAAAGGTGCTTAGATACTTGGCATATCCCAGTGTATCTATCAACTCATCTGCCCTGGGTAGAGGGTGAGCATCAGTTTTGGTTACAGTATTGAGACCCCTATAGTCCACACAAAACTGCATTTCTCTCTTTCCATCTTTGCTATGAGGTTTGGGGACAAGTACCACTGGGCTGGCTCAGGGGCTATCAGAAGCCTCAATAACTCCTAGATCCAACATTTTCTGAACCTCTGTTTAAATGCAATCTCTGACATGGTCAGGCTGCCTGTAAATTTTACTTTTGACAGGTAAACTGTCTCCAATAGTAATTGTATGTTCATACCAGGTAGTTGTACCAAGTATGAGTGAAAAGAGGTCAGAAAATGTCCTAGGAGATATTTGCAGTTTTCCTTCTGCTCAGCAGTAAGGCAGCCTGCCAGAACCACTCCTTCTACTAAGCCATCAGCTTCAGTGTTGGAGAAGTGGTCAGGGAGAGGGTCACTCTCTTCCTCCAGCTCCTCATCTGTGGCCGTGAGCTGGATTAAGTCAGCCCAGTCATAGTAAAGTTTCAGGCGATTGACATGAAGCACCCTAAGGGGGCTTCTGGCAGTGCCCAGGTCCATCAGATAGGTGACCTCACCTTTCTTATCCACAATGTAATGGGGTTGACTCCATTTGTCCTGGAGTGCTCTTGGGGCCACAGGCTCCAATACCCACACCTTCTGTCCTGGGTGGTACTCTGTCAAGACAGCCTTCTGGTCATGCCATTGCTTTTGGAGAGCTTGGCTGGCCTGAAGATTTTATTGGCCTTTTACATGTAGTCAACCATCCCAGATCTCAGACCAAGTACATAGTCCACAATGTCTTGCTTTGGAGGTTTTAAAGGTTGTTCCCAACCTTCCTTAACAAGAGCAAGGGGACCCCTAACAGGGTGACCAAATAGGAGTTCAAAGGGGATGTAGCCCACTCCTTTTGGGGTACCTCCCTGTAGGCGAAAAAGAGGCATGGCAAGAGGACATCCCATCTCCTTCTGAGTTTTTCAGAGAGTCCCATGATCAATCCTTTGAGAGTTTTATTAAACCTCTCAACCAATCCATTAGCTTGTGGATGATGAGGGGTGGTGAACTTGTAGGTAATACCACACTCCTTCCACATTGTTTTGAGGTATGCAGAATTGAAGTTACTACCTGTGGCGGATACAACTTCCTTAGGGAAACCCACCCTGGAAAAGATTCCCAAGATGGCTTTTGCCACTGCAGGTGCTGTAGTGGTCCTTAAGGGGATAGATTCTGGGTATCTTGTGGCATGGTCCACCACCACAAGGATGAATCTATTGCCGTAAGCTGTTGGAGGGTAAGGGGGCCAACAATGTCAACCCCTACCCTTTCAAAGGTCACCCCAACCACTGGCAGTGGGATTAAGGGGGCATTTGGGGTGCCATCAGTCTTGCCACTGGCTTGGCAGGTGATACAGGAGCCACAAAACTCCTTTGTGTCTTCTGACATATGGGCCAATGAAAATGTGGAACAAGTCTGTCCCATGTTTTACTCAGGCCTAAATGCCCAGCCCAGGGAATGTCATGAGCAAGAGTTAGGAAGAATTCCCTGTACTGAAGCGGGATGACCAGTCTCCTGGTGGCACCAGGTTTAGGGTCCCTTGCTTCAGTATAAAGGAGATTATTCTCCCAGTAAACTCTTTCGCTGTCATTGACATCCCCATACTGCTGCTTGACAGCTTGCTGTCTGAGACCCTCCAGTATGGGACAGGTTTGCTGTGCCACACTCAGCTCTTCCCTGGCAGGCCCCCCTGCACCCAAAAGCTCAGCTGTATCAGCTTCTAGCTCTTCTGGTGTAGGTTCTGCACAGGGAGAGAATGCCCCTTCCTCAAAAGGGGAATCATCTGTGGAGGAAGGGATAGTGGACAAGTTTTTGCCCTGCTTACCCCTAGTTTTTGGGAGCACTTGGTCCATTATTCCAGGATCCAAGTTTCCCTGTCCTCAATGCTTATTGGCCTGAGCCCTGGTAAGAGCAAAGATATGTACAGGAATGCTCAGCATTGCTGCATGGGCCTCCAGCTCCACTTCAACCCAAGCTGAAGTCTCCAAATCATTGCCTACTAGCCATTCTATAGGTAAATCAGTTGCTCCCACAACCTTCTTTGGACCAGTAACCCCCCCCCCCAGTTGAGATTCACAACAGCCAAGGGGTGACTAACAGTGTTGTTATGGGTGACTGTCACTTGGTACTGATGACCAACCATGTAGGTGCAGCTTAGGGGCAACCAGTTTCTCAATCATCATTGTGACACTGGCACCTGTGTCCCTGTAGGCCTCAACCTGAACACCATTAATCAGGGGTAGTTGCTTGCACTTAGCCATATTAAGGGGACAAGCAACTAAGGTGGCGAGGTCACTGCCACCATCAGAGACTAAAACAGCCTCAGTGATCTCTCTACCTAGAGCAACCTCAACTACATTACCAATGGTGATCCCAGCTACATCCTTTGATTGGCTATTAGTAGTGTTCTTCCCACTACCACTGCTATTACTAGGGGCATTAGTGCTTGAAGTATGTGTTGTGAGGTAACAGCCTGCTCCCAAAGGAAATGCTTTGTTCTGCCTTCTTGGGACTGAGCTGCTCAGAGCCCAGGAGGGTAGAACCCTGCCAGTGAGGTGGCAGCAGCTGTAGCTGCATTGCAAGCCTCAGAGAGCTGGTTTGGCAAAACCGGGGGTCCATGGTGGAACCCCCAGGCTGCATGGAATTGGCTCCCCAATACCAGATTTAGAATGGGTGGACAATTCCATGATCTTAAACACCTTACATGGGCATGTTCTGGGTTATCATTGTGAAGCTACTTATAGGTATTGGCCTATGTGTAGTGCATGCGTGTAATGACTTCCCAGCACTCAAAAAGCTCTGGGAATTGGCCCTGAACTATGTGGGGGCATCTTTGCTAGTGCAAGGGTGCCCTCACACTTTGTAACTTTACACCTAGCCTTAATTAAATGAAGGTTAGACATATAGGTGACTTATAAGTTACAGTTACTTCAGTGCAGTGAAAATGGCTGTGAACTAATGTGTGCACTATTTCATGCAGGCTGCAGTGGCAGTCCTGTGAAAGGGTTTGTCTGAGCTCCTTATGCGTGGCAAAAGAAATGCTGCAGCCCATAAGGATCTCCTGGAACCCTAGTGCCTTGGGTACCTAGGTACCATATACTAGGGACTTAAAAGAGGGGGTCTAGTGTGCCAAATGAAATTGTTAAATGAAGTCACTAGCCTATAGTGACAAATTTAAAAACAGAGAGAGCATAAGCACTGAGGGTCTGGTTAGCAGAGCCTCAGTGACACAGTTAAGCACTATACACACACACACATTAGTCCATAAACTATGAGCACTGGGGTCCTGACCAGCAGGATCCCAGTGAGACAGGCAAAAACATACTGGCATACAGGTAAATTTGGGGGTAACATGCCAAGAAAGATGGTGCTTTCCTACAAGATGTCACAACTAAAGACATACTGGCCCTCATTATGATATTGGCGGTAAGTTCTGCTTACTGCGATGCTGACTGCCTCCAACATCCCGCCGGCGCGGCAGATTACCGCTACCCATATTATGAAACACACATAGCAATCCGTCACTATACAGCCACACACACAAGTCCGCCAGCCCAAGGGTCAGTGATAAACTGGCGGTAACAAAACCCACACCGTTACGCCAACAGAACTATGGCCACAGCATTATGACCCATGAATCACCGTGGCGGACATTCAACCGCGGTAAACCATTGGCGGTACATACTGCTGCGCTCAAAACACACACACTCAAACAAAACAACACTACATTGGACAATTCAAACTACACACTCTTGACACACATACACACACCACACCCACACCACTATAAAACACACACACACAAAATGTCAACTGACAGAGAGAGACACCAGGACCACCCACAGAACCAGAGCCACATAACACCATCACCCATACACCATTCACACACCTTACAGCACACACCCCAACACGTCACCCCACACACCCACACACACACCACTCACACTACACCCATGGCACCACAAAGACACCCAAGGTTCTCAGAGGAGGAGCTAAGGGTCATGGTGGAGGAAATCCCCAGTTCTATGGTTCTCAACTTGATAATCGATTTTGCTTCATTCTTTCTTAAGTCAGGAGTCCTATTTCCACCCCTGGGGTTAACTGGAGTATGACTGATGCCCATAAATGTAATTAATGGGACTTCTGCATCCAGATGTTTTTTATTCATATGTCGTACTATTGGTGAAGCCATATCATTATTTCTAAGAGCTGGAATATGCTCCTGAATACGTTCTTTTAAGGGCCTAATGGTGCTACCCACATATATTTGGCTACATTCACATTTCAATATATACACCCCAAATGTTGTATTGCAATTAATAACGGTTAAGATTCTGTATGTTTCGCTGTCATTGTAACTAAATTCTGAAGTTTTATGCAATGCCAAATTGCACATATTGCAGTTGTCACATTTATAGAAGCCATTAATTTTATCAGGAAGCCATGTTGGTTTATGTTCCTTCATGGGAGGTAAATAACTTTTACAAACTGAATTTCTAATAGTTTTACCTCTTTTGTGAATCATTTTTGGCCTCTTTGGTAATATTTCAGCAAGCGTGTGGTCAGTCTGCAGTATGTTCCAATATTTACATAAAATACGATGTATGCTTTGCCTATTTTGACTATAAGCGGGACAAAAATGTACATTCCCATGTAACGGACTATCCCGATTGTTACAGTTTGGACATTCAAAGATGGCAGCATGTTTTCATAAATGTTATAAGTCCGGTTTTGTTTCCTTTTTTGGTTAGTGTTATCTTCCTACTAGACGTTGTAACAATCTTGTCTGTCATTGGACACATGTTAGCGTCCTTAACGACTATTTAAGGGAATTTTTCCAACCGCTTGGATTAGACGCATATTTCATTTTTTGTGAGAAGATGAGGAGGTAAATTTATCATGAGCGACGCGCGAAACACAGGTATTTGTGGATGCCGCCTTATGTTGACTTTACTTAATGAATGGTAATATCACATTGGGGCATGGTATAGATGCTGACTTTGATATATGAATGAGCCATGCGATATTAGTAGCATACAGTTACTTTACCGGGGTGAGATTCTACATATGGGGCCACTATAGCTATTAGATCTGAATTGTTTTGATTCTATTGTGCATATTATCATCTTGTACTTGATTTCTGTTAATTATACTGTGGTAGATTATGATGGCCATATTATGGTGTTTATTTCGTTTCATGATTCTACGAATACATGGTTGGTAATGACACTTGTAGAATTTGATGTGTATGATAAGGGAAATATTGGACAATTTTTCATGGGAACATATTAGTCGTACATGGTTGTCCTATCATGGATTTAGGAACTAGGGACAGAGTGATTGTATACCAAACCTGTGCGTTTGGGAATGGGATTTTGTACTATGTAGTGATCACATGGTTATTGTTTCAGGCAACAAATCATTTTGTTATGACGTTTTGTATCGCTTGTGCGGTACATGTGAACTATATTGTTTCTCAGTGGAGATCAAGAAGTGAAAACAAAATTACAGAATTTGATGTGGGTGCAACCTGAAGAACTTACTTACAATTTGAATTTATTCATAAGTTGCAATGTATCCAGGTCAGTAAAAAATGATAACTTTTGAGAAAAGAATTTCTTCGTAATCTATTAAGAATCAAGGAAAATGATTTGGTTTTCTTTCTCTCTTGATAGTCCAACGGGGATTGTGACATTGAGGGATATAGGAATGATTAAGGTATTTACTCAAGAATTTAGGTAACATGTTCACTGTGGTGATCATATGACAGTTTGGGGTATATCCCTTCCCACCAATCTTATGTCTCTTCGAAATACAAATTCTCTGCATGGTCTATCGTTTCTAAAAAAAAAAAAAAAATACTGATATCTATTTCTGCCTGAACATCTAGCTGCATTCATGCTGACTAACAAATTCTTTTTATGATAACTTTCTATAGTTTTGAAAATGGGCATTTGGTGTTGGTTCTCTTTGCACATTTTTTAATGGCTACTCCACGTCTTGGGTGAGTGGAGGAGTTTTGGTGTATTTTTATATAAAGATATAATATATTTTTGTTATTGATATATTTGTATTGTAATGTATTGTCTTTTACTATGATTTATCAGCCTTGAAGAAGTCCAGTGTGGACGAAAAACGTGTCGGCTGATGTTCTATGCTCATCATATATTTAATATTACTATTATATCACTGTTTGTTATGTATTGTTTTCATTACATGTGGTTTTTATAATAAAATAATTTGGATGTATTTATATGTATTTATGTATTTGTAGCTTATGTTAAGGGAACCATCTACCATTACAGTTAATGTGTATCATGTTTTTGTAAAATTCATTGGAAATCTCTAATTGTGTATCTAAGATATATCTGGTCTTTTGAATTGTGTATTTAATTGATCATATTGTGTGCTCCGCTATCTTTTCTTTTTTTGGTCTTTACTACTGATTTACTGTTATGGGATTCCGGTAATACACATCATGGCAACAATGTGTTATAGTGTATGAGCACCTGGAGTTATCTATACTTGTAGAAGACTATGGGAGTGTGCATATATTATTGTTTCTTTGTTGCTGTTTTCTTGTTTTGTCACCATTGCAGGGGTGCTGCCAGTGATGGCCAATGCCATGAGGGAGGCAGTGGCCCACCACCGGGCCCCTGACACTAGCCACACCGATGAACAGCCCTCCACCTCTGCTGCCACTAGTGGACAGGAAGCCCGGCCACAGGAACAACAGGCCCACAGCACCCCTCCCCCTGCAGAAGGAGAACCATCCCGCAAACGGTCCCTGCGATCCAGGCAGAAGCCAGAGAACATTGCCAAGACCCCTGCCAGGAAATAGGACTCCCCTGATTGTCACCCTGGTGTCCCACTCTGTCACCCTGTCCACCTTGAACTACCAATGCTCCACTTCCCATGACCCCTAGAACGATGCACCTGTGATACAAATAGACTGGACTCTATCCTGGACTTTCCTCCACCATCATCCCAACCCATTGCACATACCCCTCTACTTATTGGCACTCAAATTAACACCATTACAAATAATTACAAGTATGGAATCTGTCAAATGATTGATCTATGTATTCGTTTAACACGCTTTAAACACTGCAAAACAACTGTACAGGAATGTATACATAGGAATGGCCATTAGTAGGCTGCAGTCAACACACCAGGTGCCAGAGTGGGGCACAGATATCTGAAAATAGAGATGCCAAAGGGTACAGTAAGTGGCCATAGAAATGGGAGATTCTGCCTGCTATGTACAATGTCAAACACAAAACTGTCTATGTAAAGTGAAGTAACAGT
Organism: Pleurodeles waltl; assembly: GCF_031143425.1. Lineage (NCBI taxonomy): Eukaryota > Metazoa > Chordata > Amphibia > Caudata > Salamandridae > Pleurodeles > Pleurodeles waltl. The sequence goes on from NC_090449.1 coordinate 432,964,118, forward strand.
GTCTTACCTATGTGTCACTGGAAGTACTGTCATATTATTGCTGGTGTCCTCATCCTCATCCTCTGCCTCCTCATCTTCACTGTCCACAGGGTCCACTGCTGCCACACGGCCATCTCCAACCTCATCCTCCTGTAGAAAAGGCACCTGGCGTCTCAAGGCAAGGTTATGCATCATGCAGCATGCAACTATTATCTGGCAGACCTTCTTGGGTAAGTAGTACAGGGATCCACCAGTTAGATGGAGGCAACAAAACCTGGCTTTCAGGAGGCCAAATGTCCTCTCGATAATCCTTCTTGTCCGCCCATGTGCCTCATTATAACGTTCCTCTTCCCTTGTCCTGGGATTCCTCACAGGGGTCAGTAGCCTTGAGAGGTTTTGGTAACCAGAGTCACCTGCAAATATCGAGGGACACCTGTTAGACACACACTAAGCTTTAGGGCCAACATCATACCCATACACCAACATCCACTGGGTGGGAGCCAGGGCTCACCTATTAGCCACACCCGGTGCCTCTGGAGTTAAGCCATCACATTTGGGATGCCGCTATTCAGCAGGATAAAGGTATTATTCACAGACCCAGGATACTTAGCATTGACATGGGAGATGTACTGGTCTGCCAGGCACATTATCTGCACATTCATCGAGTGAAAGGTCTTTCGATTTCTGAACACCTGTTCTTTTCTCTGGAGGGGGACAAATGCAATATGCATACCATCAATGGCCCCAATAACGTTGGGTATGTGTCCCATTGCATAGAAATCTGCTTTCACTGTGGCCAAATCCTCCACCTGGGGGAAAACAATGTAGCTGTGCATGTGTTTATCAGGGTAGACAACACTCTGGTCAGCACTATTGAGAACATTGGCTGTAACATTCGGGCTGCCAAGCCCACTGTCACTTGGAAAGAACCAATTGCCAAGAAATGGAGCACTGATAGGACTTGCACAAGAGGGGTGATTCCGGTGGGGTGATGGATAGCAGATATCAGGACAAGCTCCAGTTGGGCACACAGCTCTGTGATTGTGGCCCTGTCCGGTCTATAGGTGAGGATGATGTGCCTATCCTCCATTGCTGCTGAGTCCGCCAGGGGCCTGTACACGGGGGATATCTCCATCTCCTATTCATCCGCAGCGGTTTTAACCTAGGGGGTAAAACAGGCAGCAGCTGGTCAGTATTACACATTTCCAAACACTACACTGCATTGCATGTTGTGACTGTAACACAATATTGTTGGATAGGCCCAAATGGTGCATATGTGTACTGTGACGCAGTTAGATGCCATGGCCAGTCCCCCCCTTGAAATGGCATCTGCCTGTCCTGTACAGAGGGACATGTGGAAATGAGGTAATTCCGCTGACGTTGTGTGCCATTGCTGGACGTGGTAGAGTACCACCGTGCAATTCCTCATTGGTTGTCATTAGGCCCTATGGGTTACAGTGGCCAATGGTGATGTACTCTGGCGGTGACGGTACGCACCTCCGCAGACATAACCGCCATTTTCTTTCTGTTCACTCACTTGCTAACTGACCTTCAACAGGAGAGGACCTACACTGCAAGTGCTGCTGTGACCTGTGCCTGGAACCGACCATAGCTCGTGTCACTGGGAAAAGGGCCCCTGCCTTCACCGCTGCAGAGTTGGAGAGACTGGTGAATGGGGTCCTACCCCAGTACTAAATGCTGGATGGGCCTCCAGACCAACAGGTGAGTACACTGTGAGCATGATCCATGGGGCATGAATGCATGGAGTGCTGTGTGTGAGGGCCTCGTGTGGGGGGGGGGTTGGTGAAAGGGCGCTGGGCAGCATGCTGCATGTATGGTGGGCAATGTCTGTGCGTAAGGGGATGTGAAGGCTATGGTGGGACATGAGTGTAATAGGCCGGACTGTCTGACTGATACCTTTTTTCTATATGTATTTTTCTGCAGGTCAGCGCCCATAAGAAAAAGTGTACATGGCGTGCCATTGCCAAAGACGTCCGGACCCTGGGGGTCTACAGCAGGTGGAGCACCCACTGTCGCAAATGGTGGGAGGACTTGAGAAGCTGGGCAAGGAAGATGGCAGAGGCCCAGCTGGGAATGGCCTCCCAACGAGGAAGGGGTGCCTGTCGAACCCTGACCTCCCTGATGTCCTGCATACTGCCGGTGGCCTATCAGGATCTGGATGGGCGCTTGAGGGCATCGCAGCTGCCACAAGGGGGTGAGTACAGTTTCCCAATTTACTACTTGCGCATGGTGGGGTGGTCTCCGGGTGGGGGATGTGGGCCTGTGGGTGCCCATTGGCCAGTCCGGACATTGCAGCGTAGATCCCATGTTGGGCAAGGTCTGATGTACACCACCTCCTACCAAGCTAGTAGGCATCCACTACTGGGCAGGGGTCTGTGGGTCTCAGGTATGCTGCTATTGGCGCTAGGTACTCCTGTCCATGGGCTGGTGACTAGCATTGTGACTGGTTATGCATTGCCTAGTGCATAGGGCTGTTCCCTGTGTGTGTGTGTCGTGTACGCCAATGGTGGTGTTGGAGCAGCCATTGACCAAGTGTATCCTTTGTGTCTTCCCCCCCTTTTTCTTTTGTCACCCTGTCCATATGTGCATTAGCATCATCTGGCGGAGGAGCAGAGGCACCGGCGACGGAGGGAGCTGCATCCCACAGGGCCCATGAAGCTGAATCCACTGACGATGAGGGCACCAGTGGGATAGAGGGGGAGGGGAGCACCATGGCAGAGACAGGAGGGGACAGTTCTGACAGTGATTCCTTCTCCGATGGAAGCTCCCTGGTGGTGGCAGACACATCTGTGGCCACCCCAACTACAGGTACAGCCGCCACCTCTGTACCAGCACCAACCTCCCAGCAGCCCCTCAACATCTTTCCCGTGCCCGCTCACCCAGGAGTGTGGGCATCTCCTGCGCCCCAGGCACCTCAGGCCCTGCCCCTGTTAGCCCTGCTGCCCTGAGTGAGGAGGCTATTGACCTCGTGCAATCCATCTCTGTTGGGCAGTCAACCATTGTGAATTCCCTCCAGGGGCTGGCAGCCCATTTTCAACAAACTAATGCGTTCCTGGAAGGCATACACTCTGGCATGGTGGCCCAACATAGATCAATCCAGGCTCTGGCCTCCTCTCTGATGGCAGCCATTGTCCCTGTTTCTAGCCTACCCCCTCCAACTTCCTCTATCCAGTCCCATTCCCCCCAACCCCAGCCTATCCCAAGCACATAGGCAGATCCAGCATGCACACAAGACAACACACAGGAGTGGCTCAGGCAAACACAAGCACCACACATCATCCCACAGGCACTCACACAAACACCATCCAGATGCAGAAATACCAACATCCACTGCCTCCACTGTGGCCCCCTCCTCTTCCACCTCCCTCCCAATAGCATCTACACTCACATCTGCATGCACTACATCCTCATCCACTACCTCCATCACCATCACGCCTATCACTACAACACCCCTCATTGGCAGTCACCACCCCCACATTCAGGCACACGTCGCCTGTGTCCTCTCCCACCGTGTCTGTGCCCCCTCCTCCCAAAGTACACAAACGCAAGCACTCAGACACCCAACAGCCATCCACCTCACAACAGCATCCAGCCCATGCACCTGCACACAAACTCAGCAAACAGACACCTCCTACAACCACTCCCTCTTCCTCCACTCCCAACCCATCACCCTCTTCCCACCCCAATGTCCCTAAGAAGCTTTTCCTCTTCACCGTTGACCTCTTCCCTACCCCTCTCCCCTGTCCTTCACATCTGTCCAGGGTGGTCAGAAACCCTGAAAGTGTGCCTGCAGCAGGTGCGTCAAGGAAGGGCAAAGAGGCACCACCATCTGCCAAAGGGAAGGACAAGGAGGCACCACCACCTGCCAAAGGGAAGGGCAAGGGGCTTGCACCAGCAGGCAGGAAGGACAGGAGGCCTAGTGCTGGGACTGATTCTGAGCCCTCACCACCAACCATGGAGGTTCAGCCATCCAAGGCTGCAGGGAATGGGCTGGAGCCTCCCCACCACTGCCAGCGCCACCACCGCCACCGCCACCAGCAGCAGCAGCCCTAGTGGGCAGCAGTCCGAGGCTGCAGGGGAAAGGCTAGAGCCTCCCCCCACCACTGCCAGCACTGCCACCAGCCCCAGTGGGCAGCCGTCCGAGGCTGCAGGGGAAGGGCTGGAGCCTCTCCCCACCACTGCCACCACTGCCACCAGCAGCAGCAGCCCCACTGGGCAGCTGTCCAAGGCTGCAGGGGATGGGTTGGAGCCTACCACTGCCAGCCCCAACACCAGCACCTCCACTGCCACCACTGAGCAGCCGTCACCGCCGGTGGGCTGTGTGGTCCTACCTCCATGGGCTGTAGTGTGTCCTGGACCCTCCAAATCCTGTAGGTGTGACACCCAGGTGAGAGACTGTGACCTTGCACTCTACAAGTGCTGCATCACAGGGCACAAGGCCCCCTCCAGAACCAGTGGAAAAAGCCATCCACTCACCCCATCCTTGCCAGGATGAAACACACTGGGCACAAGGCCACCTCCAGAACCAGTGGAAGAAGCCATCACTCACCCCATCCTTGCCAGGATGAAGCACACTGGGCACAAGGCCCCCTTCAGAACCAGTGGAGAAGCCATCCACTTGAGAGACTGTGGCCTTGCACTCCCCAGGACCGAACAGTAGGCAAACCAACCACTAGAGAGACTGTGGCCTTGCAAACCCCAGGACCAAGCACAGGGCATGCTGTCCCCTCCAGAGCATGTGGGCAAACCATCCACTAGAGAGACTGTGGCCTTGCACTTCCCAGGACCAAGCACAGGGCATGTTGCCCCCTCCAGAGCATGTGGGCAAACCACCCACTAGAGAGACTGTGGCCTTGCACTCCCAGGGACCAAGCAGTGGGCAAACCACCCACTTGAGAGACTGTGGCCTTGCACTCCCCAGGACCAAGCAGTGGGCAAATCACCCACTAGAGAGACTGTGGCCTTGAACTCCCCAGGACCAAGAACAGGGCATGTTGCCCCCATCCAGAGCATGTGAATAAACCACCCACTAGAGAGACTGTGGCCTTACACTCCCCAGGACCAGGCAGTGGGCAAACCACTCACTTGAGAGACTGTTGACTTGCACTCCCCGGGACAGTGCACAGGGCATGTACCCCCCGGCAGGACCAGTGGCATTGTACCATCTTCCGGCTGAGGTATCCCCCATTCCCTGTCCCCCTGAGGTGCCTGTGTATTTTTGACCTGATGCCCTTGCAGTGTTCTCTCCGTGTTGTTGCAGGAGTGAGGTGGGGCCTTGGCCTATGTGTTGTGGACCTGTGGCGCACAGACATTGAGGACTGGGCAGTGTCCCTGCATTTGTAAATATGTATATACATTTTGAATGTGAAGCACGTATTTATACTATTTTGTCTTATTACACTCACTTTAATCAATTCCTTTTGTCCTTACATTATTCCTGAGGGGTACAGGATGGATATGTAATGTTAGTGCGTCTGGTTGTGTGTACGGGGGTGTGGTGTGTGTGTCACTATCTTCCCCCCCTCCCTTGTGTGCTAGGCAGCAGTACTCACCGTGGTTGTCTTCGCTGGCGTTGACGTTCGTAATGCAGGAAAAGTCGGGCTCCATTGCGTCATAGTTGTTCCCTGAGTCTCCAGAGGTGAATCCTTGACTTCCGTGTTCTGTTTCCGCCATGCTTTTGATGTCGGTGGTACCGCCCCGGAAAAGGTGGCGTATAGGCCTGTCTTAATACAGTGGGTGGTACATTGACTTCAGCCTGGCTGTTGGAGGTTACCCCCGTGGTGCTTGCTGCTACCGCTGTGGCGTTCAGTGTGTTAAAGTGGCTGTCTGTGTCAGCGGTTTCCGCCGTGGTCATAATTCCATTTTTGTTACCGCCGGCCTGTTGGCAGTATTACTGCCGATTTATCACCGACCGCCAGGGTTGTAATGAGGGCCACTGTTTGGTCTTTTTGTATAGACCATGCAATCCATTGCATTTTTGGAGTAGTGCAATTGTAGCAGCCACTCCAGCATGGGCAGAAGCAGCACCTTAATGAACTGCTTTTTCTAGCCTACGGTCTTTATTAGGGATCACACAATCACACACCCCTGGTATTGTTACAAAGTGAATGTTTTGGGTACTTAAGGGGTAAGAATATTTTGAGGTATGCTTTTGGTAAAGGCTTGCCATCAGCCAAAGCATTCACAGCAGCTACAATGTCATCATCCACCCTCATGTGGGAATGCATTATCGCAGCAACAGATGCAGTAACACTGCAGATTTGGCCGCTTCATCAGCCAATGAGTTTTCTGCTACGTGTATTCCAAAACATTGGTGGCCCAATTTATGAATTACATGAGTCTGTGTCAGTTTATCTTTAAGCTTTGCCACTTTCCCCCACAAAATATTGTGTTGTATGATGTTTCCTTTGGAGTCTCTGAACCCATTGATACGCCAATAGTGTAAGTGTTCATTAAAGGACTGGACACAATAGTAGGAATTACACAAAATAAGTGTAGGCAAAGCTTTAACCGCAGCAAGTTGTGCTGTGCAATCCCCTAGGGACTGCACGTAGGTGTGCTGAGGGCAGAACTCATTGTCCCTCATCACTCACAAACGTCTGTGTAAGCCGCGAGTACTGATGTTTGATATCTACAGCTGGTTGACCTGAACTATCAGTGTATATGATGATTCTGTAATGGTCAAGAGGCAAGATGTTAGAGGGCATGCGGTACTCAAGTTCACATTGGAAACATTCTTGGGTCTGTCGTTTTGGATCAAAAACATAATCAATTTCAGTGGAAGTCAAGAAGGTAGCCTATTGTATCCATCTTGGATGTAATGCCTTAGGGTTTGGAACACTAGGGGGGTCATTTTGACCTCGGAGGTCTTTTTTAAAGACCGCCGAGGGACCGCCGTGCGGAAGACCGCCAGTGCAGGCGGTTTACCGCTCGGCCTATTATGACCGCTGCCAGCTCTCTGTCCCTTTACGGACGGAGAGCTGCCAACAGCCATACTGGCGGGCGGTGGGGACGTGGAGGTTGATCCACCTCCACCGCCACGCCAACAGAACACCGCCCAGCGAATCACGTCCTGTGATTTGCCGTGGCGGTGTTCTGTTGGCGGTGTGGTGTCGGCAGAGTTGCCCCCATGGCTCCCGTCCCCTCCCGGAGGATCGACGAACCAGGTAAGTCGATCGTCCGTTAGGGGAGGGGGTGGGGGGTGTTGTGTGTTGTGTGCGTGCATAGGGGTGTGCGTCTGAGTATGTGGAGGTGGTGTGTGAGTGTGAGTATGTTTGTGTGGTTGATGCCTGTTTGGGAATGAGTGCGTGTATGTCTGTGGGTATGTCTGTATGGATGTGTGCGTTTATGTTTGAATGTGGGTGTGCGTGTCTGACTGTGTGTGTGTGGATGTTGGCATGTATGTCGGGGTGTGTGCGTGTGTGTGTTGGTGGTGCCTGCATGCGTGTCGGGTGTGTGTGAGTTATGTGATGTTGGGGGTCGTGGTGGGGAGGGGGGCCCTGCCACCTTTGGGGGGTGGCAGGGGGGGGTGGGGGGTGTAGGGGAGGGAGTCGGGTGGGGGTGAGGGGTGGGGGAGACCCCTATCAATGCCAGGGAAGGAATTCCCTGGCACTGATAGTGCTTACCGCCATGGATTTCATGGCGTTCAAACCGCTGGAAATCCACGGCGGTAAGCCGGGTCCAAATACCACCGGCGTTATAGTGATGGCCGCTGGGCTGGAGACCATGACCCCCTAGATTTGGTAACTGCGTCAAGAGCTGGTACCGGGGTAACAACAATAATGCATTTTCCCTTGGCTAATAGTCTCTCCTTTTTTGTCTGCCATGAGAACTGCAGTCAGTATTTTTTCTGTGGGTGCAAACCACATTTTAGCATTTGAGTATAAATGTGATTTGTATGCTATTGGAGTTGTCTCACCTTTTTTTAATGTAACATATGTGAAACCAATGTCACATGGGATGACCCGGATCACCAGGGTTGTTTTGTTTACACATGTGTGTAAATGTTTGGCTTCTAGCATGTCAGTCTGTAATGATCTGAGAATTTGTGTATGTTGTGGTAACCAATGTTTAGTTGAGAAGTCTGGATGTATTAAGTCATATAGTGGCTTTATGTGCTGTGCATAGAATGTATGGTGTGCCAAAACTGAAGAATCCTAGCAAGGATAGTAGCTTTTTGATCGTATTTGGTTGTTGTAATTATGCACACTTCTCTAGGAAGTGTGGTGTTAGACTCTTCTCGTCATTTGACAACTCGTATTCCAAAAATAGGAGACTGAGAAAGGCAATTTTAGTTTTCTTAAAATTGGATTTGTAGCCATATTCAACAAATCCCAATGCAATGCGATCTACCCTTGCCGATTGCGTGTTGAGGTCATCATCTGTCAGACAAATATCATCTACACAGGACAATGCCTCAGGACCAATATCATGCACTATTGATGTCACACAGTCTGAGAACAGTCCTTTTACCCTTGAGGAAAATTATGCTGAGAGCCTAACAAGAAAAATGAGTGTAAATCTCTACTTTCAGGTGCTAGATTTTGACAGGAAAAAAGGGTGGAATTTTGAATGGAAAATGTGTGTGTGACTGTTTAGATGTCCGTATTCTACGACTATTCTGTATGACTGGTCCGGCTTAGCAATGGGAAACAAAGGGCTATTCATAGCCAATACACAGGGTTCAACTACTCCCTGGTACTCAAGTTGTGAGAGTATTTCCCTCACTGGGGGTTTTGCACCATGTTTAAATGGGTATTGAGGTTGTATTTGTGGGTTGGACTGTACTGGTATAACGTGATAAGGAGACCCCTATCCCAGCCCACATGGTTGCAGTACAGCCTGTGCTAGAGCATAATCTGCAGCATAGGCTTCTTTTACTGGATCTGGAACCAGAAATGATGAACAATGTAAAATGACATATTCCCCTTGTGGGAGCGTTCGGACAAACTCTGCCGGCCAATCCTTTTATGCCAGAAGAATGTCACAGCTTAATCTTTCCTAGAAAATTAATTTAACTGTGCACTTGATGTCCCCCTCAAATTGAACTTTTATTTTGTAAACCCTGACATATGGGCTGTGTGGGGTTTCAATTTCAAGGCAGTTGTTAGTCGCTGTCACCACCAGAAGCTCTTGAAGATTCTAGTGAACTACCACAATCTCTATCGCGCTGTTTAGCATAGTCACTGTCCACGTCCTGTTCTTCAGTAATGTTCTCGCTATGCATGGCACACATGTCCAAAATCCCCGCAACCTTCTCCTTTTTGAATTGGGGTTTTTGTAGTGGATGTTTCTCTTCCATTTTTATTGTGACTTCAGATGACCGTTGTGCATCCTTTTTTGCTTTCACATACTTATTTCTGCGTTCTTTCGATTCTTTCTGTTCGTTTGTCCGATGAGTCCTGAAAGGTACGAGAAGGGCCTGTATCAGTATACTGCTACCTGTCAGGAGGTTTAAAATTGTCACAATTTCTTAAATTGTAACATTTCTCTAAGGTCTTTAACTGTGAAAATTCTCATTTTTGCTTAATTTGATTTTGTAGGAAAGTCCTCCTTTTTGTCCTGGTCACCCCCAAACCTTTTGGATACATACTGGTGGATACTGACTCTTGGCTTTGCCCTGGGTACTGCTAACCAGTCCCAGGGCCAGTGTTCTGTGTAAAGTGGATAAGCAAATTAGGCTAATTATAATTGGCAGTATCAACCTACTTATAAGTCCCTAGTATATGGTAGGGCATGTAGGTTTAGGTACCCCAGCATAGGTAGTGCACCCATAGGTGCACTGCTGAGGTGCCCAGTGTCATTTTAAAGGCAGGCCTGCCTTGCTGGCTGCTTTTAAACTAAAGATATATGAACATTCGACTTTGGAAGTAAAAGTACTTCAAAAGTCTTAAACTACCTTATTTTTACATATGAGCCACCCATAAGGCCTGCCCTAAGTGCCACTAGGATTTGGTGCCATGTAACTATAAGCAGGGACTTTATAAAAAATTTTTTATATAACCTGGTGAGGTAAAATAGCCAAATTAGTTTTTCCCTCACTGTAGTGAATGGGCTCCGTAGGGCAAAATAGGGAGACTTTGGGGGTCATTCTGAGCTTGGCGGGCGGCAGGAACCGCCAGAATACCGCTGCACGGTCAAAAGACCGCCGCGGTTATTCTGAGTTTCCCGCTGGGCTGGCGGGCGTCCGCCAGAAGGCCGCCCGCCAGCCCAGCGGGAAACCCCCTTCCATGAGGATGCCGGCTCCGAATGGAGCCGGCGGAGTGGAAGGGGTGCGACGGGTGCAGTTGCACCCGTCGCGATTTTCAGTGTCTGCTTGGTAGACACTGAAAATCTTGGTGGGGCCCTGTTAGGGGGCCCCTGCAGTGCCCATGCCAGTGGCATGGGCACTGCAGGGGCCCCCAGGGGCCCCGCGACACCCGTTACCGCCAGCCAGGTTCTGTCGGTCTGTACCGCCGCGGTCAGAATGCCCATGGGAGCACCGCCAGCCTGTTGGCGGTGCTCCCGCGGTCGTTGGCCCTGGCGGTCCATGACTGCCAGGGTCAGAATGACCCCCTTTATCTTAATTAATAGAATTCTCATAAGAGACAGATATTTTGAGTTTGGTACCAAATGAATTGTTATAAAAAATCCCACAACTTGTTATTGTTGGATTTAATATAACTAGTTCAAGCAAAGAGTTTTAAAACTCTACCTGAACGTTGCCAACTTCAGCTCTGTAATGCCTTTCTCTGATTGGCCAGGCTGCCTTGATGAGGTGTGAAGTGGCCTGGGCTGAACACAAAGGAAGTGCCTGGGGGAGGATATCTGCCTCAGCAGTTGGTGAAGCAGGAGGGGGGACAGCAGCCAAAGTGGTCTTCAAAGGAGGGAAGGATATTTGGAGCAGCTCAGGACCTCCCCCATTTCCTGCCACCCCAGACAATGAGGTGCCCTCTTGATTAGATTAGGAGAAGGCAGGAGAGGGGTGTGTTAAGGATTTTTAGCCACACAAGTAGTTGGGCTCAGCCAGACCTAACCTCCAAAATTCAGTTTCAGCCATGTTGGAGTTTTAAAGAATGTTCTTCCTGGGACTGATTTTTGCCACACTTCCGAGGAAGTGATCATCCAAGGGGGTAGTGCCCTGCCTGTGATTGTACAGTCACCCACCCCTGCTTTTCACCCCAGGAGCAAAGATAAATATGTCAGAGCTACACTTACACCTCAGATCTCTACAAGGAACAACATCAGAAGTAGAAGGACTGCCCTGCTGGACCCCTGACTTGCACCTGGACACTGCACTCTGAAGAACTGCACCAGCTGCACACTTGAGCTTCACCACAAAAAGGATTTTGACTGACTTCAACTGTTTTAAGAAGGGACTCCCTGTTTGCTACAGGTGAAAACTTGCTAACTAGAGTCCCCTGCATCAAATCCTGAAGAGTCAGACCAGCTGACCACTGTCTAGTGGTCATTTTGAAGTTTGAGCCAGGTGCATTCTGAGATTTGGAGTACTAGCCCTCAATGAGCTACTAAGTGCTTCTGGAACCTTGGGGTGAGCTGTGTACACCTAAACGACCTGTCTTCAAAGACCTTCTGGAAGTAGATCCAGCAGTTTGGAGAAGATTGGAGAACTTTCAATAAAAAGCTCCATAAAGGGACCAACCCGCTGTCGAGAACCAAGCCAGCTTACGTCGACTGCTACATGGCCTGGCTTGCAGGTTTGTCCTGCTGAAAAGCTCTGAAGCCCCAGGCTTCCAGGATTTCACCGGGGGCTCCTGGAAAGGCAATCTAACGATGCCAACTAGAAATCGGTTTGCTGTGGAGGGCCGTCCGATGTCAGAGAGAAAAAGCTCCAATAAAGTGACAAAGTCCAAATGTAAAAAGTTGGCCGGGACTTCCCGCACAGTGTATCCAAGGAGGGCTCCAGGGACGTCGGATCAAGATTCAGCTTTGGCTTGGACGAAGATTTATTTCCTGAAAAATCATCTAGGTCCAAAGGTAGAATTCTTCACCGAGGTTTCCTGCGGCCTGTATCCAAAGAGGGCACCAGGGCGGTCCCCTTATCTGATTTTATTCATTTTGGTGTTAAATTGAAAAAAAATATCCTATTTTTATAAATTGGGTTTGGATTTTTAAACTGTTTCCTGCATTTTATTTTATTACTGTTTTGTGGTTATTTAAGGCTTTACACACTTTGGTGGTCATTACAACCTCGGCAGTCTTTTTGAAAGACCGCCGAGGGACAGCCGTGCTGAAGACCGCCAGTGCAGGCGATTTCCCGCTCTGCGAATTGTCACTGCTGGCATCCCTCCGTCCTTTTTCGGATGGAGAGCCGCCAGCAGCCATACTGGCGGTAGGCGGGGAAGTGGAAATTGTTCCACCTTCCGTCATCAGAACACTGCCCACTGTCACGTTCTCGGGGGCAGGGGGGTGAGGGAGACACCTATCAGTGCCAGGGAAGGAATTCCCAACCCCATGAAATCCATGGCGGTCAGCCGGGTCGTGATACCGCTGACGGTCTTGTGACGGCCGCCGGGCTGGAGACCCAAGTCTCCAGCTCAGCGTTCGTCTCTGCCCTGGCGGTTGGAATGGAGAAGTGGCGGATGACTATGGCGGTAACCGCAAAGCAAAACACAAATGATGGACGGAATGCGGAACCTATCAAACATTCACCCCCAGTCACATATCTGAGTTTAATCCATCGTTCTTTTGCTCACCATGCCACCCCAGTTTAGACCCAGCCATATGCAAATCAGTCTTGACCCTGTTCCTAATGGGAACAGTCCAGCCCGAACTGCCAGGCCAGGTCCTCCCTGGACCGGAAACAAGTATCCTGAGACCGGTTTCAGGGTTTCACCCTTCATCAGCCAGCCTAACTTGAATCCAGTGGCATAGTGAGCCTGGGACCCACATCTGGGCATACCCGGTGCACTTATGGCGGCAAAAGCAAAGCAAAACACAAATGATGGACGGAATGCAGAACCAATCAAACATTCACCCCCAGTCACAGATATGGGTTTAATCCATCGTTCTTTTTCTCACCATGTTACCCTAGTTTAGACCCAGCCAAATGCAAATCAGTCTTGACCCTGTTCCTAATGGGAACAGTCAAGCCCGAACTGCCAGGCCAGGTCCTCCCTGCCCAGACGTGGGTCCTGTGCTCACTATGCCACCAGATTCAAGCTAGCCTGACTGAAGAGGGTTGATACCCCGAAACCGGTCCCAGGATGCTTGTTTCTGGTCCAGGGAGGACCTGGTCTGGCATTTTGGGCTGGACTGTTCCCATGGGGAACAGGGTCAAGACTGATTTGCATATGACTGGGTCCAAACTGGAATGGCATGGTGAGCAAAAAAACTGATGGATTAAACCCAGATCTGCGACTGGGGGTGAATGTTTGATTTGTTCTACATTCCGTCCATCAACTGTTCTTTTTGTGTTTGTCGCCCCAAGTGGGAAGGGTATGCCAAGACGTGGGTCCTGTGCTTACTATGCCCCAGATTCAAGTTAGCCTGGCTGAAGAGGGGTGATACCCCGAAACCGGTCCCAGGATGCTTGTTTCTGGTCCAGGGAGGACCTGGTCTGGCAGTTCGGGCTGGACTGTTCCCATGGGGAACAGGGTCAAGACTGATTTGCATATGACTGGGTCCAAACTGCAGTGGCATGGTGAACAAAAATACTGATGGATTAAACCCAGATCTGTGACTGGGGGTGAATGTTTGATTTTTTCTACATTCCGTCCATCAACTGTTCTTTTTGCGTTTGTCGCCCCAAGTGGGAAGGGTATGCCCAGACGTGGGTCCTGTGCTCACTATGCCACCAGATTCAAGCTAGCCTGGCTGAAGAGGGGTGATACCCCGAAACCAGTCCCAGGATGCTTGTTTCCGGTCCAGGGAGGACCTGGTCTGGCAGTTTGGGCTGGACTGTTCCCATGTGGAACAGGGTCAAGACTGATTTGCATATGACTGGGTCCAAACTGGAATGGCATGGTGAGCAAAAAAACTGATGGATTAAACCCAGATCTGTGACTGGGGGTGAATATTTGATTTGTTCTACATTCCGTCCATCAACTGTTCTTTTTGCGCATTGCGGTAACCACCATGGTCATAATTTTTTTTTTTCCGCCAGCCTGTTGGCGGTAATACCGCCACTTCTCCACCAACCGCCAGGGTCATAATGAGGGCCTCTGTCTCCTAAGTTAAGCCTTGTTGCTCGTTGTCAAGCTACCCAGGGTTGAGCTGGAGTTAATTTATTAAGACCTAACTGAACCTAGTGGGGGTTAGTGGCCTATTGCTAAGTGTAGGTATTTACCTGCCCTTACCAGTGCTTCTTAAAACCATCCTTCTCTTGCTTTTTATTATCCTTTTCGGAATTACCTTTAAGTTTTGGTTCATTAGGTTTGCTTTCCAGACTTTTCGAACCAATACTATTGTAAGTTTTGGCAATAGTTTTTGGTGGCTCATGCTCCTGGTCCACCAAAGGAACATCCCTGAGCCGCTGACGTACTGCCAATGCTGCTGCTTCCCCTATTATACTATAGGAGACTGTGGCAAATTTGGTCATTCATTTCATCTCCACATCCAGGGCAGGGCCTCATTTTGTATTTGTTTTACCACTTCAGAAGATTCACAAATGTTGGTGTAGCATGTGCAGCGATATATATTGCAGCAAATACAGTCATCTATAGAGGGGACAATCCCTAGTGGCAAGCATATTGTGAGAATTCTGTACTTATCTTGGGCTCCTGTATGGGGAAACACTGCTTCCAGCTGGTTTGTTTTAGGTGTGATCCAAAACTGAATTTCTTCACTTTTGGGGAAACCTTACCCATCATTGTATTTATTGTTACTGGATTTATACCAGGTGTTTCCCATTGCTGGTTAGCTGAAGCAGCCCTTGGTAGGGCAGTATTCAGAGTTTGCTTTTCAAATCGGATCAAGGGTCTGTATATTCTAACTAGATTAGTATTTAGTGGGTCCAGATCTGCTGCCTGTAGATTTTGTATGTTTGGAAATGGTGTGTAAGCAGCTAGATCTGGACATGAGACCCCATCATTACTGAGGGTTTCCCAGTCTAACATGATCTATCACATATGGAAGGGCCCCTTGAAACCAATGTTGGTGTTCTTGATATGTGAGTGGTAATTCTAAATATAAATAAGCTCTGTATTGGGCAGGTGAATTTGCTACAATGTATGTATGAAAAGTATTTGAGTTTGCATCAACTGCAGGAAAGGTGACCCAAGAATAGAAAGTCTCTGTTCTGTGTGCATCATCTACCACAAACATAACATCTACACTCCCATTAGGAAACCCATTAACAAGTAGAAACTGTGTAACTGCTGGTCTATAGTTTACTTGAATTACTACTGGTGCTGGTTGCACTATCTCGCTAAGACTGTTCAGGGATAGAGCACCAACTGAGAATTCTTTTAAAGTCCAAGCTTGAATAACCTACAAGCTAATATAGGACTCACCTATATAGCTGAGGAGGATTTATTCCTAACACCAAGGACATCTCTGTGTAAAAGGTGATATGGGTACCTTTGGCATGCATAAGAGAGCTACTCAGGAGATCCGTTAAACAGGTACTTGACCAATGTTGGTAGAGCCATGTCTTGTGGTTCTGATTATGGTAATAAGACTGCATGTTTAGGGCAGCAGCACCATTGCATCTGGGAAACTGAGTCAACCCCATTCAGTGATCATCATAACAATAAGCATGAAAAAGATAAACCACGTCACCATTGTGTATGGCTCTAAAACGTTCTATTGATTCCTGCCTAACCTCTAGGTATGAGAGCATGGTTGGAACCCATCTGCCGATCCCGATTTAAGGGAGGAACCCCTAACCCATACTTGATCAGGATGGCGAGTGGCGAGGGTCTGTCTGTTGTCTGACTGGCAATCCTCTTGGGAGCAGAAGGGTCAGCGTCAGGATCAGCAAAGCTGGCTGCAAAATGGTGTAAGTCCCAGAACAGCCATGACTAGAAAGCTCTCTGTCCTCCTTAGGCCTATGTGTTTTTGTATATAATAAACCCTACACAGTTGTGGAGGTAGGCCTGATGTCATGATGTGTCTAGAGGATTAGAACTGTCTCCTAAGACGACAATCCAAACTGGCATATCATGCACAAAACATAACAGCCTTAAAGAAGACACAGAAAGCATGTTTTGCTGCAGGCTGATAAAAATGTGCAGTGCGTACTCTGATTTCCTAGAAGAAGGCAGCTGATTAAAAACATAAAACAAAGCATTAAAAACAGGCTCTGCTAAATAAATGACAATGAAAAAAAAATAAGTGTGTGTTTAAAGGTGCAGGCCATGAAGCTAACTAAAACCTAGGTGTGCATACCCAGCACTAAAGGGCGACTACCACAACACAATGCATCACAGTACATGTGTCATGCAAATCCCTAAGTCGGAAATGTCAAGATACACAAAGCAACTTTGCGTGGTTTTGAATGCCAAAACATTTTGGAATAATGCAACCCTATACAAAATTCTGTGCTGCATCACTGTGTGCAAGAGAGATGTTACATGTGTGTTGTGTGGGTATTTTTATTAACCTTTCATGGTTGGTGACATATCTCATGTATACCAAACAAGGGAAACCTGGGAGTATATCCAAAAAGATTTCTCCCACCTGATGTATAAGAAGGATAAGTAATTGTGGTCCCTGAAGTCACTTCTGCTTCCTATGTTTGCTGCATTCTGTGGTACACATAAATAGTTGACTATGACTCTATGGTTATTTATGTGCAGGAATGTGCCCCTTCCTGCACAAAGACATCCTGCATGCAACACAGACACCCTTGCACCCGGAATCCATTGCCACCTATTTATCAAAAAGATCAAAAAAGTATATTAGCCCCAATCGTTCTAAACAAATGAGGACTAACCATTGTACTACTGAGACTATCCTAAATATTGATAAATAGGTGGCAATGGATTCTCTTATGAATATTTTTCTAGGTTCAATATGGCGCCTACTGTGATTGACCTTAGTCCTTTCTTTATTTTTACTATTTAGGATTATAATGCATTGTTTTACAGGCTATAGGGCTTACTAACTGGGACGTACATGCGTAGAACGGAGCAGGGAGTTTGACTCCCGAGCGTTCCGAGGGTATCCTGATGTAAGATTTCGGGTAGGTGTATTGTTCGTTTTTAAATTAATACATTCAGTATGTATCACAACTAGATAGCGGCAGGGTAACTCTTTATATGTTTTATTTCGAGGAGTTCGGGGCTTCTGTTAGCAGTACAAGGAAGCTTGAAGTTGGGCTTTAGATGTCCGTTTTAATACATGACGTATCAGACGATAAGGTATGTTGCATCAGAAATTGGGCATGCATGTGATGATAACTCACCACACGGGTGTTTGGGTGTTTTGATGGAAAATTTAAATTTGGTTTTCTCTTTGACGCTGGTCATGGGTTTTGATGGATCTTTCAATATAGGATGGGGTGTTATGGGTGTCGCTCATGGATTCACTCTCTCCTTCTCAACAACCCTTATTGTATAAATTTCAAAACACTATTAATTTGGTGTAATTGGGGTTTCCCTGCTCACCTCACAGTTGTTAAGAAGTAACTAATGAGTATATTGTTATTCTTTACGATTGGGGCTTGAGATTTGGTGTTTAGTTGTATTTAATGCCTATCACCACTACATGTTGGCACTTTGGGTGATGTTCTCAGTGATATTGTTTTTTCTTGGAGTTTGTTACTTAAAGTTTAAATTTTTCATTTATTATTAATAGAGCTTGTAAAGAATCGAGAGCTATGCCCTGAGGAAGTCTATGCGAATATTCTTCGCTTGACGAAACACGTGTTGGCATTGTTTTGAAGACTGTTAATTTGGACTCCGATCATGGAAAATAATTGGCATTTTGAAAGCTGGTACTCTGGACAACGAGAATAAACATGAATTTGGACTTAAATAGCTGATTTTTGTGTATCTGGCTTTTTACAACAAAGAGGAGATTTATGGACATTTGAGATATGGACACATATTTTCCTTATATACACGTAGTGCCTTGGTAACTTTGTGACACCAACAGCACAAAAAACACATATGTCTCAGCCATTCTGACAGTTTAGGTACACACATATACATAGGGATAATGCCAAATTGACATATGCAAACAATGTGATAGTTGACCAGTTTTGTGATGTAAGTTGCCCAAATGTAATGCATATTGATCCAGCAATCTGAAACTCAAAAAAGGCTAACACAATGCTGTCAAACGTGTCATACATTAGTCTTGAACACAGATTAAAAACCAACCTGTAAAATACATCACAAAGTACTCAGAATACCAATGTCAACATTCACTGGTCACACCAATGATGACAGAATTGAGACATACACATACATGTTGAAAACCAAAGTATTGTGTCTAGGTTTGTAGTAGACATTAACATCAGTGTGTCCCACATAAAGACAGCCTACATTGCAAGACCTAGGTGTCCATACAAGTGCCCCATGACGATTCTTTAGCCAAAAACAATAGCTGAAGGCTCACAACAAATTGTATGACAATCCATTTTACATGTTTGAACTGAACCACACGTTTGCACCTAATTTGCATGCTAAAGTAAGTGAACTATGAAACAGCTGTGTCAATATTGGCAATGAGACTACCTACTTAGTGAGGACCAACTAGCCAAAAATCAGATCAATAATCTGTCAGTTTACACATATAGTAAATGCACATTGCATGGAGTGATCATGGACATCTCTAAATACCAATCACAGGAAGCTACTGGATAAACATGAAAGTCAGGATGTAGAAATATCTAAAGTATCAGCCCATGCTCATCATTTGCTATTACACAGAGAATTGGAAGAGACGTGTCAAACAATGGCCAACTGTGTATGTTACACATATTGTGAAATAACGTAAGACATGTATATGAGTTAATCAGCACACACAACACACATGGAGCTTGATTTAGATATTGGCGGATGGGTTACTCCGTCACAACAGTGCTGGTTATCCCGTCCGTCGAAATCTAAATCGCATAGGAAATTTAGATTTCGGTTTACAGGATATCCATCACCTTTGTGACGGAGTAACCTGTCCGTCAGAGTCTAAATCAGGCACATGGACAGGAATATTGCTGTTACAATGAGCAAGGTCATTGACAGTTTCAATTTCTTCTTCATTTTCACCTGACCAAGCATATGGTCTCCAGCCATGGGCCATGACACCAGTTGTACATCCCCAGACTGAGCTGGAACGACAGTACAACCAGGCACTGGTCAAGACCCTGAATAGAGGGGTGCGTACTTTTGGTGTGCTGAATTCCCAGTTCAGATGCCTGGACAGTTCAGGGGAGAGATAGCTATACTCTCCTCCTATGGTCTGTGCTTGCCGCAGTCCATAAAATGCCATTTGGTGGTGAAGAGCGGAGTTTCATTTGGGGACTGGATGCAGCCTCCTGCCATAAGGTAATTGATTGGGAATGGCTGCTGAGACGGTGAGGACATGAAAACCTGCAAGACCCGACTGGCACCCTGCTTTAACATGAAGAGGCCCGCTGGATATGAGAGAGAAGCTGTGAATGCAAGGTGATACAGTGAGGCACTCCCCTGTGACTAGCACACAATAGAAGGCCTGCCCTCCAATACGCGTGGAGTGGATGTAGGAAGCGCTGATGACGGCAGGTATATCATGGGTGCAGCTCACCAAGCTGAGAAAGGAGGCTGCGGCACTGCTAGAGCACCGGCCTCTCCCTTCCTCTCCCCCTTTAAACACTCTGGCTGTGCAGACTGAGAGGCCTTGCGAGGCCTGTACTACCTGGAACCAGAGATCGGGCGCAGTTGGCACTGTGAGGCCTGCAAATGTGTTGACACTGGACTCCTACCACAATGCCATAAGGGTAGCAATGAAAACAGTGCAGAGTGACAGCACGACCATTTACAATGAATGACGCTGCTTTGTTGTAAACCAAAAATCGTTCTGAGCTCGAGCTGCATCGTGTGCCTGCCATGCAACACCCTTAATTAGAACAGCAAGCACTCGCTCCCCTCAATTGCTTTTACTGGAGCCTGCCTCCTTCCTGATTGGCTACCTATAAAAATAGCAATTACACTGGCTAACGTGGCCCAGAAGATGGGGCAAACCCAAGCCCCACCATTAATGCCGCCACAGGTCTTGGTGCTCCCCCTGGAAGGGGCGGTCACCTGAAGACACGAAAGTAACATGGTCGGAGGGACCAACAAATGAGCTGAAACGGGAGTAACTGCAGGGGCAGGGTCAAAACTTAAGCCAGGCCCACACATTGATTCCTGATTCCTACCCCGGCTGATGCAGACAACTGCGTAGCTGGGGTTGCTCGTTCTGCAGAGCCATTACACTCATTTGGTGCGTACAAGCAGGGCCCACTTTATGCAGCCACTCCTATGCTTATCTATGGAAGGGCCCCTCCGGTCACTACCCTGAAATGCTCGTGCTGCCGCACCCCACCATTCACTAAGACACATGCAAGCGGGCCCTCTCTGGTGGCGCCGACACGAAATTCCTAAACTCTTCGACGGAAATAAGGAGTAACCTCTTTCAATGCAAAACCTTGCCCTCACTGAGCGATACGTGCTCAATCACCAGAGCCCATCCTACACACCAGGCAACGAGTGGGAACAGAGGACCCCCGGGAAGTACTTTGCTGAATCTGGGCCCTTCTGATACTCAACACACATCATCTAGCCATGGGTCGATTATGCTTAGGTACTCAACCTGCAACACCACAACAAACGCAAGCTCTGGAAGGGCAATCTGGAGACCTAGTAGCTAAGGAGCCACCTGACTCAGCTGCGTCCCTTGGCACCAAAAAGGACACTTTGTTACAAGCCGTGGAGAAACTTAGGTAAACTCTTGAGCAGACATGCATGTCACTTGAAAGCAGAATTCATAAAGCAATGGCAGACTTTACCCTGTTACATGCCAATCACTGCAAATTTGCTGGCACAGTTCACTACATTTAAAATACACTGGCTGAACTCCAACCGACAACTCATTAAACAGCATCGTTGGTGCAGGCCTTGGCAGATCACGTGCGCACCCTGGAAAACAGAGCAGAAGATGCAGAGGAAGCTCTCAAAGAAACAACATACGAGTGGTTGGTGTTCCAAAAGGTGTGGAGGGACTGGATGCTGTTGCCTAAGTTGAGTCCTGGATCCGTAACCTGTTTCCCAACATGCCGCTCTCCCTTTTCCTCTCTGTCAAACGGGCTCACCGTATACCAGCCCGCCGACTGCCACCCGACACCGATGCCAGACCTTTCCTGTTTCGACTGCCTAACTACAGGGATTTCAAAGCTATCCTGTGCGAGGCGCATAAGATGCAAGAAATAAAAGTAAACAATGCCTATGTCATGATGTCTCCTGACTATACTATGGCAGTGCAGCGGCAGAGGAGCTCCTTTCTAGCCATCAAGAGGAATCTCCGTGACCTGGATATACAATATTTTCTCCTGTTCCCTGCTTTTCTCAGAGTACTGGCAGATGGGACCACACACTTCTTTGATTCTGCAGATGAGGCGTGGAACTGGATGGAGACCACTGGGCTTGCAGACTAACACCCACCAAGGCGACGCGCCATTGAGGCACGACGGGGGGGGCAACATCGCGGATGCTGCCAATGAGAATGCAGTCACACACAGCCTGGCTCTGCACTGAATCTGGAGCATTTAATCTTAGCGGCCCCAGTGGAAATGGCATCCACCATGCAAGATAACGCTTAAAGCCCTGACCCGCATTAAAGTTCCATGAAATCCTTCAGTGATGATAGTTTCTCTAAGATGTAGCCTTCTAAAACAGACTCACTGGCCCCACCTGACGTAGTCTCCCAAACTGTTGATGATATCATATGATCAATTGAGAAGTGTCATTCCTAAAGCAGTGCCTGTTTTCTTGTTGGCTGTTTTATCCGTGTACTGTGTTGTTTATACATGAGCTACTCTCTTGGATAATACAGCTGGCGGTGAGCTAATTCAAAGGGATGTCCGGTCTATTTGATATGAAGGTAGTCTCTCACATGTTGAAAAATGTTGTTGCATGTATACAAATTATAGTTGGTTTATCCATTTCCTGCATGTGAGGGGTGATATATCTTTGGCTTTTGCACTGTCACCCATGTTTCCAATTAACCAGCCGGTAAGGCCTGTATTTGCCACTGCTAGTTTCGCAGTTTGGTGGATACCTGTTGCCCCTCCGCTCTGACACTGCACATTGCAGTAATCCCTGCCCCATGCAGACTGATCACATGCAGGCCAACAGCACATTTCCTGCATGAACCACACTGTCATCACTTGAAATGTGACGGGATGCACACATCCTCAAGCCATTTGCTGTATAGTCTTAACTCAAACACAGATCCACTCACATAGCATTATTGCAGGAGACACACTTGACGCTAACTGAAGCCTGCAGACTTCCACGGCGATGGTGAGGTCAAGTGCTTGCTACTGACTGCACCTCATACCCCAGAGGAGTACTAGTTTAGGTGAAACCGGGGACCCCTTGGTAGCAGACGAGTTCGATGTAGACATTGATGGTTGGTATGTGTTAATACGCGGTCGCCCAGATGGCTGCCGAATCCTACTAGGTGCAATATATGCCCCCAACACTGATCAGACCTCATTTCTGTGTACATTATCTAACAAACTGTACTGCTGGTGAGGAATCCCATGGTTCCTTAGGGGTGATTTCAACTCTGCCCACGACATGGCCCTGGCTTTCTCCTCCCTCCCACCACATGTTACCACAGCCAATGCCCCAGCGCCAAACAACTTGTTCCTACACTGGCAACTTGCAGACATATGGCATGTCCGCAACCCTACCCTGCGTGTGTACTCCTTCTAGTCTTCTCCAAACAATTTACATATTAAACTTGACCGAATCATAGGGTCACCCAGTGTCCTCCCCACCATCAAACAATCAGACTATTTAGGGCTCACATATTTAGACCATAACCCTCAACTCCTACAGCTCTCATGGGAAGGCAGTGTGCCTGCCATACTTATATGGCGCTTTCAACCCTCAGCTCCAGAGACCCACACTTCTGCAAATCTCTTGGCAATGCCACAGCGGAATACTTTTACCTCACCAACAACTCTGCTACCAATAGATTGACTGAATGAGACACCTTCAAGGTTACCATCAGAGGGCACTGTTTGGGTTGAGCTGGAACATTCACAAACAATTAGATCATGACATCACATGCATTGTGCACACACTCCTGTGACTTGAGACACGTTTGGTAACTGACTTGACATACACCCTACCTCTAGCAGAAACACAACACAAACATTCCTCACCACTAGAACGGCAGTGATGTCTGAATTATATGGCACACTCATCTTGCACCCATGCAGCATCAAACCTTGCGGGCTGCATTCTAGCATCTCTGATACGTCAGGACCAGCCTAGGCAACCCATTCTATCGCAAATCTCTTCTGCAGGGTGCCTTCTCCACACCCAACATTAAATACACTCTGAATTGATACAACACCACACCTCCTTTCACCAATCTGTCACGGAAGACGGCTCCAGCCAACTTTAGGCATTTTTCTCCGTACTCCACCCACTGGCTATCACTTCTGACCAACGCATGGAATTGGAAGAGCCCATTACACTCTTTGAAATACAAGAAGCCATTAGGGCTTTAGCAACAGGCAAAACTCTGGGGCCAGGTCGCCTACTAGCTGAATAGTGCAAGACTTATGCCCCTGAATTGCCCCCTGACTACTCACACTATACGAAGCGGCCCTCTCAGCATCCTGTCTCCCTGAGTCATTGCTTGAGGACTTGCTCATCTCCTTACCTAAACATGACAGTGTCCCCACTCTAATCAATACTGATTAGCCAAAATATTAGCAGACTGTTTAGCGCCCTTGATCCCATCTCTGGTCCATGCTGACCAGCCCTCAATACCTCATTGAATCTGCGTTGTTTTTTTTTTTGGCCTCAAAATACTCAGCACTTCATTTGCCCCACTCAGGATGTCTAGCATTAGACCTCTAAAAGCCATTTGATTCACTGAATTGTGGCTGTCTGTTTGATAGCTTGCCCTGCTACGGTATTGGGAGTCGCGTTTTTCGTCTCATTAAACTACTTTATACCATGCCATTGGCCAGAGTCAAGACAGGCTCCTCCATATCAGACCCAATCCCGATAAGCAGGGGTACCCATCAAGGTTGCCCATTATGTCTGCTACTCTTCTCTTTAGCCATAGAACCCCTTGCCACAGCTAACCGGGCCCAAAGCACTAACTATAGTCTTCCCTCTGGGAGATGAAACACATGCGATCTCTGTCCATGCGGATGACCTTCTCCTATATATTCAGGATGTATGTTTAGCTCCTGAATCATTAACTCAAACACCCAATGAATTTACTATCCTTTCCGGTCTGCAAGTCAACAGGGCCAAGCCATGTTTTTACCCGTTTGCCTCTTCACACCCCAACCCTACCTTTGTCCTCAGCGGTGTCCCTGCCCTATGGCAGCCCAATATGTTTAGCTTCCTAGGGGTTACAATATACCATCGGCCAACCTATTTGTTAGTAGGGAGACTTGTGAGAGCAGCAACAGCCCTCAGATCCTAGATGTCCTTCTGGCGCCCACTCCCGCTATGTGTCATGGGGCATATAGCATTACTGAAAATGGTAGTCCTACTATGTACGACTACTCTCTTTTTTCACCAACTTGCTCCTATGTGTCATTTCAACCTTCTTCCACTCTCTTGAGGGAACCATGAGAGATTTCATTTGGAACAAATCCCGATGTAGGGTAGCATTATCAAAATTGTACTTACCTACAGATCACGGTGGGCTTGCAGTACCAAACATGGAGCAATATTATCTTGCCTCTCAGCTCCAATGGGTAGCTAAGTGGATCGCAGGGTTGCAGCTCACAGACACTGCCACTCTGTCACCGGCCTGGACCCTCTCGACTCTACTCTGAATTTTCACCCCTGTACTTGCAGAAAAACAACAGAATCACGTCTTCTTGGAGTCGCATATCGGTGCTACCGTCAAAGTCTGCTCCTCACACAAACCACTATCCCACATGCGCCAGCGCTGCCCCTGCCAGGCACACCAAGGGATGACAATACTACCTTCTCTGCAGAACTCTCAGCCTGATTAGGTGCTGGCTTCCACACCCTCAGAGACTTCTACCAAGATGGAGCACTAGTACCTTATTACACATCAGAGGGAGAAGAAGGCCTACCTTCAGGCCAGTTTTTCCTACACACTTCATTACTTGTGACACTGGGTGACAAATGGGGAGACATGACGATGGAGTTCCATCTGCGCATTATGGGGACAGGCAGACATCTCACAAAGTTGTTTGCAGCCTCATTGCTCCAACACACAGCAATATCACTTGCATCCCTGAAGCAATGTTGGAAATAAGATCTGGCACGTCTGTGTATGGACAAGAGTGGGCTGCCATATTAGAAAGCCCAATCTGTGTCCCCTCAAATGCTTGCTTCCAACTCATTCAATACTACATTACTCTAAGGGCCTCCCTCAGCCCTGATAAAGTAAACCAATACTTTCATTGTGCTGATGCCCAATGCCCCAGATGTCAGTCACAAGGTGACGATCTCCTTCACATGTTATGGACTTGTCAACTTCTCACGGCTTACTGTCAAAATGTCACAACTCAATTGACAACCGGCACAGGGCACACGGCGATACACGCATCATGGAGCTCTTTCATAGGCGTAAGAAGCAGAAGATCACTTCCCACTTTCTCGATATGGGTCTACTGACAGCCAAGCACTTAATCACACAATGCTGGAAGTCCTCTGAGCCTCCCTCCCCAGTGGCCGGGAGACAATCTCTTGTGGCATGGGCCAAAGCAGAGAGTACTGCACTGCAAAAAGAGGACACGTTAGGGATACATAAGATCCCTATAGCTGCTAATTGGGATGTCATATTAAATGACTTTCAACATGAGTCACATCTGGACTCAGACCATCTGGATGACATGCGAGTTTAGGTGAAGTGGAAATGGAGTCCTAACTTAAGGCTCCACAAAGGATACATGAGGAAATCTTACAGCACTAGCCCCTAAACCTAGCATGTACTTGTTCCACTGACTGGAAAAGTTCGCATAGTTGATTCACTTAGGGGACTGGAGGGGATGGGGAGAGCTGGGGAGTCGCAACTTGGGTTGGTTTGACCCATTCCCTCTTTTAAAATCAAATCTGTTAAAAATGTGTGCCATCTGTGCCATCTGCCAAAGCCACCTGTCATAGGCCCTGTGGGAGGGAATCACGAGCACTTAGTGACTGTCCTTGTGACTTGAGACTTTCAGGTCCTCTGTCCCCTAGCTGTGTTCCATCTCCTGATTATTGCTACATGTGACACAATCTTTTTTCAAATACGCTGTACTATGTGATCCAAGGCTGATTCCACATGTGTTTAGCGCATGGAGCTGGCACTGTACTTTGTCCTGACATGTAAACCATTATTCATGCTTATGCCTTTTTTGTTCACTGTTTCATTAACAAAAACATAATGAAACAGATGCAAACAAAAAACTATGAGCTGGAACCAAAGGAGGAGGAGAATGGAAGAAAACTCCAGCACACAATGGCAGGTAGTTGGCTACACAACCACATTGTGCAAAACCTTTCTTCTTCAATTACTTGTACTTTGATGGACACATTTTCTTTAAAAAATATTAATGTTCAGCAAGAAATGCTTGGAGTCATTGTGTTTGCTTTTAGGGCACAGTCACAGTAAACATCAAGTCATGCATATCTCATCAACTGGAAGTAGGGCGGACATGTAACAAGTATGTCGTCAGAACAGTTGATCAACATGAGTTGAACTCTTTATCAATTCCACGTATACAGAAATGCAATGTGATGCAATTTACTGCATGAAAAAGACACGCCAGCCATGCCACATGTCCAAATCCAAAATTATCATTACTTACCTCATGCACTTGAGCTATGCAGAGCTGCACAGCTAGCAGTCTTGCTGTGTTTTGCAGAATCAAAGTATGTTACAGATCGCACTCAGTGAAGTTTGGAGCACAAACCACCAACTGCCATACCTGAGACAAACCTCACATTGTAGTGTGTCTCACCAAGGCGCTTTTATGCAGAATGGCATCAGTTTGCAGGAACTAATGTTGAGACAGATACCATCAAATATAATGAGTGACAGTTGTCATGGACAAAGGCCTAATGTCATGTGAAGATGTAGAAGCTGTTACTTGTAAAGAATGCATAAATGCATTTGTCCAAATGTGACCAACTTCAAAACACAGCACATGTGACCCGTTGTTTACCTCTGACCTGAGTGTACAAGTACATAGCTCAGGGGATCACAAATCTTGTATCACTCCAAAGGTGAAATATGAGTTGAGTGTGTGCCATTCCATATGCTTGTGTCAGGAAATGCAGTCTCCAGGAACCAGGAGGCCCACACAAAGACCTGACCTCAGAGTAGATGTACTGCTACTAACATTGACAGGAGTAAGACAGAGATCATGTGTGTTTGGCACAACAATGGTAATTGAACATCACTAGTTAAATAGACTATTTGAGCCTAGTTCACTGCAGCAATGCCTCATGGCCCACTCACATATTTCAAAGGTCTGTTGCTGTGTGTCACACTCACCCCTGATCATCATCATCTTGCCAGAAATATGTGTGCATGATAACACCATGAGCAAAACAAATGTGCCTCTGCAAGACATACACAAATAAAAGGTTGCAATGTGGAACAGTATGCACATGCTGAGTGTGTGTGTGTGTGCTGCAACAGTGTGTTCACCTTCAGACTCTCTATCACACTCCAAAAGGAGTATAGTTCCAAACAGTGTTCAATGACTCAGTGTGTGTGCTGCACATCATGATGTTTGTTTCCGTCAGGCATATGTGGATCACAGTGTACTTTCCATTATGTCCTGTGAGTGTAAACAGAGGGGCATATAATGGGCATGCCCATACAGTGCAGCACACCTAGTCATCCTATGCCACAGCTATGTTTGAAAGCAAATTACAACAAATGTTCTGTATCTAACAAAACTTTTTCAAATCTTGTCTTTTCCCCTGTGTTGGTGCTGTTTTGGCTGCCTAGGCCCAACGCAGGCACACTTGCGCCATGGGGCAAGGATACAACTATTGCATTCAGGATGTATGTAAGCATGAGGGTGCCATAGCCCTCCAGCTATCTGTACTGTGGCACAAAGGACACAAAGAAAACTGAAGTTAAGAGGAGATGTTAGGGTCTAACTCCATGTAATGTCACTCCTGGGAAGGTGCTACTTACTGACGTATTTGCATGTTTCCCTAGTGTTGTCTGTTTGTAAATGCATAAATTACTATGGCTACCCACATGCAACTGTCCAGGAATGTCTCTCTGATGCAGAGTAAGACAACACAGTAATTTGCAATATAAGGCAGCACTCATAATTAATGACACTTGTCTTGGCTACTCATACTGGACTTATTATGCTCATAACAATGGGCAAACAGATTTGTAAAAAACAATTACCATGGTGCATTGTGCAAGTGCCACAAATATTGTTTCATACATATTGCCCTAACTGCAGACTTGTCTGTATCACCACATTACATGGTGGAAGGTGTCTAGTTTTGTGTGCAACTAAATGGCTGCCTGACAAATTGGTGTTACAACATAGAAACATACACTCCAGAAGGTCCAACACTCTCTTCTTAAATGCCCTATTTTTTAGGGAGTATGGGCTACCAAGGAGGTGTGGACCCCTTATTTTCCCTCAGTATAAGTATATATATATCTGCAACAAAATATTGGTAAGCCCATATTTCAAATTAATAGCCCAAATCTTCACATCATAGTCAGATTTTAATAAGCACATTCAGCCAAGTCAGTGAATCCAGTGGATATTTATTATGAGATACATGAAGGAGAACAGCCGACACGTATTTTGCCCACCTGGCGGTATATAAACCTGGGGCTTTCTCGAGGCTGTAAAAGTACAAAAATAAATTGAAGAGAAGTACTCTTTTTTTTGTAAGGCAAAAAGGAAAACTAAAGAATATCACCGAAGAGCAAGAAGAAATTGAATTTTTCAAAGAAGGAATCTTCTCCAAAAATGATGTATATAAATGTGTCTCTCAGAGGAGACACATTGCAGAGATGTAACAAACTTGGTTTGTGGGTGAGTGCTAGCAAGTGACTAAAGCAAGGATATGCATTAGTCCCAGGGAAAGGAGAAAGGGGATTAATACAGCTAGAATTAACCACAGGTGTTGGGCTAAGGTCCAAATGGTAAAGACAGGTGAAATCCGTCCCATGTTAGTAGTAATTTTATAACTAAGATCAAAAAGAAGTGACTAAGATACTGTTAGAAAAGAAGTGACAAAATTAATAATAAAAGTGAAAAGTGATCAGTCATTAATCCAAGAGGTGCCCTTTAGTGAGACTTCCACCCATGCTAATTTCAGCTGAATTATACAATACCTATTCAATAATTCATATGGGTAAATAATTTTTTGAGGTTCATTGTCATATTACCTTGGTCAAAAACCATATCTGTACCAACAGAGAAATGTACAGAGATCACTTTTTTTTTTTAAGTCCCCATATGTCGTTCATGCACTTTATAAATGTTATATAGGTAAATATAAGTTCAACACAACTCCTAGCAGTAGGCTATTTTAGAACAGAGAATATTCAAGACACAGTTGTAATAAAGTATAACTTCAGTTCATAACATGAGCCCTAAAGAGAAGAAAGGGACTGTGAAATGCGCGATGGGGCTATGCCTGGGGCCCCCGCACTGCTCATGCCAAGTGCATGGGCAGTGGAGGGGCCCCCAGGGGCACCCCAAGTCCCCCTTACCGCTAGCCTTTCCATGGTGGTGATTACCGCCGTGGCCAGGTTGGCTGTCGGCGGAAGCGTGGCGGTATAGTTGAGGGGCCGACGCTATTGTGCCATGGTCATAATAGCTGGCAGAACACCGGCAGCCTGTTGGGGAGAATGAGGCGTGCATGAAACGACGGTGAGTGCATGTGCGTCATGGCAAGGGTAGGAACGCGGGCCAATGACTGTGACGGTCCAGACGGTTATATCTTCTCCTTTTCCCCTGTACTACTCCTGTAGGTCAGCATCCACCAGAAGAAGGATATTTGGCATGCCATCGCCAAGGAAGTCCGTACCCTCGGGGTCCACCACAGACGGAACACCCACTGCCGGAAAAGATGGGAGGACATTAGCCGCTGGAGTAAGAAAACGGCAGAGGCCAGCTGTGGATGGCCTCCCAACGTGGGAGGTGTGCCCGTCGCACCATGACCCCCCTGATGTTCCGGATCCTGGTGGTGGCGTATCTGGAGTTGGATGGGCACTTGAGAGACTCACAGCAGCCACAAGGGGGTGAGTACACTCTCATTCAGCTGATTCAGCGCGCATTACGTGGTGTCTGGGTGGGGGAGGTGGGCTGTGTGTTCCCCTAGGCCAGGGCGAGTTTAGTAGGCAAGGTCCCTTCGTAAGGCAGGCCATGTGGCACCCCACCCCACCAGTGTTCAGAGGCAACTACACCTAGTCAGGCTCGTGTGACTTCCATGTGTGCATCAATCGGGCATAGGCCTTGTACCCCATGTCCCTGTGATTAATTAGGGAAGTGCACAGCGTAGTGCAGAGGTCTTCTGTGTCTGTAGTGTCCGCCAATGGTAGTGGTATTGCATGCACTCAACATGTCTTTCTTCTGTCTTCCCCCCCTTTTTTTGGTCTCCCTGTTCTTGTGTGGCAATAGCATCATCAGGCGGAGAAGCAGTGGCACCGGAGCAGGAGGGAGCTGCATCCCACATGGCCCTGGAGGGCAAGACAATGGAGTCTGAAGGCACCAGTGGGACGGAGGGCGAGGGGAGCTCCACGGCGGGGACAGGAGCTGAGACCAGTGACACGGACTCCTCCTCTGATTGGAGCTCCCTTGCGGTGGTGGGCCCCTCTGTGCCCCCCGCATCTACAGGTACAGCCGCCACCCCCCCTATCAGCACTGCCCTCCTAGCAGCCCCTCAGCGTGTGCCCCCTGGCCGCTCACCCAGGAGGGTGGGTATCTCCTTCGCCCCAGGCACCTCAGCCCTGCTGCCCTCAGTGAGGAGGCCATTGACCTCCTCAGATCCCTCACTCTTGGGCAGTCTACCATTCTGAATGCCATTCAGGGTGTAGAGAGGCAGTTGCAACAGACCAATGGATACCTGGAGGGCATTCATGCTCGTCAGGCAGCCCAACAGCGAGCTTTTCAGACTCTGGCCTACGCACTGATGGCAGCCATTGTCCCTGTGTCCAGCCTCCCCCCCAATTTCCTCCACCCATACCCAAACCCCTGTACCTCAGCCTATCCCAAGCACACCATCAGACTAGCATGCACACACCTCAACACACAAGGGAAGCTCTGGCAAACATAAGCACCCCACATCCCACAGGCACTCACACAAGCATCATACCCATGCAGACATACCAACAGCCACTGCCTCCACTGTGTCCCCCTCCTCCTCGTCTCCCTCCTCCCTCCCTGTCACGTCTCCACTCACACCTGCATGCACTACATCTTCAGCCACAACGTCCATCACCAGCAGACCCATCACCACACATCGCTCACGTGCACTCACCACCCCCACTACCATTCACACATCCCCTGTGTCCTCTCCCAGTGTGTCTGTGAGCCCACCTCCCAAGGTACACAAACACAGTCACACACCCACCCAACAGCTATCCACCTCACGACAGCCTCCAGCCCAGGCACCTTCACCCAAAGTCAACAAACGTATACCTCCTACAACCACTACCTCTTCCTCCACTCCAAAACCCCCTCCATCTACCAGTCCCAGTATGTCTAAAAAACTTTTCCTGTCCATCCTTGACCTCTTCCCCTCACCTTCCCCACCCCTTCAGTCCCCTGGGGCACGCCTTTCCAGGTCCCAACCCAGCACCTCAGCCACCACACCAGCAGGAACAGTGGTGCCAGCAATAACCGGCTTCTGGAGTGCGCCAAGCAGCAGGGCAGCCAGTGTGCCAAGGAGCCAGACCATGGACATTCCCCCACCTCAGAAGCATAATAAGTTGGCCACTGCCCGGAGGGAGAAGGGTAAAACACCTGCCACCCAGGGCCCTCCCAGGACTACAGTTGGAGTGGGAAGAAAGCTGCGCCACGATCCAAAGTGGGGAAGGGGCACAGAAAGAAAGGGAAGCCGCCGCCAACCTGCATGGCGTACAAGACCGCTATCAGCACCGCTGCCCAGGACACCACCGCCACCAGCACTGCTGCCATGGACACCGCCGCCATCAGCACCACTGCCAAGGACACCGCCACCACCAGCACCACTGACAAGGACACAGCTGCCACAAGCACCACTGCCCAGGACACCGCCGCCACTAGCACCGCTACCAAGGACACCGCCGCAACCAGCACCACTGCCCAGGACACTACCGCCACCAACACCACTGCCCAGGACCCCGCCGCCACCAGCACCGCTGCCAAGGACGCCACCAGCACCACTGCCAAGGACACCGCAGCCACCAGCACCGCTGTCAAGGACAACGCCGCCACCAGCACCACTGCCCAGGACACCGCCGCCAGCAGAGGACACCGCCGTCACCGGCACCGCTGCCAAGGACACCACCGCCACCAGCACCGCTGCCAAGGACACCGCCGCCACCAGCACCGCTGCCCAGGACACCACCGCCAGCAGCACGCTCACTGAGCCACCCACCAGCACCGCAGGCCAATGAGCACCACAAGCACTGCCGCTACTGAGGCTGCCACGAGCAGGATGAAGCACTCTGGGCACAAAGCCCCCTCCAGAACCAGTGGAGATTCACATCCACTACCTCTGTCCTTGACAGGATGAAGCACTCTGGGCACAAAGCCCCCTCCAGAACCAGTGGAGAAAGGCATCCACTATCTCTGTCCTTGGCGGGGTTGAAGCACTCTGGGCACAAAGCCCCCTCCAGAACCAGTGGAGATTCACATCCACTACCTCTGTCCTTGGCAGGATGAAGAACTCTGGGCACAAAGCCCCCTCCAGAACCAGTGGAGATTCACATCCACTACCTCTATCCTTGGCAGGATGAAGCACTCTGGCCACAAAGCCCCCTCCAGAACCAGTGGAGATTCACATTCACTAACTCTGTCCTTGGCAGGATAAAGAACTCTGGACACAAAGCCCCCTCCAGAACCAGTGGAGATTCATATCCACTACCTCTGTCCTTGGCAGGATGAAGCACTCTGGGCACAAAGCCCCCTCCAGAACCAGTGGAGAAAGGCATCCACTATCTCTGTCCTTGGCGGGGTCGAAGCACTCTGGGCACAAAGCCCCCTCCAAAACCACTGGAGATTCACATCCACTACCTCTGTCCTTGGCAGGATGAAGAACTCTGGGCACAAAGCCCCCTCCAGAACCAGTGGAGATTCACATCCACTACCTCTGTCCTTGGCAGGATGAAGCACTCTGGGCACAAAGCCCCCTCCAGAACCAGTGGAGATTCACATCCACTACCTCTGTCCTTAGCAGGATGAAGAACTCTGGACACAAAGTCCCTTCCAGAACCAGTGGAGATTCACATCCACTACCTCTGTCCTTGGCAGGATGAAGCACTCTGGGCACAAAGCCCCCTCCAGAACCAGTGGAGATTCATATACACTACCTCTGTCCTTGGCAGGATGAAGCACTCTGGGTACAAAGCCCCCTCCAGAGCCAATGAAGATTCACATCCACTACCTCTGTCCTTGGCAGGATGAAGCACTCTGGGCACAAAGCCCCTTCCAGAACCAGTTTAGAAAGGCATCCACTACCTCTGTCCTTGTCAGTGTGAAGCACTCTGGGCACAAAGCCCCCTCCAGAACCAGTGGAGACTGTTATCCACTTGAGAGACTGTGGCTTTGCACTCCCCAGAACAAAGCAGTGGGCAACCCACCCACTTGAGGGACTGTGGCTTTGCACTCCCCAGGATAAAGCAGTGGGCAAACCACCCAGTTGAGAGACTTGAGAGACTGTGGCTTTGCACTCCCCAGGATAAAGCAGTCGGCAATCCACCCACTTGAGAGACTTGATAGACTGTGGCTTTGCACTCCCCAGGATAAAGCAGTGGGCAAACCACCCCCTGGAGAGACTTGAGAGACTGCGGCTTTGCACTCCCCAGGATAAAGCAGTGGGCAAACCTCCCACTGGAGAGACTTGGGAGACTGTGGCTTTGCACTCCCCAGGATAAAGCAGTGGGCAAACCACCCACTGGAGAGACTTGAGAGACTGTGGCTTTGCACTCCCCAGGATAAAGCAGTGGGCAAACCACCCACTTGAGAGACTTGAGAGACTGTGGCTTTGCACTCCCCAGGATACAGCAGTGGGCATTGAGTCCCCTCGTGGATCTGGCATCGTGCCCTCATCCGGCTGAGGTGCCCCCCTTCCCTTCCCCCTGAGGTCCCTGTTGTATTTCTATCTGATGCCCCTGCAGTGTTCTCTCCATTTTGATCGGGTATGGAGTGTGGGCCTCGCCCATGCATTTTGGGCCCAGTGGTCCACGGACTATAAATGGTGCAATACCTGGACTTGTATTATTGGTGTATATATTTGTTTGTAGTGTATATATATTTTTGAGTACTGGATTTTAATAGATTACAATCGTTACAATCATTTCCTTTTGTCTTTGCATTCTTCCAGGGGGGTTTGGGGGGTGTAACTGTAATGTATCAACATGTAATAGTGTGTGTGTTGTAGTGGGTGAGGGTGTTTCGTGTTGCGTGTGTGTGTCACTCTCTTTTACCTCCCCCCTCCCCTGTGTCGTAGGTGCAGTACTCACCGTGGTCTTCGACGCCGGCGTTCGTGCTCCTGGTAGAGGAGCAGGAAGACAAAGGCAGTTAGAATATGGAGTTCCAGCTCCATGGCGTCCTCGTTTCTCGTGGGGTGTGTAGAGGTGAGCGTTTTTCCTTCCAAGTCCTGTTTCCACTGTATTTTTGTTTGCGGTGAAACCGCCCCGGAATAGGTGGCGTATTGGCCTGTTGTAATACTGTGGGCGGTACATTGTCTTCCGCCTGTTCCGCGGTGTTTGTTTGTACTGCCATCGCGGTCGGAGTCTTAAAGTGGCTGTCTTTGTCGGCGGTTTCCGCCATGGTCGTGATTCCATTTTTTTTTCCGCCGACCTGTTGGAGGTTTTACCGCCGCTTTAACACCGACCGCCAGGGTTGTAATGAGGGCCTTAGTGTGTTCAGGTGGGACAGGAAAATGTCTGGAAGGGGTAAGAATTTTTCGGAGGCAGAGTTGGGAGGCCTGATATGGCTTATTGTCCATTACCTGCCCAGGATGGTGGCGGCTCTGAACAGGGTGAGCCAGGCCTATTTTGCAAAGGACAAAAAGGATCACTAGGAGCATGCGTGCTGGCACCATCAGCAGACAGTCAAGGTATTGCGAACCACCGTACAGATGAAACATAAATGGGCTGATGTAATTACACGGGAGGCTGATGTCACTGACCTCCTTGGGTTAGAGATTGGTGGACCCGTAGGTATGTATGTATGTCCCTTCTGCATTTTGTGATTTAGCTTTATCAGTAATGCCAAACATAAACATGGACTGTACATCAGTTGTGTATTTTGTTGCAATGTGGAAGATGCATTTCAGGATTAATTCATATAAGAAGATAATGTAAAGTAACAGAACGTTCTGTGACTCAGAGTGCCTACATTAATCAAACGTAAATCAAGCACAGGGTCAATTGTTCAGTTTCATTACCTTGCTACAAGAAGATCTTCATTGGTTAATGGGTGGTACTTATAAATGAAGATACAAAGATTTATGAGCATTTCCTTAGGTAACATACAGAAATGAGCAGGGGATGCTTCAACTTCCCACAATACACGCTGTTGAAGGCTGAACTTGAGATATAGTTCACAAATCTTATCATGTGTAATCCTCAATGTGTGCTGCATTGTGCTGCACATGTACATGGATTGATATGCCTTATGAATATCAACATGTGCAGAACTGTGTGTTTTTTCAAAGTAAAACCACATTGTTATACATGCTGACAAGGTATGCAACCTTACACAAAGTTGGAAGGTACAACAACCTAATACTAGTCAGCACTCTGCACCAGTGTCAGTAAACCCTTACATGGCTTTTATGATGTTACATATGGTGAATGCCTGTTTTCTTCCATCATAACAACACTTAATAAATCCTAGGGTCAATGACGTCACCCACTTGCCATGGTACACTGGAGTCTGGCGTGATTCTGTCCAACATACATTACATGCCTGAGACATATGTCAGGCATGTCATGATGGGTAAATATGAACCTCACCATCCAGCCGGCTTAGGCCTGCAAGCGGACTAGATGTGTCCAATAATTTGGTCATAATGAAATATGTGTGTTAAAACTGTTCTGTACACCTGAAATACTGGGATAGCATAGCTGGTAAAATATCAATGTGAAATTACTATTTACGATGCAATGTCCTCATTCATGTCTCCTAGATGGACATCTACCATTTACAATGGGAGAGGTGGCTTCTTCCAGGAGCCAGATGCTACCAGTAGGTGTTATAAATAGATGTGTGCATCATTTTGATGTGTGTGTGTGATCTATGTGAAATGTTACTTTGTAATATGTGGTCAGAAGTAACATTCAGCTACCATCAATTAGTTGTATGTGTGTGAATTTGAACAGAACCTGTCCCCAGATTCTTAAAGAATGATTAAGGAGTGAAAATATTGTGAATATAGGGCGTATGTTAGCAGGCCCACAGGATCAGAATATCTTTCATTTATTTGAATGTTGGAACATCTGTAGTCTTGTTGCTTTGGGCACAGTGACCAAGGTCTGGCGCAGACTCTGCATGTGTTCCACACAAACACAATATCGTGTGCAACAAATGGCAGAAAACTAAAAAAATCTGTATTCAAAATATGTTGTAGAACAGTGAATGTGTGTTACTAAGCATATCTGGGCTGGATGCTTTTGTATCTATCCAAAAATATGCATGACGCAGGAGAAGAAGATGCACAATATTTATACACAGGCACTGTTACCAAGCATGGAGAGGATACGTATTATGGAATCAGATTCACACACTGTGTGATTATGAACATATGTTCCATCAACATGCAGCATATTGGGTTCAGACATGCTGCATACTTTTGAGCTATCCAGATACAACATTTTAGTTGGACTGACCATAAGGGTGGGCAAACATACCTGCTGTGTTACAGGTAATATGTTGGTGGAAAACTTGTGTCCCTTCCCTTTAGCAGTATGAACAAATTAAAGAAGAAATGTGAAAACATGTATGACAGTGTCATCAGGGTTGCCATCACAATCAAGCCAAATTTTAATATGGTACTTGCACCATATGTTTTTTGTGATGAACAAAATTCTTCATAAGCAATGTATTTTGCCCTTGACAGACAACAGGTGACATGGCTACATCTGTGTTTGTTCATGTGTTTGTTCATTATTCTATGGAAATATAGATCTTTGATGCCTTGGCGTACCACGAGGTAAGTCTGTTTTAATCCAGCCTCATTGGTACTTGAGCCTCCTTCAGAGCATGGTGCAAAGGTCCATGAATCATATGCAACAATGTTTTTGGTTAGATGAGTAGTCCGGCAAGCATACACACCCTACTGAGATGCAACATACAATTTATAATATATGCATCTGAATGCAGCCTTGGAATGATGTGTGTATATAAGCATGTTTAAGTATCACTCACCACAATGTTCCCTACAAGTGTGAAGCAGAAGATAAATGTTACATGTCTGTAGAAGTGCATGAGGGTAAATATTAGTAATATTCCCCAATCAAGGTCTATAGGAAATTCATGGCAAACCCCTATCCATTTATTGATTATCTGACACAGAGTAAGTGAAGCCAGCAATGTGTGCAGCCTTGTATTACTCCAGATGGGGTATACAATGCAGAGCCACACTGGCTGGACTGTATGACATTATCAACTTTTGTTGATGAGCAATGATCAGCAGATTTGCATGACACAATCTACAAGATTTCATTGCACCATTTTGTGCATCATTTTCAATGCCTGGTCAAAGCAGGTGTTAAAAGGGCGCATCTATTTAAGTCAATGGGCCTCCTTGCACTTTGCTGCATTAGCTTCAAAATTTTTGAAGCTAGTGCAGCAAAGCGCCACAATAGCATCAAAAATATTGACACAATTGGTCTAACGTGTGCCATTGTGCACCCAACTGTAAATATGGCGCACCCATGGTGTCATTAGGTGGCAGTGGGGTGTTGGTTGGGGCAAGAATTCTGGTGCATCAATGCTGATGCGCCAGATTCTTGTAAATTTGGGGCCAAATGTCTAACATTTCCTCTTAGCCTTGGGAAGTGTTGCTTTATTCCAGGGTCTGGCTCAAAATCAGTAATATGCCTATATATTGTACAATTGAGGTCCTTATGATGCCTCACCAGGGGTAGTAAGCGCTATACAAATATAATTTAAATGTGCGGTTACACTCACACTCAATACATATGAGGTCTCTCAGGGACAGAGGAACACATATACCCTACTTATCCCAGTGGACCTTTCCACACCATTTATCTTTTGTAAATGAACCTCTAATAATAAGAAGTTGAAATTAGTGCATACTGACACCCAAGGTGTTGGACTGACCCTGTACAGCCTTGTGCAGCATAGGTATGATGCAATTCAGAAGGAGTCTGGCCATGTGTACCTGCATAATATCAGTGCAAGCATATTTTAAGATATTTGGATATCTTCAGTGTAAGCACTGAGGCTATCATATGTGCTTGTTTACGTTATCATGTTCACTGAGCTAGAAATGTGTGGATGAATGAAGCATTGGCTTGCTTGCCTCACAAGCCCAATTTTAAGCATGTAGTAATTTGTGTGTTTAATAAGGCCTTTTGCTGTGTGCCAGCCTGGTAACTGAAGTTTATAGTCACACCATGACTTTCAATTGGCTACACAAGACATTCTGCATAATGCTTGCGGCACTTGCAAGTGCTTTATGACACGCAAATCAGCTTTGCGTCATGTAAGTGTCAGCTGCTTTACACCACATTGCGTATTTTTTTTTGATGGGTCAAAATGTTAGACGCAGGATAGAGCCTTATGATATGGTACGCCATTCCATAAATATGGCGCAAGCATGTTGCATGGAAATTGTGCACCAAAGCACACTTTTTTTATGCAATGTTGCTGAAATGTAGCATTGCAACACTCTCATGAATCTGCCCCAAGGGGTCTGAGGCCAGCAGATATCACAGTCTTTCAACTACGTACATCAGGGACTTTAGAGACAAGAGTTTTATGAAAAATACAAGAGTGCATGTAGAAGATACATCAGACGTCATCACAGTGAAGTGAGATGAGGACATGAGTTATGTGGTCAAAATGTTTGGTCCTAGGTACAAAAATGCCTCACTCACATAGTTCTACCTACCTTAGGTTCTAATTAATGGGCATCAGTTCACCAAAATGCCAGGAGTAGCAGAAGTGAAGAAATGTACTCAAGGTGTAGGTCTGACTGGAGTATCCGATTCTTGAAAGTCACTTTTGGATCCATCTGGTGCTGGGTTGTACTTTGAAGCTTATTTTGGGAAATTAGCACATTATTGATTGAGGGCTAATTCTTGAGTGCGGTCCATCACCAAATATGGAATTATAAGATCTTATCTAACTTATCACACCCATTGGGGTTTGTAGGCCTATCAGTGATGATCCACAGTGCATCACCTTTGAGTCTCCTGCTCTGCACCTACTAAAGAAGGCCTAGGGCCAGGGATGCCAATGGGGAGCATGTCCCCCTGTTAAATAGACCTAGGCATATGCCCATAAGTCTTTCCCTTGGGTTCAAAATGGGCTAGTCCATGCTCTAGAAAGCTTTTCCCAAGCTGAGATCTTCATTCTGTCTAGGCACATGCTTGGCACTACAGGGTCAGTCACAGTCAGTTTGTCTGCAAGCATCTTACCAGTGGTTGATGATAAGCTTGTAGAAATAACTGCACCTGTCGCAAACTCAGCAGGCATACTTATTTTTTGTTGTATGAAAGAACATTCGCAATTGTAGTATTGTATTGCTAGTGTGGAGGAGGCGTGAGTAAGGCATCAGTAAGACATGAGTTTCTATTTTTTAATATAAAGGGTGCCGGAAAGTGTGTTTGTGTAGTGGAAAGAGGGGCGCGGTCTCTGAGACCGTTAGTATAGGAGAGGAGAAGGGACCTACTAATCTGTTTTGGCTTGGGAAGAACGTGAGAGGGTCTGTCCGATGTATGTGCTTGTGTGTGTGTGAGAGAGAGATAGAGATTACCATGACTCGGTGTTTATGTGGCCGAGAAAGTGCTTTCTTTGTAGGTTTTTGATAGTAGGTGCTAGCAATCTTCGGCATTTGTGTGAGGCCAGTGTTCTGTGAATGCGTGATGGACTACTGGGGTGGAATTTTCGTTTAGACAATTTGCTTTTTTTCCTCGTAAAAAACATACCGTTTCGATATTATTTTTAAATGCTGTTATTACAAACAGGATATATTGACATGTAATATCTGTGGAGCAATCGAGACACCCAACCCAAATTATACTGTAGAAATTAGTTATAAATAAATCATTGACTACCTTTAAAACATATTGCACAGAAATTAACGCAATATTTTAGTAGATACAATAACAATTATTAATAAGTCACGTGGTATATATTGAGAATTGAAACATGCTCTTTTGTAACTATTTATGTAGCTAGTAAAAGTGTGTAGCAGACAACAGAAAAGGGAAGGGGAACAGTAGCTTCCTGTCTGGACTAGCTATGGCCTGAAATCTGTGCCTCTGCATGATAGGACTCCAGATCTACCTTGCTAGTCAGGATCAGATGAGTATTAAATCGAAAAATACAGTTTTTTTAATCAAAGGCGAAGCACTGGCAGTGCTGGGTCTTTTTTCATTTATGCAGTCTCGAGCATAAACCTAATTCCCAAAAAGTTAATCTACTTTTGGAGCTTAATTGCGAATATCAATAAGAAAGTATGCAGCTTTAATATACTGCCGTTAAAGCTCCCAGATGACAGTCACCGAGAAGGTGATCCGGTTAAGCTTGCTTGAAGGACAGTGACTCATGCATGTGTCGTACGTAGCATGTCAATAGAGAGACACTTTCAAGATGATAATAAGCCAGCTTGATATCGGAGTAAACAATACTTTTTAAACTCAACATCTAATTGTGCCCCATAAAGAATCCAAATTAACCCTTTTTACGGCCACTCTTCAACGGCTTTACCTGACTCATTTGGGAAATTTCACACATGCGTCGGCTTCTGTCCTTTCTCCATTTTCCAGACCCATGGGTCCTTTTACAGGACACTTTCCTTCTACAGACATACTGGATATTTCTTCAGCCTGGACCTAGTGAGCATCTGGCGAGTCTCCCCTCACTTGTTTATGTCACTGCTCACTCTTAGAATACCCCTAACCCCCAATTACAGCTTCATCACTGAGAAGTGCTCTGTTGGCTTCCATGCTCCCCATGTGCCAATAATAACAGAGAGGCTATTTTCCTTCTGTGGAGGACCTCCTTTAATAAGAGCAGGAAAAGTCAAGGCAGATATACCTTGAGTTAACAACAGTTTTCTTATTAAAACTGAAGCAGATTTAGGGCCTGATTTAGAGTTTGGTGTCCAATTGATTTGCTCATCACCACCCTTTCTCTTTCCTTGCCCTTCTTTATTTTTGCTCTCCTTCCCATTATGAGCACTACTTCTTAGTTATTATTCCTTACAGACCTTTACATAGTCAGTCCCCTCTGCAAACTTGGTTGCATCGTAATTCTCTCCATGCCTTTCTAAAAAGCCCCACTGAAGGTGAAAGTGGTTCTTTAAACAGTTGTACAGCCAGGATTCTTCTAAGTACTACGAGGCATATTTATGAGCCCTTAGTGCTTCCTTGCCCCACATTTGCGAATTTTTTTAATGCAAATGTGGCCCAACAAGGCCAAAAACGCTTTGCCATATTTACAAAGTGGTTCAATGCTTTAATTGCACTACTTTGTAACCCCTTGCGCCACATTATGCCTGCAACAGGCAAGGGAGGCATTCCGGTGCTGGGGGAGGGGGGGGGGGGCGGGCAGGTAAAAATAGCCACAGGAATCTATGAGATTCCTGTACGCAATTTTTATAGGTATTTTTTAACACCTGCTAAGTGCAGGCATTAAAAAGAGGCTCCCATTGATTACAATGGACCTCTGGGTGCTCTTCAGGATTAGCAACATTATTTTTTACACTAATCCTGCAAAGCACCGGACCAGTGTCAAAACTTATGACGCTTGTCACCCTAACTACCATCATGGTGCAGCGTATTTTATATATGGCGCTAACATGGTGGGTCAGGGGGGCGCTAAGGGGTACAGGAATTGTGGCACAGTGCTAGTTGCAGCACCACTTTTCATAAATCTGCCCCTACATTTCATGTGTCTTTTTTACTCGTTTGTCTGATAAATGTTTTTATGGTCCCACACCTTACCTTGTTGCACTCGACCCCGTTCCTCCTCTGTCCTTAACTGCTCTTTATGATACCAAAGAATCCCCCCTACACTGGTATGTTTCTGGGGCACTACTGTTCCTTGTCCTTGGGGTCCAAAACATAAGCAGAAATGCCAATGATTATTGCAAGCTCACAACCTGTGTCAAGCCTGCAGTTGCATGTTGTGTCATTTTGGTTAATTGAAAAGCTTTCGATTAACCAAGTGCTCAAATTCAAATTCCTCTCTGATGGGCAGGTCTCAAAAGATCTGATGGCATACTTATGAATCTTCCACGCAACGGAGGGCAGCAAGCAAAGCTACTGTGCTGCATTGCGTGAAAGAGAGAGAGCAGAAATGCTCCATAATTACAAGGATATGAAGCATTTCTGCTCTCTCCTTGTGCTGGTGCATTGTGTGCTGACTGGCGCCTCCGCAGACACCCTTGCTCCATAGTGCAAGAGTGTCTGCATTACAAGCAGGATTGTTTTTGTGCAGAAAGGGACACCTTCGTGCACAAAAACAATAATTTGAAGCATTTTCCTCTTTTTATGTGTGCTGTTGAATGAAGCACATGTAGAAAGGGGAAATAACAAGGAGAAATAAAGATATTTCTCATTCTGCCTCACTCGGAAAGGAATAGCATTTTGATGCATGCCCAGGTTTAATAGCCGTAGTAAAGCTGGGAATGCACCAAAATCCATGGGTGAATGCTTGGGAACGCCCAAGCTCCACACATGGAATGGTTCCCAGAAACAGTGTGCTCCTAATGCAGAACATGGGGATGTGTTGCATTACACATTTTTATACAGAGCCACGCAAGGCTACATATGTCAGCCCTTGCGTGGTTTAGTAAATACCAACTAAAATTATGCATCATAGCTGAAACCACACCACAAATTGTTAGTAAAGCAGGGTCCTCATCTGTTGTATCATTTTCCTTCTTCCAGCTGCCATGTCACCTTCCCTTCCCAACCATACCATCTTTTATATGATAGGCTACATCACTACATATCCAGAGAGACTCATGAAAATTAATTAGCTATTGCCCATTGGGTAACAACATAGTGGTTGCATCTAAATTCCTATGCTTTCTCTTCACAATCTGATCCTATACTAACTTCCACAACTTTATTCACAGTTTCCAGTTGGTATTTGAAATCCCATCCTATCTTTATTTCCTCATCATATCTTTTTTTCTTTGAATCTGCTTTTTGCATTTCGAATTTAGATCGTCACATTTAGTTACATAGCAATTGTATTAACAGCATTTAGCACTAGTATTCTGTGATCTGTGATGACAATGTCTTGATATTTAGTGGATTCTCAAACTTATTGTGACAAAGAAATGAATGAAAAGTAACAGTAAGTCACCTATAGTTGGACACACAGATTTACACATATACCAATCTTGCTATAATGAACATTATACACTAAACTTGTTAGACCAACTAGCCCAAACGGCTGTCACCTTAAGTTACAGTTATCTTGAAAGAGTTGCAACCGGCCACCCAATATCAGGTTCTTCAAAAAGAAATGTACATGTGGCAGACATTGTGTGATGTGGTGCTATTAATGTATGGCAACAGCTGTTGTTATGCATCCTGTGTTCTTGCCTCTGAGCTGTTATTTTCATCAGTGTTACATGTATGGTTGGTTTGCAGATCCATGAGGATGGAGTCCCAGGGATTGGCAATAGGATATTATATGTAAAGCTACGCTTTCGGTGTGTGCCCAGTTGAGTAGCGAGCATTTCCAAGCAATAAACGTCAGGGTTCTGGAAATCACCAGGGTTCTGGTGATTTGCATCTGCGGGTAATAAGCTGTTTGGCTACTACAAATCTCAGATTTAAGAATCT
The DNA here is from genome assembly GCF_031143425.1 of Pleurodeles waltl. Taxonomy (NCBI): domain Eukaryota; kingdom Metazoa; phylum Chordata; class Amphibia; order Caudata; family Salamandridae; genus Pleurodeles; species Pleurodeles waltl. Next base: position 433,008,446 of record NC_090449.1, read on the forward strand.
GGATGTTATCCTGTGTTTCGTTTGTGAAATGTAGTAGTGTTCTAGCAGCTTAGGCTGATAGAGGTAGCTATATCACAGCAGTTTAGGCTGAACTAGGAAACATTCAAAGCTCCTGCAATACCACTTAGTACTTAAATACAAGTAAAGACAGTACTCAGAAAGTTTATTTGGGTGACACAAGGCCAAAAATATCTTAGAGGCATTACTCCTTCTAGAGGTAAGTATTATACACAATATATACACTAGACACCAAAATAAGTTAAGTAATTAGACACAGAATAGTGCAAACAATAGGAAATGCTATAGAATGCAATGGGAGAAAATAGGTCTAGGGGCAACACAAACCATATACTAAGAAAGTGGAACGAGAATCACGAATTCCCCCCTAGACAAGCGTAGTGTGTAGAGAATCGCTGGGAGAGTAAGAATACAGTAAAGGTAAGTAAATTAACCCACCCCAGAGCCCAGAAAAGCAGGAGTAAAGTACTGCAAGTTTCCTTAGGACACACAACAAGTCTTGATTAGAGTTGTAGCAAGAACCAAGCAAGACTGCAAACAACGAATGTTGGATTCCTGGACCTGAAGACCTGCAAAGGAAGGACACCAAGACCAGAAGTCGGAAGAAGTTCCAGGAAGGACAGGAGCCCCTGCCAACCCAGAAGAGGGTGCAAAAGAAGAGTCCCCAGATGGACGAAGACTGCAGAAATGCACCCAAGGAAGATGTCAGTGGGTTCCTGCATGATGCACTGGATGTCCCACCAAGAGAAGTTGGATGCAGGCGAGTTTTGGTGCTGGATTTCCCCAATAAGCCTTGGTTCCGGCAAAGTTGCCTTTTGCGTCAAAATGGCATTTTCTGGACCCAGAAGGGACCCGGGGGCCTCAACTCTGTTTGAGGAGGAGAAGGGGGCTCTCAGCACTTTAAAGAGCCCTCAGAACACCAGACAGCACCCATGGGAGTCCCAGGACACGGGGACAAAGGAGGTGCAAATTACAGTTGGTGCAGCACTACAAAAGAAGGTCCTACGCCACAGGAGAAAAACTCAGCGAGTTGAGCATCACAGGATAGAGTGCTGGGGACCTGGGCCAGGCTGTGCACAAAGGAATTTAGCAAATAGTGCAGAGAGGCCTCAGGAGGGGAAGAAGACACAGTGCACAGGTGTACTGTCGTTCTCAGGGAAGGCAAGGTCTTACCTCCTCCAAATTGGGACAGCAGGACCTCAGAACAGTCTGCGACAATAGGGTCCACCCTCTGTGTTCCAAGGAGCATGCGCGTCACCAGGAGAGGAGTCCAAGAGAACCAGTCATCAACTTAGAAGGTGCCTGCTTTAGCAGGGAAGTCACTCTGTCACTCCACGGGAGATTTCTTTGGTCCTTCTGGTGCAGGGTGAAGACATGGAGTCCCCAGAGCGTGCACACCATGGAAACTGTTGCAGTTGCTGGCTGGAGCTGAAGTTGCAGAGGAAAAGTAGCCCTTCTGGATACTTTGTTCACTGTTACAGCGGCTCCTGGAGCAGAGGTCAGAGGATGAAGTAGTAGTTGCAGAGGATTCCTGATGGAAACCTGCAAGCAGAATCTGAAGAGCAACCCACAGGAGAGACCCTAAATAGCCCTGAGAGCGGGATTGGCTACCTTATCAGGTATGGACCTATCAGGAGGGGTTTCCGACGTCCCCTGCTGACACTGGCCACTCAGAGGCCTCCAGAGTGTCCCCACACCTTGGAAAACAAGATGGCTGAAGTCTGGGACACACTGGAGGAGCTCTGAGTGCCACCCCTGGGGTAATGATGGACAGGGGAGTGGTCACTCCCCTTTCCTTTGTCCAGTTTTGCACCAGAGTAGAAACTGGGGGTTCCTGAACTGGTGTAGACTAGCTTATGCAAGGAGGTCACCATCTGTGCCCTTCAAAGCATTTCCAGAGGCTGGGGAGGCTACCCCTTCCCAGCCTGTAACACCTGTTTCCAAAGGGAGAGAGTATAACACCCTGCTCCCAAAAGGAAATGCTTTGTTCTGCCTTACTGGAACTGAGCTGCTCAGACCCCAGGAGGGCAGATCCCTGTCTTTGAGGTGGCAGCAGCTGTAGCTGCATTGGAAGCCTCAGAGAGCTGGTTTGGCAGTACTGGGGGTCCATGGTGGAGCCCCCAGGATGCATGGAATTGGCTCCCCAATACCAGATTTGGAATGGGGGGACAATTCCATGATCTTAGACACCTTACATGGCCATATTCGGAGTTACCAATGTGAAGCTACATATAGGTATTGATCTATATGTGGTGCACACGTGTAATGGTGTCCCCGCACGCACAAAGTCCCGGGAATTGGCCCTGAACTATGTGGGGGCACCTATGCTAGTGCAAGGGTGCCCTCACACTTAGTAACTCTGCACCTAACCTTCAATAAATGAAGGTTAGACATGTAGGTGACTTATAAGTTACTTAAGTGCAGTGAAAATGGCTGTGAAATAGTGTGTGCACTATTTCACGCAGGCTGCAATAGTAGGCCTGTGGAAGGGTTTGTCTGAGCTCCTTATGGGTGGCAAAAGAAATACTGCAGTCCAAAAGGGTCTCCTGGAACCCCAATGCCCAGGGAACCTAGGTACCGTATACTAGGGACATATAAGGGGGGTCCAGTGTGCCAATTGAAATTGGTAAATGAAGTCACTAGCCTATAGTGACAAATTTAAAAGCAGAGAGAGCAGAAGCACTGAGGTTCTGGTTAGCAGAGCCTCAGTGACACAGTTAAGCACTACTGACAACACACACATTAGGCCACAAACTATGAGCACTGGGGTCCTGGCTAGCAGGATCCCAGTGAGACAGGCAAAACACACTGACATATTGGGTTTTCACTATGAGCACTGGGGTCCTGGCTAGCAGGATCCCAGTGACACATTAAAAACACACTGACAAACAGGCCAAAAGTGTGGGTAACCATGCTTGAAAGAGACTACTTTCTCACAATAATATATGCAGCAAGTCAGCATTTACAAGAGAGCACTGTGGACAGGCCACGTCAGTTCTATTATTATACTCATTCACTTTGGCAGGAGTAAGATATGCCCTGTGTACAATGTAAGGATGAGTAAGCTTAAACCAGTTATTTCTGGGTATGTATTTTGCCCCTCCAATAGTGCAGCCAATTCTTTGTCCAAGCAAATCTGCCTCCGAACGTTGTTGCAACCGCGGAAGTTGTGGGGCAGTCTGGGAACTAAGGGAATCAGCAAACCAGCTTATGAGATGTCTACCTCTGCCCACAAAATGCAAATATTGAACTGTCAGGTGTTTTGGTGGTTCATTAGTTAAGTAGTTCCAGTGTCCCTTAAGTGTTGCCAGCAGGGAGTTATGTAATTGAAATCGCCCCTGGGAAGGGCGCCTTCAGCCATCAACACTTCAAGTGATGATAGATTACCATCCCTATATAGATCCTCCAGTGTGTGCAGTCCCGCCGCATGCCATGTGGTTAATTTTACGGACAAAGCAGATCTACTTGCCCTGGGCGTTCCTAGCAGAGCCAGGCACGGGGTGTAAGGCAGTGACTGTTTAGTGATGCTGAGAAGTCTGTAACAATGATAAGCTATCCCTAGCAATAATGAAGCAGGTGTGCACCCGCGAGCACAAGGGCAAAAAAGATATGGAAGGGCTGCCACGCTCCAACTAGGTGATGTTGTAGCTGTGTCTACCAGTTACAGCCCTGCCAGTCACTTAGCCATCCACTGGATTTGGTAGGCTAGGTAATAGTGTTTGAAGTGCGGGACAGCCAATCCGCCCCAGTCTGTGGGTAAGCAGAGCTTTACCAGTGCTACCGTACACCTTGATCCATACCAGATAAATTCACAAATTTGTTGATCAAATGCCCTGAATAATGCTGCTGGCATATGATTAGGTTGGTTAGTGAAAAAATACAGTAGTCGAGGCAACACCACCATCTTCAATCGAGCCACCTTTTCTGCCATCAATAGCAAAGTTTGCCAGAAGACCATTTGAGCCAGTGTTGTTACAGTGCGCGTGATGTTGCCATCAAACAGATCAGTGAGGGAGTGGTACACCCGGCACTCCCAAATAACGAAATGTATCCGGCTGCCAGTTTAGAGGTGGTCCCTCAATAATGTATCTGGGGTCAGGAATAGTAGGCAGAAAGGGGAATAGGTATGATTTGGCCTAGTGCACTCGTAAGCCAGAAATAGTTTTGAAACGGGCCAATAATAATAAGACTAGAGTTGTGTATGCTGTGTGTGTCTCTGACATATAGCATATCGTCTGCATGTAGTGAAATCACGTTTCCTCTCCTAAAGGAATACCTCACTTTATTCCCTGGTTGTGCATGTATAACACTAATTGTTTGGTTGCTAGAGAAAAGAATAAGGGTAATAGTGGGCGTTCCTGCCTTTTTCTGCTGTGTATTGGGATTACATTTGAAAGGAGGTGTCCTATCTTTACCCTTATTAGGAGGTCACAGTATGCAGTTGCACCAGTCAAATAAAGTGGTATCCAATTCTGTAGCGAGACAGTGTGTCAGAGGTACTCCCACTCAAGACAGTCAAAAGCCTTTTCAAGTTCAAGACCACGCATCCCGCACGAGGCCAGGGAAGGAGGGCATAAGTTATGACTCTGAAAAATCAACATAGGTTTGAGGAGGTTTTATGGGAAGGGGCAAACTCATTTTGGTCTTTTGTGAACTATGCAGGGGACCAGTTGGGCCAGGCACTCTGCAAGTATTTTCTCAAGTATCTTAAAGTCAGTATTAAGTAGCGCCAGTGGTCGATAGGAACTGGTGAGTAGGGGTTCAGTATTGGCCTTGGGCAGAGAAACGACAATTGCCTCCCTTTGGGAAGCGGTGAGCCTACCTCTAAATACATTGCAAGTAATTGTGGAGCTAGTGTAGGAGTAAAAGCCTTGTATAACTCAGTAGGTGGGCCATTAGGTCCCGGAGATTTGCCGATGGCTAAAGCTCTGATCGCCTCTGTGATTTCAGACAGCGAGATTGGACCATCGAGTTCTGCACGTTGTCCCACTGTGATAGATGGGAATGGGAGGTTAGTAAAGAAGAATTCAGATCCCTCTAGATCAGGGGCTCTTTGGGACAGGTACACCTGTGTGTAATGCTTAGTCAGTTTGTAATGAATAGCATGTTGTGTATAAAGGATGGAGCCTGGCTCAGTGCATAGCATTGTCATAGAGTTTCTTGGTTGCTCCAGCCTGATAAGCCATGCCAGCAACCACCCAGTTTTATCAGCTATTGCATGTGTGTGTGCTGACTGAGCAACATAATTTAGACAACCCAATATTTCCAGTAGGGCAGCATGTTTGCCTCGGTCACCTATTAGCTGGTGTTCGGTACTGGGATCATTTTCTACTGCGTTTCCAGTCCTAAAAGTGTATTCTCCAATTGAAAAAGGTCCCTGTTAATTGTCTGTGTCATATTTCCCTGCACTCCCAGACTGTGACCCCTCAGTGTTACCTTTAAGGTGTCCCAATCTATCAGCTCTGTGGATGCAGTATTAGTGTTTTTTTTTTTTAAATACTCAGTGATCATTGACCCTAGGGAGGTTCGAAATGGGAGATCCTCCAGCAGTGCAGGTTGCAAGCACCATTTAGGGAAAGGGGGAAGTGCTGTGACCCATTGTAGTTGTAGCTTGTGGAGATTATGATTGTGGTGGGTTCGCCACATGTATCCTATACCTCTAAGAGATGGGAGTAGTGTTAGTGTTCCACTATTCTGTCGATCCTGGCATGCAGGTTGTGTGGTACTGAGTGAAAGGAGTATACCTTGGTGATAGGGTTGGGAGTCCTCCAAAATTCAACCATTGCTGGAGCCAATCCATCAGCGCTTGTTGCTGTTGTGCTGGGTAGTGGGGGGGGAAGAACAGTCAAGACCAGTGTTTAGGACACTTTTAAAGTCCCCCCCCAAGAATACATGGTGTTTCACTCCATCTAGATAGGATATTGGAGAGAGTATGTAGGAAGGCTGTTTGCTATGTATGTTAGGGAGTAAATGAAACCAAGAAGAATGGGGGAGGCCACCTTTTCTGCCTTTCACTAGTACAAAGTGGCCTTCTGTATTGGTGAGCATATCAGCTGTTGACAAGATTCCGGGTTTAATCCATAGCAATATCCCCTAGCAAACGAAGAGTAGTTAGTGGCAAATACTTGCCTTTGCCAATGTCTTTGCAGCTTGAGGGCTTCTGAGTGGATGGAGTGAGTTTCCTCAGTAAAGCTATGTGAGTGGCTCATCTCTTCAGATAAGTGTAGACAGAGTATTAGTGCAATGGTGTGTCCATGCCCCTCCAGTTCCAGGTAAGAATATTAAAATGGGTCATGTTGTAAAGGTATATGTCTCCCAATTACGGAAGGTCATGATCTGTGGGAACGCAGTGGCATTTTATATATACATAAAGGATCTGAGGTGGTGTTAGTAGCAGTGGTGTGCCGGTGATATGTACTATTTTTGTACTAACTTGTAATTAAAAACCTGAAATACCATAACAACAGAGAAACAAAGTGTGTCCTGCCCAAACCATTAGATAACAAGAACTCAGCTAGAATCTGTCAATTGAGACTCCAAAGGGGAGTGTAGTTGGGCAGCCAATGTGGAGTACTCCCATGCAGTGTGGAAGATTTTTTTTTTTTAATGGGAACCCATGTTTTTTAACAATACGTGGCTAGGCTGCTCTTTGGGGCATTGGTTTGCATAGTATGTTGTCTCTAGGGTATAGATAGCTTGTATTGCCCCTAGCGGTGGTTCAGTACCATTGCAAATAATGGGGAGAGTAAAAAAAAGGCATAGGGCCTGATTACAACTTTGGAGGAGGTGTTAATCCGTCCCAAATGTGACGGATATATCACCAGCCGTATTACGAGTTCCATAGGATATAATGGACTCGTAATACGGCTGGTGGTATATCCGTCACTTTACTGTCACTTTTGGGATGGATTAACACCTCCTCCAAAGTTGTAATCAGGCCCATAGTTTTGTAGTTGATGCCTAGAGGATAGTAAGTGTAGTCATGTCCTATAGTAGGAAGCAGAGCAGTTGCAGTTTGGATGCCAAATTATGTTGTCAGCCGTTTGTGGTGTGATCTCTGGAAGGGCCATAGAATCAGCTTTGGAGAGATAGGTAGCTATGGAGCCATCATCACTGAATGATTTGTCTGAGCCTTCGTCAACATCAGAGCGGTGACCTGCCTCATTAAGTGTTGCTGCCCTTTTCAGTGTTTAATACCTTTCCTGTATTACTTGTTCCAGGTCGGGTGCACTTCGTGGCTGCGGTTTTAGTCGAGGTGGGGCATGTCTTCCTCCTTGTCCCGGGGTCCTCTTGTCTCAGGTGGGATACTATTCCAAGTGCAGCAGTCTGTTGTGGAATGTCCCTTTGATTCCAGCCAGTCCCATGTTTCCTTTGGGGTTTGAAGAATTGTGTCTTTCCCTTGGTTGTCATGTGCAGTCGGGCCAGAAAGAGAAGAGCATAGCAAAGTTCCAATTCACTAAGTTTTCGTTCGGAAGGAATGAGTTCCGCCGCTATTGCACTGATAGTGTGCAGTCAGGGAAAAACATCACTTTAGCATTATCCACAGCAACTTCAGCCATTTGTCGTACCTCTTGTAATAGAGCATCTCTGTCTCTATAGTTCAGCAGTTAAAACAGGAATAGTCAGGGGTTGTATTCCGGTGGTGGCTAGCACGTAGGCACTCGATGGGCATGTTCCACCGTGAAAAAACTGGAAAGGGCTTCTTGTGGAAGCAAGTGTCGCAACCACCTTTCAACATATGCAACAGCGTCCGATCCATCTGATCCCTCTGGGTGACCCACCATATGCATGTTGCTACATCAAGATCGCCCTTCTGCGTCTTCCATGCGATTTTCCAGGATGTTAATTTGTTCTGCTATCTGTTGCAGTGACGAGTCAAGATTGCAGTCGCAGTTCCAATGAAGCTTCAGCATTTTGCACTTTCTCTGCAGGTTTTCTGTGATCCACATTCAGTAGTGTCAGATCCATGGTTACTGCATCTATTTTACTCGCCTGTGATGCTCTTGTGGTCTCAAGTACGGTACCAATTTTCTCCACCACCGCAAGCACTGTGTCTAGTTTGTCGCTAATGGAGAGTGGGGGTGACCCAACATCTAAAGATCCAGCATTTGTGGACAGATGGTCCTGTTCATCAGGAGGCTTCAGAGGTGTTCTTGCATGTTAGCTCATGGTCACCCCATTTCCTTGGTGTGTGGTCAGCTAGATCAAGGCAGGCTTCAGCCTTGATCAGGGGCCCACTTACTAGTGTGTGCCAGAGATTGGCAGATGTAAGCACGAGCAGCACCTGATTAAAATCTCCTCCATTCACTACCAAACATTCAGAAGTTGTGGGGGGCCCTTGCCATTCTTTTATTTGGGCACTGGTTATCTCTGTTATGGAGGCTGCCAGTTGTGAGAATCAGTGATTTGCTTCAAAATTTGCTGAGGATCCCGCTTGTCAGCACCTCGCAGCAGCTCGAGGCACAATACCAAGACCAACCCCATCTCTCTGCTGGTCATCAGTGCGCCAGTGTTTGTGTGTAAGAAGGGAGCTTCCGGGTAAAGTCTGATGAAGGGCTATGCTTATGTGGCATTTCTTTGTGCACAATCCTGAGTGTGTAGTTTGTTTTGTGTCCCACTCCCACTTTACTGCGAGGTGTCATCTTAAATATGACCCATTTCCAGTGGTGCCTGATGTTGCACAGGCCAGGGTTGGTAGGCCTCAGGAAGAAACTTTATAGCAAAAGAAAAGCACTGTGTTTAGCCCCTAGTTCTTGTGCTCAGTAGAGTGGCCAAACCGCCTCCTTTTGGGGCAGCACTCGATCTGTTGCGCCCTCCCTCCAAGTCCCCCGGCATCCAGTGCATCCGATCAGCTTCCATTAGTGTGCGTTTTGGCGCACTGCGCCCCACGGCTTACCCAATTCCAGGCCTCCTCCTCTGATGTCCTGGAGTGCACTGGATATGTGCTTTTTTCCTACTTAAGTTAAGTTCTGTCCTCTGTTCCGGAGCCTCTGCTGCTGCCTCTGATCCCTGCAAGTGCTCCCACGCCAGGTTTCGTGGAAGTTTCAGTTCTGCCGTCAGACCCTGTCCCTGCAGTGGCCTTTTCACCTCCAAACCATCACCATGTTTGTTTTTTGGAGGCCTGTGAGGCTCCGTGTCAATGAGGGGGTCCTGGGGAGGGGCCTAGCTGGGAGTTTGTGTACGGTTTGCCAGGCGGATGCTTTCAGGATAATCGGGACATGGGACCGAGCTCTTTCACAGCACGTTCGCCATGCTTTCCACACAAGCCACGCCCATCTCTTATTCCCCAGGTCCTTCTAGAGATGCCATTAATCCCTTTTATCATACACCATTTTCTCTTAGGTTTCCTAACCATTGACGATGTGGACCATATGGCCATCCCTGTACCATAATGTTTACTCCCTATTGAGCTCCATCATCTTCTCCAGCCACGCACTAATTGCATTCCTTCCTAGATTTTAGTAGTAGGCTCCTGCTTTTGTCAGAATCTCTCATCAATCCACTTCATTTCTACCACCCTTCTGCATGTACAGATAATACCAATTGATGTTGTTCTTATGTCAAAACCAGCTATAGCTGTCAAAGAACTCGTATGCTGCTACACCTTTCATCCTACTTGTGTGTTATTTACACTGATTGTGGGGGTGCATGAATTTCTGACCGTGCTTTCTTCTGAACAAAGTTTTTCTTACTAAGTTAGGAACTCACTATTATAGTTAATTGTGCAAGAACCTGATTTCATCCTTTTAGTGGATTTTACATAATGTGTTTTTGCTAGCTCCACTTTCAAGTGGCATTCTGTATCATTTTGCTCTTCAGTCCTCTCTGTGTTTGTGGAAAGAGCCGTAACTAGTTCAGAAGCTGCTGTGATTTTTTTATCTTGTCTGCGACTGTGCATGAGTTCTCGCTTGTGAGAGATATTGGCTTAATTTCCTCTTCTTTCCTCAGGAGCATGGACCAAGTCCAAATTCATTGTCTTTAATTAGTGCCCTTCTTCCTGCTGCTCGTGCTGTGGTTGAAGTACTTTTTTTTCTTATTCCCCCGTCATTGCTTGCCCTCATTGTCAGTGCTGCTTTTTTGCTCTCCCTCCCCGTTATATAGGTTGCTTTTTCCTCCCTCAGACTTCCGTGGTCCATGTAGCTTTTACCTGCTCCCCCTCTTCATTATAATTTGCTTTTACCCCTCTTACCCCTTTGTCCATGTTGCTTCTACCCCTTCATACCCAATTTTCTGTGTTGCTTTTACCTCCTCCCACCACTGTTGTCCGTGTTGCTTGCTCCCCCTCCCACACTCTCCTCCTGTTGTCCGTGTTGCAAATTACCCATCCTACCACCCTATACCCATGTTGCAATATCCCTCCTCCTAGACCCCTGTGTTACAAATTACCCCCTTTCATTGCTGTGTTGTCTATGTTGCTTTTTTACCCCCTCCCACTCCACATTGCCCAAGTTGCTTTTCCATCTCCTACACCTCCTTCCCATTGTCTGTGTTGCAAATCTCCCCCCACCCGATGTTCGTAATGCAAATTCCCCACTCCCACCACCCGTTGTCAATGTTGCAATCTCTTCCTCCGACTTCCCACTGTTGTCAGTGTTGCAAATTCTCCCTCCCTCCCCCAGTTGCTTTTTTTGCTCCACTGCGCCTACCAAAACAAACAAAAGTGCTATGGCACAACCAGCGCTGGCAGCCTCATATCACTTTTTTCTGACTACTTTTACTCATGCCGAACAGCCACACTGATGTACAACATGCCTAAAAGATATTGACAAGGCCAATATCTTACGCACTGTTAATGTTTGTTTTCCTTTTTGCTGTGCCATACTAGAGCCTCCATTTATGTTAGTGAGTCGTCTAGTGTTTCGCTCTCCGCGATGTGCAGTCCATCCCTGGGCTGTTTAGAGACAGCTGTAGCACAGAGGCATCAAATGCATGTTTAAGGTCATCCTGTCAGTACCATCTGTGCCTCAGACCTGCCTACGGCAAAGCCAATTTCTTACGCATTGTTAATGTTTGTTTTCCTTTTTTGCTGTGCCATACTAGAGCCTCCATTTATGTCAGTGAGTCCTCTTGTGTTTCGCTCTCCGTGATGTGCAGTCCACCTCTGGGCTGTTTAGAGATAGCTGCAGCACAGAGGCATCAAATGCATGTTTAAGGTAATCCCATCAGTACTATCTGTGCCTCAGACCTGCCTACGGCCAGGGATGCTATCACTCTGTCACACCAGGTAAAAAAAATAAATATTTTACCTCTACAGTATACTCCACTTTGCACTCTAAAACCTACATGTCTGGCCTTGCTCCCCTCATCCTTTGAAGTTCTTGTTTGAATGTTTGCCAGTGCCTGGCTAAAAACTACTTCTTCTTGAGTCTAGTTACTCTACCATCCTCCCCTCAAAGCTCTCTTCCTTGCCCCAGTTTACTTCATTTCATGCAAAAATATACTTTCACTGCTAGCCACAACTTATCTAATGCAAGCAGTGTGCTTATCAACCCTCGTTCTCTGATTAACCACAACCTTGAGTTTCAAAATCTCCTTCTCTACCATGGTCTCGATCTAGCTTTCATAACTGAGACATGGTTGAAAGAAGCCTCTACTTCTGAAGTTGCTCTCGCTGTCTCTCATGCCTCTTGTTCTTGAGCAGAGGCTGCAGTTATTATGCTTGATTCAGAGAAAGACCCCAAACCTTACCTGTGACCATTATTATCAATCCTACATTCTCCCCACAGACATTAATAATGTATAGATCCCACAGAACTGCCAAATTTTCAACAGCTCCACTGCTTGAAGTAATTTCACTATCAGTCTGGACGCCAATCATTTAATAATCTTGGGGGATTTCAGTCTACATGTCAATGATACTTCTGATAAATTACCAAACAAATAGTTCTCTCCTTCTTGGGGCTTCCAGCTTAATCAATTAGTTCATGAGCCTACTCACAATCAGGTCATACCATTGACCTTATCTCTGCTCACAAGGAACTATTCAAGATTGTCTACTCCAGCAAGTTAATTTGGTCTGACCATAAAGTGTGTTTTTTCATATTTTCTGTTCTACTTATCTGAGAGCTAACCCTGCCACACAAGCTTCTTTAACACACTAAGGGGCATATTTACAAGCCCTTGTAAATCTGGGGCTAGTGTCAAAAAGCAATGGGTGTTGCGATGGCATGCCCACAGAAACACCCATTGCACGCCCCTCTGCCACAGAAAACTGCATCAGTGGGGCCCATATTTACAAGGCGGCTTGAAGCCACAAAAAGTGACTTAGGGCCACCATGTAAATATGGTGCAGGACACAGCGCCACTGGAGCATCGCAAAAAGTGAGTCTCCTGTGGCGCTAGGGGGTTGTAAATATGCCACTAAGACTGGGTCCAAAAGTAATCTCTCTAAGTAATGTGACTACCCAGGACACTACAAATCCCACTCCTCCTTTTAACATTAACTTGCTCCCTGACTGCTATAACGGGGTCAGCAAAGCACGTCATACAATAATTATCTGTAAATTAAAACTTCCCACAGAACATGTCCTTCACCTCCTTGGTATAGCGAAGAGGCACTATAAGAAATCAAAAAGGGAATGGAAATATACATATGATCCTGTTGATAGAAGCCTCTACAAAAGGGATCTTGGTGCTTAAATAAAACTGATTCAGAATATGCAAGCCAATCATTACCATGAGTGCATTACATCTGCAAAAAATGTTTCTAAAGCGATTTTATCAGTATATCACACTCTAATTCACCCTAATGAATTTTCTACTTTTGTTTCTCTGAACCAAGAACTGTGCTCAAATCTCCTAGCATTGTTTCCAGGCCTGGGTAGAACTTGCAGAGTTTTAACCCATGGAATGCCATAGAGTTACCAAAAAACTCTGCAAGATATTGCGGAATCAGGTGGGAAATGCTCGTCCTGCTGTTCGCACTGCTTTTTCCATGTCAGTATCGCATCCACGCTGAGCAATCAGCACAAACTGCAACACACGGTGCGCAAGGGTGTGGCCATTTTGTTTGCCTGCTCCTACTTCTCTCTCCATGCTGGGTGCCTGCTCAACTGAATCTAACTCATTCCACCCCATCTGATCTCCCAGTTACTGTCTCACTATCCCAATGTTGATTTTACGTTTCTGTGTATTTTTGTGACTCTTATGTCTGTATTTTTTTGTTTTCCTTTCCTGACCTGTCCCCTCTGTCTTTCCTCCTAATTCTTTCCTTCCTGTTCCCAGTCCAACTCCCTCCTAATGGCAGAAACTGCAGCAGAAGTAGGCAGCACCACCCGTACACTTTGTGAGTGATGCAGGCAGACAGGGATGCAGCCTGCCCCATCTTCAGTAAGTCAGAGGTGATCACACTCATTTTCTGGATGCAGCTCCACTTCACCTGCATACTGGCAGCAGGCCCGGAAAGGTGTATGCCCTGCTGGAGCACCAGGAGCTCTGGGGGAGAGTGCGGTGATGTGTGCGCAGTAGTACTCAATTTGCACGCACCCAGCAGCAGCTGACACACCGCCGGGCAGATATCCTGGACAGGGAGGAGGACCTGCTCGACCTGCTGGATGTCAAGGTAGCAGGGCTTGTGAGTGTGTGTGTGTATATATATATATATATATATATATATATATATATATATAAATAACCTAGTGGCAGTAGGACCTAGTTTCTATAGAAAAAGCTGTTTTTTGCTTCCGTATATCTTTGGCTCCGCTTGACGAATCTTCACAAAATTTTCCCTAACAATTTGACAGTCACATGAGCTGCTGTCTTCAAATTTTTCAGGGTGATGTGTCAAGCGGGGGCTGAGATAAAGGGTGTGTGAAATTTAGAGTGTTTTCAATGTTAATTCCCATAGGTTAAAATTCAACAGAGATAGCGCAAGAACCATTGGAAGGAATTACACCAAATATTGCAGAAAGGTAGCTCTTGGTCCAGTAGGAGGCCTTTATGTTATTTGGGGTAGATCCGTTCAGTAACTTGTATATCTAGGGACACAAAGGATTTGGGACCCCTCCCAGTCTCCTGCTGAGATCTGATTGGCTGCCAACACTTCCTTGTTGAAGCCATCATGATGCTGAGTCCCAGAAAAAAAGAATAGAAAATACAAAAGCAGCCATGGTCTCAACACATTGACCCTTTAGCTCTGGTGATGGGGTCCCAAAGTAACCCCTCCAGGGATAAAAAGCATTTTTTTGTACTGTAAATGCGTGACATGGTCGCAACTCTGCAGTAAACTTTTTTTTTAAAAACAAGCACGGGCTCCCGCGCTTGTTTTAAAATAAGCCTGCGGGTGGGCCAGATGGCCTCCCCCACAGCTCCAGGGACCACTACCTCCTGGAGCTATAAAATAAAAAATGAGCAGGGGCCAGGAGCCCCCCGCTCTCCCCTGGGGTCCACCAACCCCCCTAGGGCATTTAAGAAGTTGGGTGTGGGGGGATACTGAGGACCCCCTGCAGTCCTGGGAAACACCACCCCCAGGGCATGTAAGAAATTGGATGCAGGATCACTCAGTCCCCACCACAGCACAGGGGATCACTTTCTCTCTGGGGCTGATACTAAATGTTGTAATGGGGGTCCATTTTGGAAGCCCAAGCCCCGTAGACCACCACCTCCCTGGGGCTTTTTCAACGATTGAGTGGGGAGGATTTCGGGATAGGGTTGCAATACTGCAGTAAAAATGTTAAAAAAAAAAATATTGAACGGGCTCCCATGTTTATTTTTAAATTAGCCCCTTGGTGGGCCTGTTCCCAAAGGCACTCTTTTCTATTTAATAGTGTGGGCCTCCTGGCCCTCCCTACAGCCCCGGGGACCACCACCTCACCAGATCAAATAATGAAATATAAGCGGGGACACATGCCCCACCCATGCCCCAAGGACCACCACCCACTAAGGCAAAAATGCTTTTATTACATCATCCCCGGGGACTACCACTTCCCCGGGACGATAATGAAATATGAGTGGGGTGCCAGATGCCCCCACGCCCCAGGGACCACTACCTCCTGGGGCATTTAAGAAATTGGATGTGGGGGGCCACTCAGGTCCCACTGCAGTCCCAGGGATCACAACCTCCCTGGGACTAATACTAAATATTGTAATGGGGGTCTGTTTTGGACCCCCAAGCCCCGGGGACTACCACCTCCCTGGGACCTTTTCAACAAAGGACGCCCCCCCTCATGATGCCACTGATGGCCCTGAGGATTGCTACCCCCACGCCCGGTTCCTGCTATGTCCCAGGGGTGGGCACCCCCGGGACACAGCTGTTTGCTGTGGCTTGCCTCCAGCTTTGAAGCTGCAGCCAAGGGTGTTGCGTGTTTTAGGAATGAGTGCGTGTATGTCTGTAGGTATGTCGGTATGGATGTGTGCGTGTATATTTGTATGTGGGTGTGCGTGTCTGACTGTGTGTGTGGATGTAGGCATGTATGTCGGCGTGTGTGCGTGTAAGTGTGTAGGTGGTGCCTGCGTGCGTGTCGTGTGGGTATTGGTGATGTTGGGGGTCGGGGTGGGGAGGGGGGCCCTGCCACCTTTGGGGGGTGGCATGAGTGGTGGGGGGTCCTGGCGGGTGGAACGGAGAACTGGCGGATGACCATGGCGGTAAAAGCCATGGTCATAATACAACAAAAAAAGACCGCCAGCCTGTTGGCGGTCTTACCGCCGCTTCTCCGCCTTTCGCCAGGGTCATAATGACACCAAAGTCTGTTTTTGACAGCGGGACCTTTCAAACAGGTGCTGCTGTCAAAAAGCTAACTTTTCATCTCTCTTCCCTGCACGCAGGTATGCATGCAGGGAATAGAGATGAAGCTTTGCTCCAGCAACCAGCCAGCTGTTGTTAAAAGCAGCTGCCTTCTTGCTTGAGCAATGGGACCACAGGGAAGGCCGTGAGGCTCCCCCCACGGTCCCAGATAGCCCGTAAAGGGCTTAGTAAAAAAAAAAATATTGAGGGTCCCCAGGGACGCCTTAAAGCTTTGCCCACGCTCCATGATAGCCTGTAAGGGCATATTCCAAAATAAATTAATAAATAGTGAGGGACCGCAGAAGAGGGATTGGGGCTTCCCCAACAGTTCCTCATGCCCATACGGGCCTTTTACAAAATAAATTAATAAATAGTGAGGGACCCCGGTGGAGGCCTCAAGGCTTCCCCCACGATCCCTGGTAGCCGATAAAGGGCTAAAAAAAAGAGAAGAAAAAATATTACATAGCTCAAGTATGAAGGTCGCAGACCTTCACACTGAGCGTGAGGGTTCAAATCCAGGTGTGGTCCTGGTCGGTTCCCTCTTTTTTTTAATCCAAATGTTTAAGGCTCATACTGAAAGATGATCTTACTCTTTTTAATTGACAAATAGTATATCATCTGTCAAAGCCTATGTATCTCTCTATTTCTCTCCCTCTCACTCTTTTCCCTTTCTCTCTCTTTTAATCTATTTCTCCCACTCACACACCCACTCACACACTTACACACCCACTCACAGACCCACTCACAGACCCACTCAGATACTCATGCACCCACTCGCAGACTCACTCAGACTCTTGTGCACCCACTCAAAGCCCCAGTCAGACCCTCATGCACCCACTCACAGACCCGCTCAGTTATACACCCACTCACAGACCCACTCAGACTCTCACACAGCCAATCACAGACCCACTAACACCTTCATGCACCTGCTCACAGACCCGTGCAAGCACTGATGCACCCACTAAAACACTGATGTATGCACTCTCACGCTCAGACACAGCCACTCTCACCCCCAGATACACCATCTTGCAACTTTTCTCACACCCAGGGAGGCCGCAGCCAAATCCTGCTGTGCACGGCCAAATCCTGCTGTGCACGGCAAAAGGGCCGTGCGCAGCACAGGATTGATTGGTTAGGGGGTTGACTGTAGGGTCTGGGTGAAGTCCATGCATAGTTGGGCGCCTATAGGGGGTTATCCTCAGGGCATGGCCACAGGCCAAGCCCTGTGGCCAAATGCTACAGTAATGAAAATTGCTGTACGTAAAAAAAAAACAAGGATATTCACTGAAAAAAACAAAGATTACAGGGACGTTATAGTTAGGAAATAGAATTTAAAAAACATAGAAATTCACTTAAAAAGTTATAATTAGGCTCACATTTTAAACATACAAAACCATAGAGATTCTCCAGTTATAGATAGTTACCTCAAGTAACTAGTCAGTCAGTCAAAATAACTTTATTCGGCAGTTGCCATAAAAGTACAAACCAAGACACATTTACCGATCTATAAATAGTAAAAATAAAACTTAATACCATTGCTGAAAACACCACATGAGCATCCAATCTAAAACCCCTTAACATACATAGATAAATATACAAGACATAATTAAAAATCACAAAGTCAGAAAAGTACAAATATTGGCTTTAAAATGATATACTATACGTGCATAAATTTTTTAAAAAGGAGCAGGCCTTTTCCTAATACTTAAGGAAGCTGTGACAAAGTCTAATACATGATGACAAATTTGAATATCAGACAATCTCTGAAAATATAGTAGGGCTTCCTTAAAATGAATGGGTCTAAGAAGACGTAGCGTAGGTAAAATAAAAGCCCCTCTAGGAGTAGCGTATAAAGGGCAAAAAAGAAAAAAGTGCAAAGTGCTCTGAGTTGATTTGGAGTCACAGGGACAAAGTGGTAAATCCTTTTTCCAGAAACATGTTTCGGGGAAAGCTACCTTAAAATGAATTAGATTAAGTCTAAAAAGTGTTAAAAAGGAAATTGTTCTAAAACTCGAAAACCAAGTCAAATAGGGTTCAAGGCATGGAACGGTCACGATCCGAGAGTAGGAATCAAAGGATTTCAATTTCAGGGAATTATAAAATCTCAACTCTGATATATGCTTGAAGTAAGTAGACTTCAAGACAGACCTAGAGTTTATAGTTAACAAATGAGGGTCATCAAACATGTATCTAAGGCCTAGGTTCTCAAAGGAGTTTTGCAAAAACATAAGCCAAGGAATCCTATTTGAATTTTCCAAATGTAGACAGTCAGAGATACAGTCTTGAACCAAACTTGCCGTAGGGTTTGACCAGCATCTGATCCAGAGTAATAGGGGGGCCATAAAGACCCTATCCTCCAAAAAGCACTGACCAAGTTCTTCATGGCAGATGATATTTGCGGTGCATTTTGGAACCAACAATAATCTGCGCAGGAATTTATTTTCAACACTCTGAAGAGACGGTATTTTATTATAGCCCCAGACGCCTGCCCCGTAAAGGACTGATGCAGTGCATTTGGAATTGTAAAGAATTTTCAACTGTGCAGGGGGCCTGTGACCTAATTTATTTGAAAAGCGAAAAATTGCTTCGTTGTTCCTTATCAACTGTTGAAGCTTAAAATTAATGTGTGTCTTCCAGGACAAAGAGGAACTCATGTACATGCCTAGATAACAAAATTCTTTGACCTTAGTAAGGGTGTGCCCTCCCATAGTAAATTGTTTAGACTTTGTATTACGTGGGCCACAAGTCATAACAAAAGTCTTGGGGTAATTTACTTTCAGATCAAGGTTCAACATAAAATCATAAAATACATCCAGTAGTCCCTGTAAACCGTTTGCTGTACGAGCAATTAAAACTGCATCGTCTGCATATAATAAAACTGGAAGTTGTCTCTGGCCCATCCTCGGTATATCCTTTGCATGTTTTAACAGTGAATCGTAGAGCCCATTAATGTAAATCAGAAAAAGAAAAGGGGCTAAGGTACATTCCTGCCTTACACCCCTAGTTGACGGGATGGGGGAGGTTCTCTGCCCGTGTGAGCCGGCCTGGACAGAAATCGTTAGGTCTGTGTGTAGGCGTTTAATAAGTTCCAATAGTGGTGGATCGCAGCCTAAGGCTTCCAAAATTTGCCATAACTTTGACCTATTAACCATATCGAAGGCACTGGTTAGATCGATGAAAGCCATGTGAATCGACTCTTTTTTGACTGTCACGTATTTGCTGAGTATCAGCTGCAAGTTTAAGACTTGCTCAACTGTGCCTACACCAGGTCTGAAACCGAATTGAATAGGTGATAAAATCTGGGCCTCGGACACCCAATCTTCCAAACGGGACAGGATCACGCTACCTAAAATCTTTGCCGTCGAATCGATAAGAGAAATTGGTCTGTAACAAGAAGGATCTTGTCTATTTCCTTTTTTGAAGATAGGAACAATAATAGCCGATTTCCATGAGAGGGGCACGTTACTATTTACCACACTATTCAACACATTGGTAACTATAACTCGTGCCCTAAGGTAACTATAACTACAATTGCTGTGTGTAATTTAAGTGTGAAACCATTTTTTATTTATTTTCGCGTATTTGGGATGACGTCAGTATTCACAATGACATTGCAGTTTGCAATTATCACATGACTTTTAAATGAAGATTTTTCATTGGACAACAAATAATTCAGTTATATTTTGAGGAATACCACACCCAGTCTTCTCTTTTCTTTTACTTAGTATCAGTACTAGGAGAGGAAGCTAGTTCTGCTCTGCTCAGTCCGGTGCTGCTGCTACCAACTCTTGACTTTTTTTTGGTATTTCTTGATAAGATGGCATCTGGTGGTAGTGAAGAGCCTCAGCCACGCCCAGATGAAGGTACTTCTACAGATGAGGAACCTCCCCAGAAGAGGCAATCAATTGCTTGGGATTTCTTCACGATCCCTTCAGAAGAAAATAAGACTGTGGCCAAATTGGTGAAGTGATAAATAAACAAGAAAATAAACATACAAAATCCCACTCGACCTGAATTCCTTTCTATATGGCTTGAAAACAACTCAGTCTGACCAGAAGAAATACTCTCATTAAAATTACATTTGTAATGATTTACTTGTTTTTAGCATTTTTTTCCATTTTGGTATGATTCACATAGTCTATTTCATGATATAACACGTCCTCATATATGATTCTACTATATAATTATTAATTCTGTACAACATATTCCATCTTAGTTTTCCTAAAAACATACCAAAAGAATTTCTATTAACATATTTTCTTAAAGCTAGACATATATGATTCCATTACATGTCTGCTTTTACCATCACTTCAATATCATATCACCACTCACTCCTGCATTTACACTTGAGCATTCATACATTCATATATACCATACATCACCACCCCAGCCACTCGTCACATACATTCCATAATACAATGGGAAAAGAGGTTTCCAAAGTCATCCGTTGTTGTTTTGGGGGCTAGGATGTTCACTCAAAATGAGTCAACACATGTTTCTGTAGAATAAAAGAAATGTCTGTCTGCTTTCTTCAGGACCACCTTTAGAAGAATTTCACTACTAGTGGATCTGTAAGGGGTTTTCTGCAAAGCAAAATATGTAACTAAGCATCTGGTCAGACCATCCCTACTGTACTATATCCCTCATTAAAATCCACTGTTAGAGCCACGCACCAGGAAGCATGCACCACCACCAAGGTGTCAAGAGTGATACAACACACAAACACTATTCAATACCTTATACCTTATGCCTTATAACCCGTGAGACAAAATCAACTAATCACCAGACCTAAATTCTCAAGTGGTCAAATCACATGCTACAAAGTAGGAGGCCATTTGCATAAGTGCATGTGTCTAATACCTGGTGGGATCTGGCAGGACTTTGCCAGATCTGGATTCTATAGTTTATAAAGCCAGGAGAAAACAATCTGATCTTAATTGGAAGTTCCTATCAAATTTGAGAGTTATACAGTACCAGTGAGCTACAGATGCGGTTTTTAGATTTTCCAAGTGGTTGGGTCATAAACCGATTTAGAGATATTCTCTCTATTTTTTAAAACTAAATGTTTGTCTTATTTGGTGCAGGAATCTGGGCATACTAATTGTAAAGGCATTCAGATAGTCGAAAGTAAGTTTTTAAGAAGGCTGCTGGCGGTGCCACAGTACACCCCCGCAGCGTTTTGCCATGATGAGGTTGGATTACTTAATATAGGAGACAATGTAAAGTTGCATCCACTGTTACTGTGGCACAGGATATGGAGTACTCCAGAAGCACAGCTGTCTAAAACGCCTTTTATGGACTGCTTGACTCTTGTTAAGCATTTAGATATCCTGTGGCTAAAGTACATTAAAATGAGCTTTGAAAATTTTGGTACTTCTGATTTTTATTTTAATCCAGACAGTTTAGTCCTTCTCTCCCCAAATGTATCAAAGAACATTTTAAGCAATATCTTTGCAGGCCCCGTTTTGAGATTGTGCAGAGTAAACCCAGTGAGTAATCCCCGTGGATTAGAATCACCCCAGGCACTTTATTTAGAGATTATCACTAATGAGAAACACACATTTTTATTGGCCAGTTTATGTTTTAAGACTATCCATTTTCTGGGGACCTTTCCTCATAAAGATACATGGTTTCCCTCTCTTCCTTTTTGTGATTGAGATTTACCGGCTGAACAGAGCACGTTGCATTTTACAATGTTGTGTTTGTTTGACACTGTCCAAAGGAGAGAGTATTTACATCCAGTATTTTACATGTTAGGAAGCAAATCACACGCTGATGCCTTTGCTTATTTGCACCAGCTGGGTAATGCAGTGGCAATTCAAGCTATTTAAAAAATTATAATAAGCGCACTGACAATATGTTTCAGATATTGTGAATGGTTTCTTGGTCGTATTTTGTGTTTTTAATGCTTTTGTAACTTGTATGGCTCATATGCGCCGAATAAAGTAATTGATTTATGGACTCCGAGATGTTTCATGAGGCTAGACAGAAAGTTAAATACAGTGTGAAAACATTCCTTCCAATACTTGTTTGTAGATAGCAGCCTGTAACCAATTTGTGGCCGGGTGCCCAGTCTCCTATACTTTTCCTGATTTTCAAAGGTGAATAAGAATGGTGTTATCTAAGGGGCAGCCTGAGTACTTGACCCCTTGTATAGAGCACTTACATATTCCATCCATTACTTTTGAATGACGTTATTACCAGTTGCCGTGTTGTGTTCATTTTCCAGTCGATTGATGAATATCTAGCAAGACCTTTGATTTGAACTGCACTTAATTGTTTATAGTTGTTATTTAAATGTATTAGGACTAATGTGAATTTTTAAAATTTGAGCGTGTTTGCATACTTCTTTTAAATAAGGAGTTTTAATATCGTTGTATAATGGCAAATTGCCCTTTACTCTTCTTTCTGTACTCCTTGGAAGTTGATGCTACTCTTTACATCTTGATGAATATTGTTTTTTTGTTTGCACACTTTTATGGACTTTTGAATTAATCCAAATAAAGATTGCTGACTGACCGAGTGTATGCATGATTGAGTGAGTGGTTGTGTGAGTGGCTGTATGAGTGAGTGACTGAGTGAGTGAGTAAGTGAGTGAATGCCTGATTGCATAAGTGGTTGTGTGAGTGGCTGTGTGGTTGAGTGACTGAGTGTGCGAGTGCCTTAATGTGTGAGTGAGTGTTTGTGTGAGTGACTGTGTGGGTGAGTAATTGAGCGAGTGAGTGGGTGTGTAAGTGGCTGCATGATTGCATGACTGGATCTGTAAGTGGCTGTATGGGTGAATGATTGAGTATGTGAGTGTCTGCATGATTCAGTCAGTGGTTGTGTAAGTAGTGTATTTTTGAGTGACTGAGTGTGTGAGTGGTTGTATGGGTGAGAGACTAGCTGTGTGAGTGGCTGTATGAGTGAGTGACTGGGTATGTGAGTGTCTGTATGGGTGAGAGAGTGGGCATATGAGTGGTTGTGTGAGTGAGTGACTGAACATGTAAGAAAAAACATGGTTGAGTGACTATGTGTGTGAGTAGCTGTATGGGTGAGAGAGTAGTTGTGTGAGTGGGTGTATGGGTGAGTGACTGAGTGTGTGAGTGTCTGGATGATTGAGTGAGTCGTAGTGTGAGTGGTTGTAGGGGTGAGTGACTGAGTATGTGAGTTGCTGTATGGGTGAGTAATGTGTTGTGCGACTGGCTGTGTTGGCGAGTGATTAAGTGTGTGTCTGTACGAGTGCGTGAGTGGGTGTGTGAGTAGCCTATGAGTGAGTGAGTGGGCATGTTAGTAGGTGTATTGGGTAAGTAAGTTGGTGTGTGAGTGGATGTATTGGTGAGTGAGTGATTTTGTAAGCACCTGTATGGGTGGGTGAGTTGTTGTGTTGTTGACTGGCTGTCTGTTTGAGTGTCTGACTGAATATATGAGTTGTTTTATTAGTAACTTGGTGGGGGAGTCAGTAAATGTATAAGCTACTGTTTGTTTGTGTGACTTAGGACCTGATTATGAGTTTGGCAGTCGGGCTCCTAGACTGCCATATTGGTGGGCTGAAAAAGACCGCTGCACTGGCAGTTTCAAGCCCACTGTATTATGATGGAAATAGGCGGAACCGCTGCAAAGCAAAAAGGCAGACTGCCAGCAGTGCAGCAGTCTTGTATCTAGGCGGTCCGACCTACAGAGCCATCAATGCCACAGCCAATCAGAGAGTCTATTACAAAGACACAGTCCACATGGCGGTCCCCTTGCAGCGGTTAGACAAAGGCGGTCGACCACCGCGGTCCACATTCAGCAAAGTAACAAACAAGTGCACATTGGATGAATTCAGAAACAACACAGCTGACACACATTGGTCCAGTGGATGCACCTGCAAATCACACTATAAAACACACCCCTTCACAGAACACAATCTTTTGCATCTCCCCTGCAAGAAAGACACCAGAGACCACAAGTTTGTCAATACTGATAGATAAAGCACCTCTTTCTTCACCCTCCCATTAGACACCTCGCACACACTTATGTGCATTCACTTCCTATTGCACCTCCCCTGTAAAGTAAAGTCCCTGTCACCCACTTTAGTTTTCCAACATGTCACATGCCAAAAATCCCTGTTTCTATGAAGATGAGAGTCATGGTGGATGAAATCATAAGAGGAGAGACACAATTGTTTGGAGCCAGCATACTCCTCTCAGTACGAAAATGGAACTGCGGAAAAGGATCTTCAACAGAGAGAATGTTGTAGGCACCACTCTGTGCACAAAGTAGGACAGTAGGAAGAGGTGAAATTACTTGAGGGGCAAGGGGCATTCCCTGGCCTCCTGGGAAAATATGGAGGCCAACAAGACTAGTGGTGGCCCTCCTTGTGCCCCAATAAGACTTTTTACCTCGGGGGAGAAGGTATTGGCCACCCTGCATCCCGAGGGCTTTACATGAATACCTGGAGGAGTGGAGTCCGGTAAGTTACACCACAAAACCTGTTGCTAAACTGCAATGTCATGCATGCTCACAGTTCATCTTTTGCCACTGTGTTGTTCATGTACTTCACCAGCATTCAATACCCAGAGTATGTGAGATATAATACTGTCAATGTGTATTGTTGGACCCAATATCACAGTTACTAAGGTCCTTCACATGCCATAAGTGGAAGTGGTGCCTGTAAGTCTTTCAGTACCAAAAAAACATCCCAAAAATCTTGATATGTCTCTACATGTATATGTATGTTCAAACCTAAATGCAGTCTGGCAACAGATAAATAATGCCCAATAAAAGTGTGTAAAGTAAAGGGAGTGATCTGACTGCAACTTCCAGGAGGCCCTGTGTCTGTAATTCCAACCACCAGCCCAGTTTTCACTTGCCCATATACCCGTTTGGTAACTCTCAATTGAAGTGTATTCACCTGGGAGGATACCATTTTCAAGTGTGTGAAGTAGAGGGAGTAACCTAACTGCAACGCCCATGGGACCTTGTGTCTGTAATTCCAATCACCAGTCCAGTGTACACTAGCCCATATACCCCTGTTTGTTAACTCTCAAGTGAAGTGCTTTCAGATGGGAGGATACCATTTGTCAAGTGTGTGAAGTAGAGGGAGTGACCTGACTGCAAATCCCAGGAGGCCCTGTGTCTGTACTTTCAACCACCAGCCCAGTGTTCACTTGCCCAAATACCCCTGTTTGTTAACTCTCAATTGAAGTGTACTGACCTGGGAGGATACCATTTGTGAAGTGTTGGAAGTAGAGTGACTGACCTGACTACATCTTCCAGGAGGCCCTGTGTCTGTAATTTCTACCACCAGTTCAGTGTTCACTTGCCCATATACCCATGTTTGTTAACTCTCCATTGAAGTGTACTCACCTGAGTGGACACCATTTGTCAAGTGTGGGAAGTAGAGTGAGTGACTTGACTGCAACTCCCAGGAGGCCCTGTGTCTGTAATTCCAGTCACCAGTCCAGTGGTCACCCGCCTATATACTCCTGTTTGTTAACTCTCAATTAACGTTTACTCACCTGTGAGTGAGCAATGTACAGATCACGCTCAACTCTGAGATGTGTCTGTCTGCCTAGCTCCATCTTCACCTGCTATCCCAAGATTAAACTATTGAGGACAGGAATGTCTTCTTGCCAAGTGAGTACATTAAGTCTTTCTAAGGCGTCGAGCTACATCACCAGATTGGTAGCGGCAGCAAACACATTTACACACCACTGCATACATGATGACTGCAGATGCATATACACCAAAGTTCTGTGTATGCCTGTATCTCACTCAAATAAGCCTCCAGATGGTGAAAGGAATATGCTGCATCTCCACTGTGTTGGCGTCACTGGTGGTAAAGTGTGATTTTCATTCCATCATTCAAAGTGCAACTGATCCAAACATCTCATGAGCTGATTAAGTTAAATAGTTTAGGCAAGGTTCACACAAGTCATGACAAATAGTTCAATTTCATGGTAACGTGGCACAATAGGCTAACTTACAACTTAGGAACGTCCAATGTCTCTGCTTACTGTGAGACAAAACCTTTCGAGGTACATGTCACACTTCAACCAGTAACAATGTATTTCCTTCATCAACAGGTCGAGCTGCCACTGGGCACATGGAGGCCACTGAACAGACACCCACTACCTCCCTGGATGAAGCCCTCAGTGATGACGACACTCCTCGTGCTTGTGGATGTGTAGGACAGTCCTGGCCCATCAGGCAACCTGGTCAGATGGTAACAGTGAGACTCACTGTGGCAACAACACCACCTTCAAGACCTGTTGCATCAACATCCCAGGCAACGAAGCACCCCCAAACCTGTGCACCCAGCTCAGTTTCCACCATCTTGTGGACCCCAGTCTTGTATCCTGAGGTGCAACTCAACACTCCTGATTATTAGGTTCCAGGACCCACTTGGAGAGGGCACCCTGTGCCAAGGGCACAGATTAGTGGGGGTAAGGTGTGTGGGAGGGATGCTGTGGGCCAGCAGAGTGAGGCTACTGGGCTACTGTTGGCCAGGACACCATCAGCCATGTTTTGGGGGTCTTTCAGGAGTCCCAAGGTGTGATGGTCCAAGTGTTGACTGAACTCCGGGAACTGAAGCAACTTCAGAGGGCCATGACTGAAAGAATGGATGCCCATAACAACGAAATGGGCACCCTAACAGGGGTGCTGAGGAAAATCAACACCACCCTGAGCAGGGCTTTCACACCACCATCTACCCCTTCCTGTATGGCAACTACACCACACCAAAGCACATCTGTGGCAGCCACTGGAAGGGAGGACCTGCCAGAGGCACTCCCACCCACAGACACCCCTTCCTCTACAGCAGCTGATCTCCCACCCTCGCAAGTGGGCACCTCCAGCAAAGAATCCAGAAGGTGCGGATGGCAAAACACCCACCACTGCCAGCACTAATACTCTTCCTTAATGTCCTCCTTTATGTGTCACACAAACACTCTGTGGACTGATCCTGGACCACATAGCATTTCCAATAAGAGGTATACTCTGGACTTTGGACTTCAAAGGTGTGGCATCTACTCTAATGGCTCAGTCATTCACCGTGACTGAACCCTTCACTTTACATTTTTGTTAATGTCTGTCACAAATATTTTCTGTCAGTAGCACCACTGCGATAAATTCATCCATCACAAACGTATTGCCTTCTGTCTAAAATTTTACATTTAGCCATGTAGATATGTGAGACCATGTGAACCATACAATGATGATCCAAGGTACTTGTTCAAGCAGGGAAATGTTGCATGTACACAGTGTACAGCTCGGGATTACAGCCATTCCACACAAACACCTACATACAAGTGCCTTGTCAAATAAGAAATTTTATCACACTGTTCAGCGCATAGGCTGTCAATATGTCTGAAACACAGCAAATCATACATGATTGAATCATACTGGGTAAATGGAAGGTGAGGATAGTCAGACATTGTCTTATAGAATAGGCAAACATTAAAGTGGTTGATTTCCTGAGCTGGAGACATATTGCCTACCACACAAAAGTAATCCAACATTATATAAGCAAGACTCAGAAAGATGGAAGTACAACATTTTCGGACCACAGGGTCATTACAATCCAGTGCTTCGGCATCTGGTGATATGACACAAACAAATGTCAGTGATGTGGCACAGACACTTCAGTCTACAATCATGAAACATATCAACAGCTACATACGGTTCATACAAAAAGAGTGTTTTGCCAATGTGAAGGGAACCTACGACTACATATTTTCTGATCACATGTTGACACACATGATGCATCAGGGCCTCCACATGACAAGAAACAACTTCAATGGAGTCTTCTAAACTTCCATTCTATCATTGTGCAATCAGTCTGGGCACAGGTCTTCTACACCCAAAGTCTGTGACCTACTTTCCCTGGAACAATCCATGTCCACTTCATATGCCGTTCACTGCATCACATACATGCCAATGTCACAACTCTGAATTGCCCACATGGAGATGTCATGGTGAAGGTACCTGAACAAAGATCAAAATAAAGAGTATAGGTATGAAACCATAAATATGACACACCACAAAGCAAGCATCTGGAGAACATTACAAAAAATCTAACACATCAAATAAATCAAATAAAGCAACATCATCAAGATGTGGATGTGTCGAAAGCTACCTCATCAAACACCCTTTGGTTGAATTTGCCTGAGAATCAGCTCCCTAACAATTTCCAAGATTTAACTACACACATTATCACAACTACAGTTCATTGTACAGTCAAAGTCATAACATCTCATGACATACTTCCAGTCATGAGAAGAAGATGTCGATGAGATTTTGTCGCAAGTCAGCTCCTTCCTCTTCACCACTATCTTCTTCATTTGGCATTTCAGGATTCTCATCCAGTGGCACCCCAGGCTCCTCCTCCTCTGGGATGTAAGGGATATTCCTCCACAGAGCAATGTTATGTTGCAAACAGCATGCCACAGTGAACTGACACACTTTTCCAGGTGAGTACAGGACGGCTCCACCAGTCCTGTCCAGATGCAAAATCTGGCCTTCAGGAGCCCAAAATCCCTCTCCACTGCCCGCTGTGTTCTTCCATGGGCCTCACTAAAGTGGCAGTGTCCTGGTGTAGTAGGATTCCTCAGCAGCATCAATAATCAAGGACGGTTTGGATATGCTGAGTCTCCTGTTTAGGAATGAGACATATGTACAACAATGAGTACCTCACTTCATGATTGCAGCACTTGACATTCCTCACACAGAATGAGGGCAGATGTGACTTACCAATCAGCCAGGCCCTCCCTGGTTCCAGTTATGACATCAGCTGGGGTATGGTGGTGTTCCACATTACAAAGGAATCATGGG
The DNA here is from genome assembly GCF_031143425.1 of Pleurodeles waltl. NCBI lineage: Eukaryota > Metazoa > Chordata > Amphibia > Caudata > Salamandridae > Pleurodeles > Pleurodeles waltl. The sequence goes on from NC_090449.1 coordinate 433,036,980, forward strand.
CTGAACCATGGAACCAGGCACAGACGTTTGAGATGTAGACAATGGAAGTTTTTCCTGTTGTGATAGACTTGTTCACTGGCCTGGGGAGGCAACAAGGCAACATGTGTGGCATCAATGGCTCCCATACATGTGGGAGGTGAGCAAAACCATAGAAGTCAGTCATCACACTGGCTAAATTCTCATGTTGAGGGAACTTGATATGCCTGTCAATGTGTTTTATCATTGCTGATAGGACATCTCTTAACACAAGACTGAACATAGGATGAGAAATACCACCGGATATGGCCACTGTATATTGGAGGAACCCTCTGGCCAGGAAGTGTAATATTTCCATGAGTTGAACAATGGGTAGTATGCATGTTGCATTACTGTTTCCAGGCATCATATTGGCTCCAACTGATTAAATAAATCCACAATTGTTTGCCTATTTAGACGGTACTGTTTTATGATGTGATGCTCTTCCATGGTTTGACGGTCTGGCAATGGATGGTACACTGGAGGTTGTTACCTCCTCCCTCTCTCAGGCTACCTATTTGTGAAAAAACATGAGTTAGAGCTTTAGTCACTATGTCCACACCAACATATATGATGTATAACAACAAAATCATGTGACAAAGCATTTATGACTGGAAATACATTAGACCCAGTACACATCACAGCTGTCAACTACACATGGTTGTCAACACATGTGTCCACAACATGAATATGAGCAACACCCAACTATCTGCTCCTCAAAAGTCCCTCAAAATTTAACAGTCTGTTCTAACCGCCAAAAATAACTGTCGGCGGGGTTAGATAGTGCACCGCCATTAAATCCTACCTGTACCCAGCAAAATAAAACACTGGTGATTGAGTGGTGTAAGCTACACAACAAGGCTGCTTTAGAATGTTTTTGATGATCCGACACATATATTGGCGGTGACACATTTATCAGGGCCCAATTCTCTTTTTCCAACTGCCAAAATGGAGGATGCCTGACCTGCTATGCTGGATATTAAGAGTCGCCCACAACTGACGGCGGAAGTTGACCGTGCAGTGCGTGGTTCCAACCGCAACTGGCACAGCGATAGGCTAACGTTGGAGTCTGTGATGGTCGCTGGCCAATGACAGTGGTCGTCATCAGCATTTGACCGAATAAGTTGTGTACATGTATTCCACGTTTTGCAAATTCACTCATTTGACTCCTGACACTCCTGCCATCAACACCTTCACAACTTCAGCTGCTGTGTGCCACCTCTGGGAGCAATGATGCTAGTCCAAGCAGTTGAAAGGGTCCCTGCCCTCTCTCCTGAGGAGCTGGAGGGGTTTGTTGAGGAGGTCCTTCCCCTGTATGATCAGCTTTATGGCTCACCAGAGGAGCAGGTAAGTACCTCATTTGACTATGTTCAACACCATCCTTTCCTTTCTCAATGTGCCTCTGTGTGCCAGTTACTCTTTTTGGGTCCTTCTTGTCACATTTGTTTTGACCATATATAGGATGTACATTGTGCAGATAGTGTAAAAAAGGGCCTCTGTATTTCTGATTTGCATTGTGTTGTGTGATGTGTGATAAGGCCTAGATCCTCCTTGTGTTACATTAATTTATCTAGGCAGGAGACTTTGCAGCCATACAGTGACATATCTGTGCACATGGTAGTTGTAAATGTCAAATGACATTTGTGCATCATAACATGAGTTGTGTATGTATACTGTTTGAGTCATTTGAGGATTTTGTTAGCAAGGAGTATAGTGCCACAGAGCACTCAACCCACATCTTGCCTTTGCAAACTGTTGTATGGAAACCATATGAAAATCACTGCGACTTTCAGAGTGCCACACAAATCACAGCCCACATAGGGGATAGGCACATGATGTACTGTCATACATGGAAGTCATGGAAATGTGAGCATCATGCAGGCACTGTATGCTCAGCCTGCAGAGAACAGGGCCTGTCATATGAATCTCCCAGAATGGGACATAAGCCTGGCCAGGGTAGAGTAACTGTGGCCATTAGAGCAACAGATGCTGGCATGTGGCCACAATGAGTCTCCAGTAGTAAGACGTGGCCTGAAGGCCTCTGTACATTGACTACGTTAGGGAATGGTCCTGAGGTTACCCCATGACCTAGTACATGTGTGCATTTTGCCTCAATGTCAATGTGTGTCATTGGCTTATGAAAGGCAACTTACTCCCACAACTCTGTTGTCACCTTTACATAAGTTATATTTGTCCAGTACATGTGTATTGCAGAAGTGCCAACCCAAAAGTGCAGTTATTTGGTTAAGTCCGGGGAGGGCATACCATGTGACTCATTAGCTTGGTTACATACAACCAAACAGACCAAACTGATCTAAGTATGTTGGTTGCCATCTCTGTAGGATTGCCACATATGGCGTAAAGTATGTTCTGTGCTACAAGTACATACCACACAAACCCACCCTGAAGTGATATGAATCAACTGTGGGTAGCCCACATGTCCACACATGCACAGGAAAGTGACTTTCAATGCCCCCAATGGCAGCTCTTTTATTGTCACTTAAGTGTTAGGGTGAAGTCTGTACTTTGGTACTTGCCTGGAGAAACCATATGCATTGAGTCAATGTGGTTGGTTGTACATGTGTCTGTCTAGTCAGGTCCAAAGAGTTTACCCTTCAGAAGTCTACGATGGTGTGTTGTGTGTCATTATGGCTCACATCACAGTGCATGTTGCTTGAGTCTGGGCCAACTAATGTCAGCAGACTTGCTTGGTCAGTGTAGGCCATGTGCAGGGTAGTTGGTTAGTCTGCAGGTGACTCCAAAAGTGTGTAGTCATTTCAGCATGTGTGCTTTACACTTGTGCTGTGTTTACAATTGCAATATATTGTGGGTGGTGCTCCTGAAATGTGTATGACACAACCATTTTGGCAAAAAATGGATTTGTAAACTTTTGATTTGTCACTTCCATCCATACAGGTCAACACCTATCAGAAGAAAAGGGTTTGGTGAACTATCACCTGGAAGGTGCAGACCCTGGAGGTCCATGGCTGGCACAGCCACCACTGTCAGAAGAGGTGGGAGGACCTGAGAAGCTGGGTCCGGAGGATCGCAGAGGTCCAGGTGGGGCTGTGTTCCCAATGTGGGTGGGGCGCACGCCAGACCCTGACCCCCTAATGGCCTGCATTCTGGCGGTGGCCTCCCCCGAGCTTGATGGACTTTAGAGAGGAGCACAGCAGCAACAAGGGGGTGGGTCCTGTTCATATTTCTGCCTGTTACATACGGTACACAGCCAATTACCTCTCCAGGGCCAAAACATGGCTGATTACAGTGATCAATCAGGTCATGTTGTTAGTTGTTGTGGGTGTCATTTGTACCAACAGTCCACTTGTCTTCAGAGTGTCAGCCCAAACAACACGGAGTAATAGATCACTGAACTCATCCATGTGTCTGCTTAGTGAGTCTATTGGCATCTGCTCCCCACAGGCCACTTGTCTTCATTGTGTGGCGAGTGCTGGTGCCTCACTGCTGTCTGTCATGTGAAGGTTGCCATCATACATGTGACAGAGTTTAATTTCCCTTGTTAAGAAGTGATTGTCCAGTTAGAAGTTTTTGTGACTGTTATGCCATTAATTGTGAAATGACAAGGAAATCTGTGTTTGGATGACAAACACAGACAGTGATATGCCTACCCATTGAGCAACATGTTAAGGGCCTTCTACAGGTACTAGAGAATCCCTGGGCCTTTACAACATTCAATGGACTAGTGGCTTCTACTGATACAATCAGAGTATGATACTGTCAGGAGTATCAATCAAGAGAGGTGATTTCCCTGGGGCTACCTGATTTGCTGTGGTGTGGATTTTGTAGACCTATCTCCCTGGCATGTTGCCCAACTTGTTTCCACTGTTAATTTCTGGGCAAGATGTATCTATCTGAGCAACATTAGTACAATCTTCAGGAGTCCATTTAGACAATATACATATAGTGAAATTACCATTGCTGCTTTTTTCCAGTGTGACATGGGTGTTTCCATGTCACCTTCCTCCAGCTACTGTACTTCTTTCAGCAACATGGCTGGACTATTTGCCATCATTTCTTCATGATGTGGCATTGAGTATATGAAGAATAGCTGTGTGCATGACCTTGTGTGGGATCTGTGGAACTGAACTTGGCATTACCCTACTCTTGCGTGACAACAGGTAACTGAGGGATGCTACATGAGGCAAACCATTGAAGGTGATGAGGTCTCCTACTTGTCCTATGGGTACTGTGATTGCACAACTTAACCCATGCAATTGGAGTTGTCTGTGATTCTGGATTTCCTGTGGGCAACTGTTGACAGTTCATGTAGCATGCATGTGTATGATGTGGCAAATGTTCGAGCCACTTTGCTGGAGCTTATGGCTGGTGGTTACTGTATGTCATGATAATGTTTGTGAATCACAGCTGTTGTTCAAGTGTGATCAGGCACATGTATTGACCCTATTTATCTTTGTAATTTCAGCATCATCCCAGGCAAGCGGAGGAGACAGGGTGGAACCAAGAGGGAAAGCAGCTGGCCACAGTACCCCCAGTCATGAGACAATCAACATGGAGGGACCCAGTCACCCGGAGGGTGAAGGGAGTGCCACAGAGGGCACAGGATCCACATTGTCATCTTCAGATTCTTCCGCTAGTGGCCACTCCGTAGTGGTGACAGACCCATCAGGACCTGCTCCTTTTCCATCTTTATCTGCCACCGCCAGTTCCATCTCTACCATCCCTGCTGCTCCCCACCCAGTTGGCCGTGCCCGCTCACCCAAGAGGGTGGGCATCTCCTTCGCCTCATGCATCTCACCCTCTGCCCCGTTAAACCTGCTGCCCTGAGTGAGGAGGCTATTGACTTCCTGAGGAGTATGTCTGTTGGACAAGCTGCCATTCTCAATGCCATCCAGGTACAGGGCAGCCAGCTCTAGCAGATGGTTGCGCACCTGGAAGGCAATCATAGTGCAATGTCTGGCCTACAGAGATCTCTTCAGGCTCTGGCCTCCTCTCTGATTGCAGCCATCCACCCCCAACATTCCTCCCCCAGACAATGTACCTCTTCTCCATCCAATTTCCCTATTCCCCTACCTTTCCCAAGCACACAGACACATCCACACACACCCACCTCAACGCACACAAGCAGCACACAAAAACAAAAGCACCACAAGACGCACCAGCATGCAAGCACTCAGCAGTTTCTCATACATACCATAACAACCACCATTCCCACAGACAGCACCCCCACTGACCCACACACCACAACCACCATACCCACAGACGCACCTCCAAAATCCACTGACAAATCCACCACACCCTACATACCACCTCAAAACTCACAGACCCACACACCACCGACACTACACCCCTAGATATCACCCCAACACCCACAGACACCATATCCACCATACCCCCAGATACCACCCCAACACCCACAAACACAGCACCATATCCACCATGTTCCCAAACACTACCCCAATACCCACTACCACACAGCCACCACAGACACCATACCCCTAGATACCACCCCAATGCCCACAGCCACCATATCTACTATACCCCCAGATACCACCCCAACACCCACAAACACAGTCACCACATCCACCATACCTCCAGACACCACCCCAACACCCACACACACTGTCACCACTCCCACATTACCCAGCACCTCCACCTCACAGACCCCCAAGAAATGCAAACACCCACACTCACACACACAAAAGTCACCACCCAAGCCCAAGCATTCCTCAAACATGCACACACCAGGAACATCAACACCCACAGGCAAAACAAGCACTCCTCAAGCTCCTACCCTGAACCCCTTCTCCAGGACCTACCCATTTTCCCAAAGAAAGTTTCCTTTTTGACCTTGCCCCTACCCCTGTGATCCCCAACCCCTCCCAAAACCAAGACAACACCATCCATATCCCAATCCATCCCTTCCACATCTAAGTCTTCACCTGTAATACCAGTCCCCCGCAAGCAGCTATACCCCTTCAACTCTGAAGAAGAAGGCCACCCCTCCAAGGATGAAGACCAACCCTCCCAAACCCATCCATCCCAAATCTAAACCCACCCCGTCCATATCCCAATCCATCCCTTCCACATCTAAGTCTTCACCTGTCATACCAGTCCCCCGCAAGCAGCCACACCCTTTCAACTCTGAAGAAGAAGGCCACCCCTCCAAGGGTGAAGACCACCCCTCCCAAACCTAAACCCACCCATCCCAAATCTAAACCCACCCCACTCAAGAATGATCCCTGAAGTACCTGTATGCCCACTTGATGCCCCTTCTTGTGGACGGTATTTGACAGTGATCAGAGTTAAGCTGGTGCACAGTACTGTGATGAGACTTTCTAATAGAATGGCCAATGGCCTTTGATTCTCATTATTCTTTAATTAATAAACCCAAAGTGTTTTTTGGTGACTCATTTGTCCTGCTACTACTTTTCTACATGTTTGTTGTTCTTGAGTAATTTGTGTTGTATGCCTACACTTGTATGTGATTCACCATGATTGATGTTTCTTTTGCTGTGGTTGTCAAAATATGATTTTGGGGGCAATGCTGGTGTCACCCAGGACAAGGGTAGATGTTCACTGTATGGCTGTGGGTGATAATCCAATTGGGGTGTCCTAGCACTGTGTTTTGTTTGATATGGTAAGTATTTCATCTTGGCTTGGCTAATTACAACATGTATTGTGTTAGATTTGTCCCCCTGATGTTGATTGGACATGTATATCATGTGTGCAAGCTAGAGTTTTGTTTGTCAACAAATGGAGGGTGTTCAATTGTGCTACCTTCCTATACATTTGACTGACAATGTGTCCATTTTCATGTGACTACCTTGCAGCTACTTCAGCTACATGTGTGACCCATGCTGTTGCTGTTGTATTTGCTTTGACTTGCACATACACATTAGGCAGATTGGCATGTCACTTGCCTCTACTATTGGATGTCCCAGAGATACATGAGGGCCCACTTCTTGTGCAAATAGGGTTTTAGAGGCATGTGCTAAGTGAAATGTGCCCCAGGGCGGCATACTTTCTGGAGTGCCCATGATGCCCCTATCCCTATTATGTAGGTATTCTTTGTGAGCTTTGGAGATTTGTCTCACAAAATATTGTGCATCCCATTGGCCTTCCATTGTTTTGCAATGTGGGTAATATGTGTGGGTCCATTACATGGCTGTTTCATGGAAAGAGTGTTTGGCTTACATGACACATCCATACATATGTGTTTTTAATGTCTTGCCAGGCCATGGCAAGTGAGCAATGTGAGGGTGTCTGTTTAGTTATGTGTGATTTTGATCTGGTGTTGCTGTTCTGTGACACAATGTTCTGTACACTTCACTGTCCCAGAAACTGGGGTGAACAGACGTGTGTTTTTGTGGAGTGTGTTGGTGCAGTGTCAGTGACCTGCCCTAAGGTGGTGTCATGTGACTGTGTATGGGTCATTCGTTCTGAATGACTCCAGCCTGGGGCACAAAAAAAGTGTACTTGAGCCACATGACATGACCCATATACCAGCTAGATTGGGACACGTTGATTGATTGTTGCGGTTAAGGAACACTGGTAGGTGTTTTGTCCTACTGTTGGTTGCGTCCACAGTGGTGTTGATTTTGGGCCCCATCTATCACCAGCGGCAGGATGTGAAGGATCGCTGCATGGCAGCATAGGATGTGTGACACTGTCTGCAAGTGAGTTCCTGCTTTTTATGCCTCCGTTTCCACCAGCTAGGATGTGGTGTTTGGACCCCCACAGTCACATTGGCAGAAGTCAACATCATAATCTGTCCAGCAGAAGCAGTGGCTCTGATGGGATCATTGGCCTATCTCGCCACCGCGGGGTCTGTGCTGACTGACAGTGCCGGTAGAAGAGCGGCAGTGTTTTGTCTATGGAATCACAAGTATAGCAATAAGATGGTTCAATCGCCAAGCCAACGGCCGACGGAGCACCGCCAACGCCATGGCAGTCCTCGGACCGCCAAATTTGTAATCAGGCCCTAAGTGTCATAGTGATTAAACTGAGGTGTGACAGTCTGTGTAGGTCAATGAGTGGTAAAATCGGTTAAGGCATGAGTAAGTAAGTGGAAGTTTTAGTAGCTGTTTCAGTGAGTAATATTTGAAAAAAACAGTTGTCAGCAAACTTGCATTGCATTTATAAGTGTTGTTCACCATACACCACATCCAAACCAGATTAGTTTTAAATAATTGTAACTGCAAGAAGATCCTCTCCGGAACTTCTTCAACAAATACTCATGAGGTACTAGAAATATGTTCACAAATGTGAACAGATATAAGTTTAATCACTGTTGAAAAAAAGTATATTATTAAACATTAGTATTATATTTCTGGAATTCCAAATACAGAACATTAAACACAACTTATAATAGCATATTACATCCTAATGAAACATTATATTTCCCTTCTTTTTGGTTTTCAGCTTTTATACATGTGCAACCCAAATTTTGGTTAGTATAAATTTTCATCATTAAACCGTGCGGAAAAACAATAACATGGATTGTAAAGACCTTTTTAAGTACATCACCCCTAGTATGCCGAATGACATCTAAAACATTAAAAACGTCGAAAATAGAAATGATGTATATTACTTAGGGCTAGATTTAAGAAAAGTGGTGCTACATTACATGTAGCACCACGTTTCTTGTGGCCCCTTGAGGCTCCTTGCTGCCACCATGTGTGGGCTGTAATTAAAATACGGCGCACCATTCATGTACTGTTCAGGGTTAGTGCCATTATTTTGGCGCTAACCCTAAACAGTACACAGGGGCCCATTGAAAACAGTGGCATGCCCCCTTTTAATGCCTGCTCTGACCCGGCTTTAAAAATGCAGAAAAAAAAATTAGACAAAGAAATATTTGAGATTTCTGTGCACCATTTTTTCTGCCCCCCCCTAACGGGGGAATGCCCACCTTGCATACATTATGGCTGGCACAGGTATATTGTGGCACAAAGGGTTACAAAGTAGCACAATGCATGCAAATTTGGGGCATCATTTTGGCCTTGTTGGGTCACATTAGCATACAACAAATTTACTTTAGTTTCCTAGAAATACGTGCCAGAACTTTGTTTGAAGAAATAGAAGGTATGAATTTCATAATTTGACAGAGTTAGTTTTGCTTAGAATATAAGACTGCTATCCTTGCATTCTGTCCATCCAATTTCAGTCTTAAAAAAGACAGTATAGTGTCCAGATGTTATATTAACTCCTTCATGAAAAATGATAGCTACAGTTGATTATGTTTTTCCAGAAATTGAATTTGTCCAGCTTTGAAGTTTGCAATTTCGGTTTCCAATTTAGATCCATTTGTTCTGCATTGTTGTCACATAAGTATAAGATATTTTCCTGTTCATTCTAGATACAATGTAGACATCACATCTGATCTACAATTTGGGCAGGTCATGTTTTGGTTTTCGTTTTATTAATCAACCTGTCAAAAGACAGTTTGGAATCAGGTAGTGTTAAGTATAGAAATTTCTCAGAATTTATTTGAGTAGAGATTGCAAAAGAGCAATCTTCACACACATGGGCCCATTTGTATCTCAGTCCAAATAACTCATCAATATTTACTTCTTCATCTTCTAATACTCCCAAGATGACCAATATAAATTCTTGTGCCTCTTGTTGAGCGTTGGTAGTATATAATACCATTACATGCATCTGCGAGGTCTCGAACGGATGAAGCAGAATGTATTACTGCCTTTTCATTCAGTAATGTTGTAATAAGTTATATAGTGCAGAACATAACCTCTTATCTGTTTTCTGGTGAATTCCATTTAAAACATGTGGTAAATGAAAGAGTACATTGAGAACAACATTTGCTTAGCAGTTGACACCTGAGCTTTTTTCCAACTGGTAACAAATAATATCTCCCTTATTTACCAATTTCCTCTTCTTCACACTTTCTAGAGCATCTTTCTTTTTATTCTTCTCTTCAACATCAATCAGCTCTTTTGCAAACTTTTCTTCGGACAGATTGCCAGTTTCTCATAAATAGGATTTTACCTAAGTGAGGAGCGGATACACTTCTTAAACTATTATACTCTCTCACATAGCTTACATCAGCATTAACTTAGCTTTCATCAAATTCAACCAAGAACAAACTGGACTATGTTCTAACATGTGATAATACCACATATGACATACCTTCTTTAAATGCTGTCCTTCCAATATTAATAAAAGTTGTGTCTACAGTTAAACCTCTACAAGAGGATCTTGACTGAGTGGTCCAGACCTTTGGCTGCTTTGAAAAACTCTCCTTCACCATTTCAGCAGCAATTGCCTCTTCCTGTTCAATTTCATCTTTCAACACTTGCAAATAATTAGGAAATATGGAACACTCAATGTTGTCTTTCCAAGTGATGAAAAGTCTTCATAAGAGTCATAGAGGCGGATTATGATTTCAGTGGTTGAACCACCGGAACTCCTATATGGTGGTGGTGAGGCAGCTGTCAATCCAGCATCCTCAACACAATCATATTGCGATGTTCCCGCCGGTCAGTCCACGGGAAACAGTGCAGCAGCACTGACCTCGGCTGAGGCCAATGCCGTTGCACATAGCACCTTCATAGCAGACAGTGTGAATTCCAAGGGTGCTGATGGGGAGGGCTGCATTGCCCATGACATGGTATTGCCTTTTTATATTGGGGACCCCATCATGAAAAGACTGCCAGAAAAGAAAGTCGTGATTGGCACAGCTGTGGTTGACCATGACTTTCACCACCGCCAACCCATCGGTCTGACCACCATGATCATGATCTGAGGTTCAGACCACCAGAATTGTGGCAGTCGGACTGCCATAGCAAGGTTGGTGGTCTCAGGACCAAGCAACCTCATAATAAGGCCCATAATCTCCAAGTAATTCTGATTCATCACACCATGGTTTAAAAAGCTGCAAAAGTGCTAAGTAGAAAAAATCTATTTTCTCTCATTCTGCCAAGTAAGTTTTCTGTGGTTAATTAGATTTCCTTTGCTGTGTCTCACTAAAGAGCCATCACATTCAAGAACTGTGTATCTCCTCTCTTCAATATTTTCTGTTACATTATTTCTATACCTGTAGTACTGAAGTATTTCATAGGGGCACATGCTTTCTAAATATGGACTCCTTCGTGGGTAACATGTGTCCAACATGCTTATTTTACAATGTCTCTGTTTTCTGGATCAAATTCTGCTACATACTGAATTTCTGGGAAAGACTTAAAGACTCCATTTTATGTGTTTGCAAGCTCTAGACTTACCCAAACAATATCTCTAGACTTAGAGAACAAACTAGATAAGCTTAACCTATCTGCGCATTCATAAGATCCAATTTCCCTGTGGGAAAGCATTTTCAAGATGAAAATGTACAATGTCCTAGTGAGACTCTTTTCAGCAGAAATTTCTTCCCATATCTCCTTCATTTCTGTTTTCTCAGACTTTGTGACATATGATGTGTCGTACCGAGCAACAGCAATAGAATTATCTTCAACATACTGTATGTCCATGTTTGCATTCCACATCTTTAACATGACTGGATTATAATCATTAATTTACTTTGAAGCCTCTGTTCTTTTCAGGTTGTAAGTATTGTTAGGTGACTTTCGTGTCAATGAATGTCTGACTGCAAATAGAACGCTGCTTACTCTTCTTATTGAATTCACAGGTCGAGGTAATCCAAAAAGGCATCTTGTATAAAATACCTTTGGTTCTATATTTTTGCCAATGATACTTTCCACATCTCTGATTTTAGAAGTGCAGAACTTGTTGTCTCAAACCTTTTTCACCAGTATCTTTTGAAATGACACATGTCAAATACTGTTAAATGAAAGAAAGGACAGACTCATCACTGTCTGTTCCAAATTTAGGTGCATCTTTAATTCATAACAGCATGCGAATATGAGGAACACCTCTTGCTTGGTACTCTTTATGACAAGAGAAATCAATCAGTTACTTCACCAAGAGGAGGGTTTGTCTTGTTGCAGATGAAAAATATCATAGCTTGAAATCAATGGTTAAATTATCTGCAAAGATCAGCGGGATCTAAGGATCAGAGTTCGCCTGCTGTTTTCAGTTCAATGTCTTTGATATTAGAGTTTGTTTCGCTCAAACATTCAAGGAGATCATCCCATGCTTCCTCAGCACAAATGAGTGTCAGGAACCAAGTAGGTAAACTTAGGTTTCTTAACATACATTTCAGTTCACAATGTCGACAATACCAATACTGATGGGTCCCACATTGGTACGCCATCAATTTAATCACACTGTACTCCAACTGTTCATTCTTTTTCAATAAACTGCTTTGCAGAAATGTTTTTAAGATTACTCCTTTCTTTAACATATGGTTTACAGCATATAAAAGCCCAGAAAAGTTGATTGCATCACCAACATCTTCTTTTGAATGAAGAGAATGGACACTGTAGTATTCATAAACTTCTTCTGATCTTGATCAGACCAACGTTTCTATTTGACCTCTTGATGGAAATGCCTCATCTTGTATATGTATTATATCTTGAAGAATATCAGTATTTTTGTGATAACTGTAGTTTTGTACCAGGCATATCTTTTTGCTCTTTGTAGGCACAACATTACTAAACTAATACGCACACCTTCAAAATCTCTCTGTACCCCTATAGTTTCAATATTTTTTTTAATCTAATGGCAAGTACACAACTCTACCCTTAAGACCTTTCTATAATTCTGTTAAAGGTAGTTTACCTGTTTTCAGTTCCATGCTAACTATAGCTTGGAAAGGATGTAGACATTGTACAAGAATTGATTCATAAACACCTAAATCTTGAAGTTCTTCTCGTATTACAACTATGTGTAACTTATTATGTACTGCTCTAGTGGGCATTTTGTTATCCTCTAACGTATCATAGCAGTACTTACATATTATTTGTGTTGTGGCCAAATCAGTCCATTCCTGTACAAACAGATAAGTACCAAAGTCTAGCCACTTATCTATGAATTCTTCGACAGTTTTTGAATAAGGAACAATGTTATGAGTTTGACTTTTGTAGTAACTAAGTCGACATGCAAACGCAGTTTGGTTGCTCTGAACAAACTGTGTTAAAGTTTCTAATCTCTTTTCTAAAGTTATCAACACTAATACCTGTCTCCTGTTCCTCTACACCGGCAGATACTAAGTCCTAATTTTCAACACATTCCTCTTCAGGACCATAAAAAACTAAACTGTAGGTCTTCACAAACTCTTTCTACATTGGCTTATATACCATGTAACAGCACTCTTTTAATTTCTCCTAAACTTAGAGCTGGACTTTTGACATATTAAAGCCTCCTTTCTTTGAAAGACAGCTAGTGAGTGTCCCTGTATATTTGTGTACTGTCTTACCTTGCATGGATCCAATTTTTGCAACATACCTATTTTCAGTTCACAGTTTTGCAAACAAAGTTTAGAACAAATGTTTTCAATATCTATTGATTCCTGGCGTATTCTGCAAATACTTCTACAGTTCCATTTGTATAGAGGGTCTTGTTTATGCCTTACCTGAATCTCCTCAGCTGCCACTTCTTCTACATTCAAGATACCATCTCCTCTTTTGGAATAACATTACCATCCTTCTTCTCATAACATTGTTTAGATTGGTCAACTGCATGCACTAATATGTTTTCTTGTAAGTAGCCTTTCTTCATTAAAGAAACGCTCAATACTGGTAGTATGTTTCCATTCACCACAAAGAATTTTGCAAAAGTTATTCTTTTTACTAGTCATTTCTTTTGTTTTCTTTTCATTAAAGACAACACTATACAGTGTTCTCATTCCATTTGCTATTAAAATAGCTTCCTATTGAGAACAAAGGCCTTATCGACTACAGCCTCAACACATTTCCTTTGTCTCACTGTTTCTCTTCTCCTTTTATACTTCTTAATGGTTTTTAGAACATTCTGAATTACTCTAGTAGGGAACATTCTAACTCTGATTTCCATAAACTGCCTCTGTCTTCCGGTTGTACGCTGTCCTTCATTGTATGAATTTTTACTCTTCATGCCATGTACTTTTTCTCCTTTCTTAGCTAATATGAATGTTTGCTTTTTATTTACTTGATTTCAATCAATTTGAAGTTTTCTACAACTTTTTTTTCAGAAATGTCTTTGTTCCCCTACCAGCAGCTCTTTCCTCTTTCAACATATTCTTTTTATTTCACCATTTTCATTCTCAGTTCTGATTAAATAATATCCTTGCTTCTGTTTTTTTCTTCTGACTGTTTTTGTTAGCATGGTAGGTACCTTTACTTAAGCAGAAGTTGATGCTTGAAAAGAAAAAAAAAAAGTATATTTAGGCTTTCATCGCATGCTATTTAATTACATATTTTAATTATTTACCTGCTACACAAACAGTTGTACTGCTATATTATAGCTACTCTTACTCTGTTAATTTCTCTAGATGGCAGAGTAGGTTGTGGCAGCAGTTGCCTACATTTGTGAATGGGTGCATCAGTTAGCAACTGTTTCTGATACTGCAGTTTGCACTGCTGCTGTGGGAATGCGTGCATGAATGTATGAGTGTCCCTTTCAGTGTGACTGACTGCCTGTCGGAGTGCTTCCATCTTCTTATGGATATGTACACCAGTTGCAGTGTGTGTGGGACACCGTATAAGTAACTGGGCATAGTGGTCTGCTAGTATATATCTAAGTCAGCGAAACTCTCAAAGACATTTCTCACCTTTTAATGAGAAAGGGCCAAACTTTATGGCCTACTCACACCCAAGCTGAGGGGTCCCTTTTCTGTAGTGAAAGGACACTTTACCACTTGTCAAGCAGGTTGTCTAGTGCCAAGTCGAGCTGACATTTAAAAAGAACACACCAAGCATCAGCAGTAGTAGGCCTGAGCCATGCTGACAGGTCTAATTCTTTGGATGGGAGCCTAAGTTGTGCCAGCACTTCACTACATAGCTGAGTGACTGTACCAATTAGGAACTGGTTCTCTCTCTGCAGTATGTCCAGCTGCTTTTGGGATGTGTGCATGAATGTATGAGTGGCTCTTTCAGTGTCTGGTTACGTGTCTGACTGCTTTTATCCTCTTACAGGTAGGTACATATGTTGCAGGTTTAGTGGGACACCGCATATGTAAGTGGGCATAGGGATCTGCCAGTGCACATCCAAGTCAGTGAAACACTCAAGGATAGCTGCAAAGTGTCTAAAAATTAGCTAGTTCATAGCTGAGGACATTTACATGTAAAGATTTGATATAGTGTTCTAATCTACTATTTATACTACAAATTCTGAGACCTGTAGTTTTCATTTATAATGGAATTGTGGAGTTGACAAGTGCCAACATGTAAACAAAAATCTTTTTGTATATAAGCACATCACACATTTTTCTGTGAAATATATGAGTCAGAAACACATAAAATACTATTGCATCCTGGTGTTGCTACTACGAATTCTGGGACTTATATTATTGATTGGCAATGGAATAAAGAATTCTACAACTGGCAAAATTTAACCAGAAATCTTTTTGTACATATGCACATCACAAATATATTTGTGAAATACATAACAAGAGTCACACAACCACTCACAGATCACTATTTGTCACAGAAATTGTTGTGAACCTGAAATGTAGATTTACATTTTAAAGTGCATTTTTTATAATTTATTCTAAGTTAAAGACCTGTACATTGAGTCTGTTGGTCAAATTCTTTCTTTTTCTGTTCTTATTAGTTTCAAATCTCTAAGAAAATATCAAAACTCAGCATATGAATGCTATACCACTCTCACACAGAGCAACCATTAATGGCAAACTTTTTAACTTTGCACTCTCTGATACTGCTTAAGTCAGTGAATCACAACATGCCTTCTATTTCTGTCTTCCTTTACAGCACTTGTGAATGGCTATTTTTTCCTAATGCTTTCTTCACTTATGTGAAGAACTAAAAATGAAAGGCTATTTGTCATTATTCGGAAATTCGTCGCGACCTTCAGCGCGGTCGCCTGTGTAACGTCGCAACAAATTTGTGAATATTTACGGAGGTCAAAAACATATTCAGCTTATTTGTTTTAGGCTTTACAACTCTATCACACTTCAAAAATATCTCCTCAATTGGAAAATACTTTATCTTTGCTGCAAAAAACACTAAAGACTTCTAATGTCAGTTAAATATACTTCTATTTCATTATTCCCTTACCCCAAAACTCATTTAGCAGGGTTCCACAACAACACACTAGAGCTGGTAGGTCAAAAGTGCAGCTTATCGTTTACAAACTGGACATTACTATGCAACTGACATGCAGCAAGTGTGGTTAACCCTTTCTAAATGTAACCATATCCAACCGTACTTTACACTTCTTCATTTTAAGCATATCCAATCACAGACATAATTACTTACTCTTAAAAATCACAACCTATTTTTAAGAATCTGGATATTAAAATCATCCAATGAAATGTATCTTTTTTTCAAACAAATCCTTCTCCCCATTTTAACTGCCTTTCATTTTTAAAACAGGTCATTCTCTTCCAGTCTTTTCATGTGAGATACCTCTGCTTACCTTCACAATGCTCAGGAGGTGGATTGTGGGTCACAGCTTTGTGTTTTAAGCTAGGAAGCACACTAGGAAAAGTGGCATGGACAGGGACCTGGGTTTGCAAAATTAGGAAATTACTTGAACTGGCCAGAGAGGATTAATGTGGCACCAACTGGCTGCTGCCTTCGGTAAAAAAGCATAAGGGATTACCAAACCTCTCACCTCATGACTGTACACTGTGGTGGTAAAGACTTGGGCACACTTACTGGGGTAGGACTGGAAATCCTAATGAAGGATACCTTTGCACAATTAATAACACTTTTTCCTTACACTGCCCTGGTATTCTCAAACATATGCCAAAGGCAGAAATGGAAATGGGCAACCAAATTCTGTCCATAGATAGACAACGCAAGGAAACATGTTAATTAAACTTTTTCAGCATTCCTTAGAGGCCATAACAGGGGCTCTATCTACATTAACAACCTGCACTTTGACATGGACAGAATCTATAGACGCGATGGAGTGCACTTCGCAGACAAAGGCAACAGGGTGTTTCTCACCAACTTGAAACACTGCATCCTATATTAAGTGCAGGTATTATCCACCAAACAACAAACATAAAGGCTCTTGTTGGAGCCATCCTATATCCCATACACTAGTTTATTTTATTTATTTTAACATGTCTTTTTTTAAGTTTATAAAAATGTGAGAATATGTTGCGGATAAGCATAGCAAAATGAGACATTCAATACACACCACCACTTTTAAGATTCACAACTGCAGGGCTACATCAGTGAATCTGGGAGTGCCTGTGTGAGTCTCTGAGTCTAGGAGTGCATGCGTGAGTCTCTGAGTGGGTAATTCAGTGGGAGCGCAAGTTTCTGAGTGTGTGCATGAGTGTCTGAGTCTATGAGTGTGAGTCTCTGAGTGGGTGTTTGAGTGTGTGCATAGATCTCTCATTGGGTCTCTGAGTGCATGCATGAGTCTCTGAGTGACTTTGTGAGTGTGAGCATGAGTTTCTTAAAGGGGTCTTGAGTGGACACATGAGGCTCTGAGTATAAGAGTGAGTGCATGAGTTTCTGAGTAGGTTTTGAGTGTGTGCATGAATCTCTGAGTGGGTCTGTGAGTGGGTGCATGAGTGCCTGAGTGGGTGTGTGAGTGGGTGCATGAGTGGGTGTATGAGTGCCTGAGTGGGTCTGTGAGTGAGTGCATGAGTATCTGAGTGAGTCTGTGAGTGGATGCATGAGTGCCTGAGCAGGTCTGTGAGTGGATGCACGAGTGTCTGGCAGGTCTGTGAGTTGGTGCATGAGTGTCTGAGTGGGTCTGTAAGTGAGTGCATGAATGTCTTACTGGGTCTGTGAGTGGGTGCATGAGTCTCTCAGTGTGTCTGAAAGTGGATGTATTAGTGTCTTAGTGGGCTTGTGAGTGGGTGTATGAGAGCTTGAGTGGGTTTGTCAGTGGATGCATGAGTGTCTGAGTGCATGTGTGAGTGGGTGCAGGACTGCAGAGTGGGTCTCTCAGTGGGTGCTCGGGTATCTGAGTGGGTGTGTGAGTGGGTGCAGGAGTGCCTAAATGGATCGGTGAGTGGGTGTATGAGTGTCTGTGTGGATCTCAAAGTGCGTGTATGAGTGCTGAGTGGGTGAATGAGTACCTGAGTGGGTATGAGTATGTCAATATCTTCTTTTCTGATATTTGTAAATTTGTTGCAATGTTACATCAGTGTCCGCAGTGAGCATTGGGAGGAATTTGTGAATACTATGAGTAGGGCGAAAAGAAACCTTTCCTTTGATGTTTTATGCACTTTCTGTGTCACATAAACACCCCGATACCCAAACCATAGGCTCTGATCTCATCAAATCTGACCCCTTATTCAGTTTTTCACATTTTTCTTTTCAACCCTGAGAACTGTGTCTATAATTTTAAATGGCAGCTGCAACTTTTTGTTCAGCTTGTGGCCAGACAATCACTTAGCTGCTATTCACAGGCACATTCGCGACTAGACATAAGTTAGTCTGAATTGTTCACCATCCTAGATGTACACATTTGGATTTCCTTTAATTTCTCCTAAGATACTGAACGGAATTACACCAAATAAGAAAAAGGCTCATCTGCATACCAACAGCTACCTGTCTGCCAAATTTGGTCATAGTCCATCCAGTGGTTCGGGCTGCAGCCCTGTCTAAAGAGTCTATGGGAATTGACATGGGAACTAGAATTTTTTCAACCCCTTTTTCTCAGCCCTCACTTGACGGGATCACCCTGAAAGTTCCATGTGCAGCAAGATTCTGCAAGGCACTTCTAGAAAATGTCATA
Organism: Pleurodeles waltl; assembly: GCF_031143425.1. NCBI lineage: Eukaryota > Metazoa > Chordata > Amphibia > Caudata > Salamandridae > Pleurodeles > Pleurodeles waltl. The sequence goes on from NC_090449.1 coordinate 433,055,754, forward strand.
AAGATTCGATCTTTTGCCAAAGATCTAGGCAAGTCAAAAAAATGTTTTTTCTTTGAAAACTATGGCCTAACGAGCTGGGGAGGTCAACTGCATGTGATTTCTTACTCTGGCTTTCCTAGGGGGGGTTCTGATATCGCCCCTGGGGTTCCATTTCAACACAGAGGTCATATGCTAGATCCTAATGGGAGATATGTATTGGTGTTTGGAATCCTAGACGGCCGAGAATTATGTTTGAATAATGTATATTCCCCCAATGTGGACAGAGGGACCTTTTTTGGGGATGTGGTTCATGCTGCTTCCCCATATTTGTTGGCAGATTCCATACTTGCAGGAGACTGTAACTGTGTTTTAGACAGCACACTAGACCGTGATCCGTCATGACAACACACAAAACCACCCTTCATTGGACAACCTGCAGATACTATATGGGAACTACATTTACAAGACCTCGGGCAAAATAGGAACCCTACCTTAAAGACGAATTCATGTTACACGCCTGCAACACGCACATATAGTAGCCTGGACTTCTGCTTTGTGTCCGAAACACTTTCCCCTCAGGTGAGAGCTATTACTTATTCAGCCCAACACATATTTGATCATTCTCCTCTCTTAGTTACATTGAGTAAGGGTTATAAGAGACCTGTAATCTCGACAAGCCTTAACTGATCAACCTTTTGGGATGACAGTCACGGATAGCCTGATGCATTTCTTTGATGCTGGTTGGGGGACATCTGAGACTAGAGCATAAGACTGGGAAGCTATGAAGGTGGTGCTTATGGACTATGGCCCTCATTACGACCCTGGTGGTCCGAAGACCTCCAGGGCCACGGTGGTGGTCTCACTGCTGATAGGCCGGCGGTGAAGACCTCCAAATTATGGGTTCGGCCATCGTGGAGGTCGCCCGGGAGGGGACGGGTCACGGCGCTCCCACCACCGGCAGCGCCCCACCATCAGGACAACCCCATGCCATATTTTGGGTCATAATACGGCATGCAGCGACCTTTTGGCGTGGTGGTGCCCGCAGAGGAACCGCCTCTTCCCTGCCGACCTCCAGCATCACAGGTGTCAGAATTCCACCCGATTTAAGGCAGAATCCAGAAATCAGTCATAATAGGGTAGTCTTAAGAGCCCCAGCACTGGCGATCTTTCAGTGTTCGCAGCTTCGGCTGTCTTGCGAAAAGACTGCTGAAGTTGTAATGAGGGCCTATGTCTTCAGACTATCTACGGTGTCAAGTGCCAGCTTGAGAATGATATCTCCAAGCAGGAAGCCAAATTCCAGGACCTGGAGCAGTGTCTTCCCACACAGCTACAGCGTATTGAGGAATGGCAACAAACCCGACGGGCTCTGCTTGAGGATTTGCGATGCTTGGAGAGGCATGCTTATACGACCCATTGCCATCCCTTGCATACAGAAGGCGACAGGGCAGGTGCACTGTTGGCACGCCTGCTAAAGCAACAATCTGACCATCAGCCAGTCACTGTACTAATGGATGATACCGGCAAGCGAGTATGCACACTGATGGCAATTAATGAAGTATTTAAGGCTCACCTTAGCAGACTTTGGGGGTCATTCTGACCCCGGCGGTCAGAGACCGCCGGGGCCAGGGTCGGCGGGAGCACCGCCGACAGACCGGCGGTGCCCCACAGGGCATTCTGACCGCGGCGGTTCGGCCGCGGTCAGATGCGGGAAACCGGCGGTCTCCCGCCGGTTTCCCGCTGCCCTGAAGAATCCTCCATGGCGGCGGAGCACGCTCCGCCGCCATGGGGATTCTGACACCCCCTACCGCCATCCTGGATGGCGGTAGGGGGTGACGCGGGGCCCCTGGGGGCCCCTGCAGTGCCCATGCCAATGGCATGGGCACTGCAGGGGCCCCCGTAAGAGGGCCCCACAAAGTATTTCAGTGTCTGCTATGCAGACACTGAAATACGCGACGGGTGCCACTGCACCCGTCGCACCCCTGCAACTCCGCCGGCTCCATTCGGAGCCGGCATCCTCGTTGCAGGGGCATTTCCTCTGGGCCGGCGGGCGCTCTTTTGGAGAGCGCCCGCCGGCCCAGCGGAAATGTATGAATGGCCGCCGCGGTCTTTTGACCGCGGTGCGGTCATTTGTTGGTGGGACCTGAATCAGGCCCTTTATGCCTCACCCAATAATATGTTGTTAGATTCTGAGAGTGCCTTCCTGAACGAGGTCATGCTCCCTTGATTGGAACGTGACAACAGGGCCTTATTAGACAAACCTATTACTCAAGATGAAATACGGGTTGCCATAAAATACCTAAAAACATCAAAAACGCACAGTTTTGATGGAATCCTGGCAGAATTCTATCAAAAATATGTAGACATCTTCTCTGAAAAATTGTTAGAGGTCTATCAAGAGGCATATGCCTGCGGTCGCTTACCAGATTTGATGCAAGAAGCCCTGGTGTCCTTGATCCCCAAGCTGGATAGAGATCCAGGAGATCCAGACACATACAGGCCATTATCGCTTTTAAACGTTGATGTTAAAATACTAAGCAGTATCCTGGCGGCACGTTTCATGTGGCATCTCTCATCCACAGGGATCAATGTGGATTTATTCCCCACCGCAGCACAATGTTTAATCTTTGTCGCCACTCTCATATTTATCATGCCTCACTACTGCAGGAGATCCCATGTGCGTTTGCACTCCTGGACATAGAACAGGCTTTTGACTCTGTAAAGTAGGGGTATCTAAGACAAGTTATCAATAAAATGGGCCTAGGCCCGCTATATATTGCCTGGGTTCAGCTCTTATATGCTGGACCAACTGCCCATGTGCACTATGGGGAACTAATTTCTGAAGCCATTCATTTGAGAATGGGGCCGCAATAGGGATGTCTGCTGTTCCCCCTTTTGTTCGTTGTGGCGATGAAGCCCTTGCGAGCTTACCTTCACACAGCATTGAAACCTTGGGGATTGCGCATTTGGGGAACCACACATGTGGTTTTCATATACGCGGATGATGTTCTGGTTTATGTACAACATCCTGAGTCTTCAATCCCCGTACTTTTAAATGCCCTACAGAGATTGAGGGAGTGCTTGGGCCCCCGGGTTAATCTTCTAAAGTCTTACTTATTTGCGATGGGCACCCTGACCAGGGACCAGACTGACTCCCTACCAGATGTGGGACTACTGTGGGGATCTGAGGGTCTTCGAAACTTGGGTACTCAATTGACATACACCGGTGAAAATTTATATAATCTTAATCATGGCAGAGTGTTGGAGGGCCTAGAAGCCTCTATTAGATTTTGGAGAGACTTGCCGATTTCATTGATGGGTAAGGCATCCATTGAGAAGATGGTTATTTTACTGCGGTGCCCATATGGTTTGCAGAATACCTTTTATCATGTACCCAAATCCTACTTTGCAGGCCTGGATAGTTCAATATTGGATCTGCCATGGGCGAATAAGAGGAAGAGGGTGAGCCTGCCTATGCTATGGCAGACATGGGAACATGGAGTGATTGAGCTCCCTCACATGGAACACTAATATTTGGTCTCCCAACTGCATCATACAATGCACTGGTTTGATCCTGACAGTAATTGGGAGAAGATGCTCTTACAGGGTTTGTGTGGGGATACAACTCTATCAGCCCTGCTATTGGGAGTCCGGGCGGCACAACGAAAGGCCCCCAATGTAGTGCAACAGGTATGCAAAGCATGGTCCTGTACGGTGTCAAGTGTGTTTGTAGGAGGCTGGCCTGGCTTATAGTGGGTACCTTGTGGTACTAACACCTTGTGCCAGGTCCAGTTATCCCTTATTAGTAGATTAGAGGTGTTCTAGCAGCTTAGGCCGATAGAGGTAGCTATAGCAGAGCAGCTTAGGCTGAACTACGAGACATACAAACCTCCTACTATACCACTTATATCACTTAGCACTATATCATAAGAAAACACAATACTCAGAGTTACTAAAAATAAAGGTACTTTATTTTAGTGACAATATGCCAAAAGTATCTCAGAGGATATACTCCCTTAGGAGGTAAGTAATATACACAAAATATACAGATACAAACCAAAATCAGGTAAGTAAACAGAAAAGTAGTGCAAACACTGTAGAACACAATAGAATGCAATAGGGAAAAATAGGCCTAGGGGCAACAAAAACAATATACTCCAAAAGTGGAATGCGAACCACAAATGAACCCCAGGCCTAGTGTAGTGTGTAGAGGGTCACTCAGAGTGTAAGAAAACACTAAGGGTGTCCAAGATACCCCAAGACCCTGAAAAGTAGGAGTAAAGTTACCCTACTACCCCAGAAAGACAGTAAATTTGAGATAGGGGATTCTGCCAGAACAACAACTGACTGCAAAGCACTGAAGATGGATTCCTAGTCCTGAGGACCTGTAAAGGAAGGGGATCAAGTCCAAGAATCACGCAAGTGTCCGGGAGGGGCAGGAGCCCACTAAACCCCGGATGAAGGGACAAAAGGACTGTCTCTGGCTGGAAGAAGGCAAACATTCTGCAACAACAGAAGGTGCCAGGAACTTCTCCTTTGGTCAGAAGATGTCCCACGGCGTGCTGGAGGACGCAGTGTTGTTTCCACGCAGAAAGACTGCAAACAAGCCTTGCTAGCTGCAAGACTCGCGGTTGAAGGTTTTGGGTGCTGCCAGGGCCCAGTAAGGACCAGGAGGTTGCCCCTTGGAGGAGGAGACAGAGGTGGCGCTCAGCAAAACAGAGTCTATGCAGAAGCAGGCAGCACCCGCAGAAGCACCTGAACAGGCATTCAGAAGATCTGAGCACAATGGTCAATTCAGTACAACAAAAGAGGGTCCTACGAAGTCGGAATCCAACTCAGCGAGTTGGGCAATGCAGGACGGAGTACTGGGGACCTGGGCTAGGCTGTGCACAAAGGAAGTCTTGCAAAAGTGCACAGAAGCCCTAGCAGCTGCAGTTCACGCAGTACACAGGATTACTGTCTGGCGTGGGGAGGCAAGGACTTATCTCCACCAAATTTGGACAGAAGGGCCACTGGACTGTCGGAGACACTTGGACCCAGCTCCTGTGTTCCAGAGACCACGCTCGTCAGGATGAGAGGGGACCCAGAGGACCGGTGATGCAGAATTTTTGGTGCCTGTGTTGGCAGGGGGAAGATTCCGTCGACCCACAGGAGATTTCTTCTTGGCTTCCAGTGCAGGGTGAAGGCAGACAGCCCTCAGAGCATGCACCACCAGGAAACAGTCAAGAAAGCTGGCAGGATGAGGCTCTACAATGTTGCTGGTAGTCTTCTTGCTACTTTGTTGCAGTTTTGCAGGCATCCTGGAGCAGTCAGCGATCAATCCTTGGCAGAAGTCGAAGAGGGAAGTGCAGAGGAACTCTGGTGAGCTTTTGCATTCGTTATCTGGTGAGATGCCCACAAGAAAGACCCTAAATAGCCCTCAGAGGAGGATTGGCTACAGAGAAAGGTAAGCACCTATCAGGAGGGGTCTCTGATGTTACCTGCTGGCACTGGCCACTCAGAGCTGTGCATTGTGCCCTCACACCTCTGCATCCAAGATGGCAGAGGTCTGGGACACCCTGGAGGAGCTCTGGACACAGAAACCTGTCTGAGGGCTGGCAGCAGCGGTAGCTGCAGAGAAAACCCCAGAAAGTTAGTTTGGCAGTACCCAAGCTCTATGCTGGAGACCCGGGGATGCATGGAATTGTCCCTCCAATACCAGAATGGTATTGGGGTGACAATTCCATGATCCTAGACATGTTACATGGCCCTGTTCGGAGTTCCCATTGTGATGTTACATATAGGTATTGACCTATATGTAGTGCACACGTGTAATGGTGTCCCTGCACTCACAAAGTCTGGGGAATTTGCCATGAACAATGTGGGGGCACCTTGGCTAGTGCCAGGGTGCCCACACACTAAGTAACTTTGCACCTAACCTTCACTAAGTGAGGGTTAGACATATAGGTGACTTATAAGTTACTTATGTGCAGCGTAAAATGGCTGTGAAATAACGTGGATGTTATTTCACTCAGGCTGCAGTGGCAGTCCTGTGTAAGAATTGTCTGAGCTCCCTATGGGTGGCAAAAGAAATGCTGCAGCCCATAGGGATCTCCTGGAATCCCAATGCCCTGGGTACCTAGGTTCCATATACTAAGGAATTATAAGGGTGTTCCAGTGTGCCAATCAGAATTTGTACAATTGGTCACTAGCCTGAAGTGACAATTTTAAAAGCAGAGAGAGCATGAACACTGAGGTTCTGATTAGCAGAGCCTCAGTGATACAGTTAGGCACCACACAGGGAACACATACAGGGCATACTTTATGAGCACTGGGGTCCTGGCAAGCAGGATCCCAGGGACACAGGCAAAAACAAACATACATATAGTAAAAATAGGGGTAACATGCCAGGCAAGATGGTACTTTCCTACAGTGCTGCGTTGCAACCCATACACTAGGAATGTAACAGTGTGGGATTTGCAGACATTTGCTACGATTGCGTTAGATATGTCCATGAAACAAAATTGAAGGATTGGGGGGTGTGATGTGTTGGGAGATCTTTATCTTGGAGGGCAATTTATTGCCCAAAAAGACGCAATGTATGCTTTTCAGCTTGGGAAGGGCCAATACTTATAGTATGCCAAAATGTTGGCAACGGCTCATAGATTGTGGCCCTGTTTCCCTGACGAACCTCCGGCTTTGGCCATCTTGACTGCATTGTTGACCTTGGGAGGTGGACAAAGACTGATTTCTCTCATTTATTGAGCACTGAGACATGATTCTCCATGCATTACATCGAATGCACAAAGTAGGTGGGAGACGGTCCTTGATGAGGATGTTTCTGCCTCAGAGTGGAAATGAGAGTACTAGGGAGTGATAAGACCAGTAGTTCAAACATGTGCTTTAAACGTATACAATATAATTACAATCATCAGCCATATCTGGCCCGAACATCCTTCATCGAATATACCCTTCATGTTCTCCTCAGTGTCCTTGCTCTGCCGTGGTTCAGCTGATTTTTTTAATGTAGTGTGGCACTGCAGTGCACTGGCGCCATACTTGAGGGACATCGTGGAAGTCTTAGAGAGAGCTACCTCGTGGAAAATTGTGTGTGCACCTAAAGTGATACAGTTAGGATTGCTCCCTGCACCAAAAGGAAAAAACACTAAGCCACAAATTTATATTGCTGGGACTTATTGGCAAAACGTCGTATTGCTATTAAGGGGCATATTTATACTCTGCTTGCGCCGGAATTGCGTCGTTTATTTTTACGCAATTCCGACGCAAAACTAACTCCATATTTATACTTTGGCGGTAGACGCGTCTAGCACCAAAGTCCATGGAGTTTGCGTCATTTTTTAGCTTGGACACCTACTTTGCGTTAATGAGATGCAAGGTAGGCGTTCCCGTCTAAAAAATTGACTCCGAGGCATGTGCGCCGTATTTACACTCCCGGGCAAAATTCACGCCCGGGAGTGGGTGGGTCAAAAAAAATTACGTACGGCCGCTTTTGCGCCGTTTTTTAGCGCCTGGACAAGGCAGGCGTTAAGGGACCTGTGGGCTCGGAAGGAGCCCAGAGGTGCCCTCCCATGCCTCCAGGGACACCCCCTGTCACCCTTGCCCACCCCAGGAGGACACCCAAGGCTGGAGGGACCCATCCCAGGGACATTAAGGTAAGTTCCGGTAAGTTTTTGTATTTTATTTTTTTGTGGCACAGGGGGGCCTGATTTGTGCCCCCCTACATGCCACTATGCCCAATGACCATGCCCAGGGGACAGAAGTCCCCTGGGCATGGCCATTGGGCAAGGGGGCATGACTCCTGTCTTTGCTAAGACAGGAATCATTTCTATGGGGGTTGGGAGTCGAAAAAAATGGCGCAAATCGGGTTGAGGCTAAAAATTTGCCTCAGCCTGACTTGCCCCATTTTTTGGCGCCCAAGCTCCATATCCCCCTACGCCGGCGCTGCCTGGTGTACGTCGTTTTTTTTCACGCACACCAGGCAGCGCCGGCGGCTAACGCCGGCTAATGTCATTGATTAAATACGGCGCCCGCATGGCGCTTCAGAATGGCGTTAGCCAGCGCTAATTTTTTTGACGCAAAACTGCGTTAGCGCAGTTTTGCATCAAAAAGTATAAATATGGCCCTAAGTGTCTCAGCCCTATGCTGCCTGGGTGCGGGGATTGGCTAAGAGACTTCTCCGACCAGGCAGTGGTGGAAGAGGTTAGGATTAAACATGTTTGAACAGACGAGAAGGTAGCAGACAACATAGCAGCTTGGGCACAGTTGCTTCATGACCTTAGAACACCAGATACTCCACCTGTTACTGCCAGGGATACATAAATTGACTGGATGTGCTAGACTCCTTTATGGTTGGGAGATGTATAGGTTGGTGGGAGTGTGGAATAGTGGTTGTGGAACCTCGCTGATGGGGAAGCTAGCCACAGTAAACTTCTTTTTGGGTCTATGAATACAATGCTAGATATTGTAATAGGTTCTTATTGCATGATAATACCAAGCCAACTGAGATGTAATGGTAGCAGTAGGGTGGGTGAGGGGTGCTGGGGATAGGTCCCTTTATCTCTTGTTTGCAACCATACAATTGGTAACTGTCTGGTTTTCTCTATACTGCTAATGTTGCGACTATATGATAAGCCGCTTGATTGCTGTGTTATAATGTATAAAATAATAACAATATATTAAAAAACTACCTCATGGTGACCGAAAATAGGTTATATGTATACACACATACACATACATATTGACTACCTATGTATATTATTTTTAGATGTTTATAAACATAAAACATATTTTACATCAGTTAATAAGTCTGCACTACCAGAGGTGCCCCCACGAACTCCAGGCCCATTTTCCTGGACTTCATGAGTGCAGGGATGCCATTTAACGCGTGTACTGGACATAGGTCACTACCTATGTCCAGCTACATAATGGCAAGTCTGAACATAGGCACATATGGTATCAAACATGTTGGAATCATACCCCAAGGCTTTTGCAAGCATTGGTTCTATGATTCATGCACTTTGGGGGCTCCTTAGAGGACCTCCAGTATTAACATTACAGCCTTCTGAGGGTTTCCCGGCAGCCCAAGCTGCTGCCACCTCCCAGGCAGGTTTCTGCCCTTCTGTTGCTTGAAAACCTTGAGCTCAGGAAGGCAGAACAAAAGATTTCCTTTGGGAGAGGGATTGCACCTTCTTCCTTTGGAAATAGGCATTACAGGCTTGGGAGGGGTAGCCTCCCCAAGCCACTAGAAATGCTTTGAAGGGTACATTTGGTGCCTTCCTTACATATACCAGTCTACACCGGCTCAGGGACCCCCAGTTCCTGCTCTGGCGTGAAACTGGAAAAAGGACAGGGACAAGGACCACTCCCCTGTCCATCATCAGTAGTGCTCAGAGCTCCTTCAGAGGGTCCCTGGGTTTTGCCATCTTGGATTCAAGGTTGGCAGGGAACTCTGGGAGCATCTGAGTGGCCAGTTCCAGCAGGTGACATCAGAGCCCTCCCCTGATAGGTGCTTACCTGGTTAGGTGACCAATCTCCCTTTCAGGGTTATTTAGGGTCTTGCACCCTCCACTTTGACTTTGGTCCGAAGAAACTGCATCTGGACTTTTCAGGGCGCTACAAGCTGCAACAAAGAAGCAAGATGCCTTCTGCAACATTGTAGCCCAGGCTCCTTCCACCAACTGCATAATTTCCCGGGGCCTGCATCCTCTGAGGACAGCCTATCTTCAGCCTGTATCAGAGAGGAGAAAGAATCTCCCTTGGGGTGAAGGAGTCACTCCCCTGCTTCTGCAGGCACTAACTGCGAAGACAACCGGCTGCGTTTATCCCCTCTCCTGCTGAGATGCATGGATCCTGCATCACAGGTCGTAGACTGAAGTGGTCCTCTCTTCTAGCTGTCCAACTTTGGTGGAGGTAGACCTTGCCTCCCCATGCAAGACAGTACCCCTGTGCACTGCGTCTTTTGCAGCTGCCAAGGTAGGTTGGCATCCTTCCTCCAAGATCTTCATGCATCTTGAAGCTTCAACCTCCAGCATGCTATCCTGTGACACAGCTGCCTGAGTGGTTCTCTAGCGGCGTGGGAGCCTTTCTCGTAGTGCTGCATGGGCCTCTTCTGCAACTGTTGTGTCCCCGTCCTGTGGGACTCCTGTGCTCACTGCTTGGTCTTCTGTGTTCTCTCTGTGTTGCTGAGGCCTCCCTCTGGCTCCCCCTTCTGGGTAGAATCTTCCTGGTCCTTCCTGGTCCCCGGCAGCAAAATTTTCTGCTTACCGCAAGCTTTGCAAATCCCAAGGCTTGTTGATGGACTCCGATGATGCAAACCCAACTGCAATCCTCCATCTGGCGTGGAACATCACCGCACCCTCCAGGAACCCGACTCTGTCTTCTTAGGTGCAGTGCTGATTCTTCTTCCTCACCGGTGGTTAACTTCTTGCACCTTCCTCCTGGTGGGTTGGGGCTCCTGCCCTGTCTGCACTCTTCTGTGCTTCTTGGCATTGGTCCCCTTTTCCCACAGGTCCTCTGGTCCAGGAATCCACTGTTGGTGTCTTGCAGTCTCTTCTGGGTTTTGCAATATTCTTCTGTTCTTCTTTGTGTGTGTTCTAGGAAACTTACTTGATTTACTCCTGCTTTCCTGTTCACTAGAGTGGGCTGTGTGTACTTACCTTTGGGCTTTCTAAGTACTCCCAGCTCCCCTCTACACACTACACTTTCCTAGGTGGAGGACCGACTTTCGCATTCCACTTTCTTAGTATATGGTTTGTGCTCCCCCTAGGCCCATTTCTAACTATTGTTGTTTTCATTAATTGCACTGTTTGTATGCCTATTTCTGCATTTTAGTGTATATAACATGTGTATTACTTACCTCCTAAGGGTGTAGCACCCCCAGCACCCCACCTCTCCTACAGACACTCTCAACAACCTGAGCGACTCACCCATCACCATCAACCCCTCTCCCCCTGACCCAGCCCCCAACTCCCTACACCCAACAATCATCAATCACAACATCCTTAAAGGCTCTCAAGCCTACACCACCACAATCCTCTCGCACAAAACTACCCCTCTCCCCAAACCTATCCAAGATTCCCATGGCACAGTTCCCTCTCCCAACCCCCCTCTCCTACCTCCCATAAACAGACTAGACGTAACTAATTGAAGTGACACACATGTTCCGCCCACTTCCTATGTCGCCTCTAACGCACCCCTCGATACCATTCTCAACTACTCTACTACTGTCTCCTCCCACATACCACCATGGATCTAGAGAACCATCAGAAACAGTCGCATCGGACCCCACACAATAAGAATCGCATCACCCACACACCCCCTACACACCCCCTACAACTCCACTCTCACATCTAAAATTAACGAACGGCTCACCAACCTTAAATCCCAACTTGTAATCATCATACAGGGCATCAACATGATAGCGAGAAGCCTCAACCCGCTGATGCATCCCCCGACCCTGGCACACACTCCACCGCCGGACATAACCACCCCCCAGAGTCTTAACAGGCTCTCCAGGCCCTACTACCTCAACGCCTTAAGGCCAAAAAGAACTAACGCTCCATTGTCACACAATTAAGCAGTACAACTTGCCCTATCCTACAACTCGCTCTTACCCATACCAAACATCCAGGTCATCACAGGTCTAGGCCGACATCTCATACCTCCCACCTCACCCAGACCTCCAACTCACCTCGTCAACATCCCCCTGATCCCTTCCATTCCAGATTCCAAGGTCCATCAGCATACAAATTG